>NC_085059.1:3823200-4123200 GCF_963662255.1 Cinclus cinclus
AGCTGGCCTCCAAGAAAAGGCATCAATCCCACGGCCCACCCAAGCCAACGGCCTGCATGTCTGTACCTTCTCCTCCTTCTCTCTTCTCTGCTGTCACTTTGCCCCTTCTCTCTGTCCGGGAGCTTGGCCTCTCAGACAAATAAAAGATGTGCATCCTCACCTAGGCACGGCATAGATGTCTTACACAACTGTCCCTTCTTCCCCGACAGCTGCAAATCCTACAGCTGCCAGACCTCATCCCTTGCTCCTAGAAAGGGAGACAAGACTTTCCATTCTAATCCATTGCCCAGCCCTAAGTCAACGACACAGTCAGTAGAAATAGCTGTGAAATCCCCGGCAGGAACCTGCCAGAAGAGCTACAGCTGTGGAGGGGGAAGAAGCAAACTCCCACTCCCACCACTGCTTTGGACTCCTTACCAGCTAAAACAGATCCCACTCCTGCGACTTTTTCCATTTTTTTGTTAACCACAACTACCATCAATTTAAATCCATTGAAAACAAGATCACAGGAGGGGTTGCATGGAAAGGAACCTTCAATCCCACCCAGTGCAAGCTTTGCCATGGCAGGGACACCTGCCACTGTCCCACGCTGCTCCAGCCTGGCCTTGGGCACTGCCAGGGATCCAGGGGCAGCCACAGCTGCTCTGGGCACCCTGTGCCAGCCCTGCCCATCCTGCCAGGGAACACTTGCTGACCCATATCCCATCTGAAGCTGCTCCCAGTGCCAACACGTGTCACTGCATGGCCTTGGGATGATGGATCAAGAGAAAGCCCCAAGCTTTGAGCAGAGTTCCCAGTACCTGTGCTGGGGACGTGCCACCCACCTGCCCCTCAAGCACTCAGCTGCCTCGCAGCCAGATGGAGTGTCCAATGGGTAAAGTACTCCCAGAGGATCAAACCCTGGTCACTGCACCAATGACAAGGTCATTATTGGGAAAAGAAATGTCGAAGCACAGCGACATTTCTTTTCCAAGCAGGAGACGCTGATCCTGTGCCGGCAGCGCAGGGATGCTGTTATTGCTGGTCCTCATTTCATCCCTTTATCAGCTGCAGGGGCACCAGGACAGGCTGTGGTCTCCCAGGGCAGCTCTGAGTGACACTGCTGTCCCTCCCCACCAGCTGTCCCCAGCCCTGGGTGCTGCCACGTGCCCCAGCCTCTGCAGCCCAAAGCACCTGGAGATCCCCCTGAGCATCAGCGATCGGGGCCGCTGCAATCAGCCTGCTGACCCAAAACCTCAAGTGCTGCCACAAGAAAAGCAGCTGATTCATTGATACCTCGGAATTTCATGTCTCAATGCAAGGACAGGAAGCACCCCTATGCCACCAAATCATTGCTAAGGGCTTGCAAGCCTCAACGCGGAGATTTCAGCGTTGGACACGCAGTCAGGGCAAGGGTAAATCCACACAGAAATGACTCAGAAATTCCAAAACACACATCATGTTGGTCTTGACGCCTTTCTTGTTGGCTCAAGGGCTGTTTCTGTGGGCCACGCTTGCACAGAAAGAAAGGAAGTGCAGCTGCTGAGGAACATCTCCATGCCCTCAGCAGGTTTTGGTGCCTTTGCTGCAGGGCCGCTCCTGTCAGAGCCCCCTCTCTGCTGCTGACACCTTTGCTCTTGGGGACACCAGCCCAGGAACACCAGCAGGGCCCAGG
This sequence comes from Cinclus cinclus, assembly GCF_963662255.1. Taxonomy (NCBI): domain Eukaryota; kingdom Metazoa; phylum Chordata; class Aves; order Passeriformes; family Cinclidae; genus Cinclus; species Cinclus cinclus. The sequence continues at coordinate 3,824,855 of NC_085059.1, forward strand.
GTTGGGTCACGGGGACCCCCCTGTGCACAGGGACTCCCAGCCCCGTGGCTGTGCCAGCACCCCCAGAAACACCAAGATCTGGCAGCACTTTGCTCCGCTGCTCTTTCCGCACACGGAACCATCTCCTTCCTTTGCCATCCCAGGAAAATTCAACCTCTACCTCAGCCAAAGATCATTTCCTACACATGCCTGATCAGAAATGTTCTTCTGCACTTCCTCCACCAAAACCACCCCCGCATGCCCACAAGACATTCCAGGGCCATCGGGAAACCCTCCACAAACACTGCGCAGGCACCCAGGACCACGGGCTTTCCATCTCTGCCATTCAGGCTCCCTGCGCTGCTCCTGGTCATTTTCTCCTCCTCTCTCCATAACTTTGGGAACCACAGAGCTCCCAGGCTTTGGCAATTCCCAAGGCCACTGCCATCCTTGACTTCTTGGACACCCCCAGGGCTGTGGACAGACACCCCTGTGTTTTCCCGCAGAAGATGTTAAGAGCCAACAGGAAGCCACAAAGTTACTGAGGCTGCTAGATCACCTCCCCAAAAGAAAAAGCTGAAAAAGCTGTGGCTGCTGAGGAAGGGGAGGTGAAGCTTGTGTGGCAAGCTCAGAGCATATTCACAGTGAATGAAAGGTGGAAGAGGGAGGGTGACTCTTCCTCAGGAAGTCTACTGATGGGACAAGGGGGAATGGGATCAAACAGAAAGAGAGTTGGAAGAGATTTGATGCTGGAAAGAAGTTCTTTAATGTGAGGCTGCTTGTCCCTGACACAGGGAGCTGTGCACATGTGGGTGCCCCATCCCCAGCAACATCCAAGGCCACATTGGACAGGGTTGAAGTGCTGGGAGCTTGCTCAGGTTGGAACCAGATGATTTTTAGGGTCTCTTCCAAGCCAAACCACTCAAGGATTTCATGGTTCTATGGCGTCCATCTCCAAGAGAGGAGTGGCCCTGAAGCTTCTGTGACATCACAGGGCCCAGAGTGCTGCAGGTGGAAGGTCCAGGGCCTGGAGACCAGCACAACAGACAGTTCACCTGCTGCCAGCACTCAGTTCTCCCCCACTCTTCGCTCTCTGCCACGGTGCCAAGATGTTCCTGCTGCCAGTACTCGCTTGTCCCCCGCTCTTCGTTCTCTGCCTTGGTGCTGAGCTGCTCCTGCTGCCGGGACTTTTCCTGCACTTCTACTGGAGCATCAACACCAACAGCATGAGCGCTCCTGTCCCAGTGGAGGTACAGTGCCATCCCAGGGAGGGGGGCAGCCCTGAGTGCCAGGGCAGGCTGCAGCCCTGTGGGGATGGATGCTGGGGACAGGGACCCCAAGTGACATTGTGCTGTCTCATGCAGACTGCCAGAGACACCATTGAGGATATGGAGGTGGATGAGCAGGATGACACCGAGCCCATGGAAGTGGACGAATATGATGAGACTGAGCCCATGGAAGTGGATGAGCAGGATGACACCGAGCCCATGGAAGTGGACGAATATGATGAGACTGAGCCCATGGAAGTGGATGAGCAGGATGACACCGAGCCCATGGAAGTAGATGAATATGATGAGACTGAGCCCATGGACGTCGATGAGAAGGACAAGGAAGAGCCCGTGATCCTGGCATGAGGATGGAGGCCCAGGAGCAGGACAACCTGATGCTCCCCTGCCCTGCCCACAGGCAGTGCCCAGCCTGGGGCGGGGCTGGCTGGCTCTCCTCAGGGACATGGTGCTCAAGGAAGTCCTGCTCTGCTGCTTCCTTCTTTCCTTCCTTCCTTCCTTCCCTCCTTCCTTCCTTCCTTCCTTCCTTCCTTCCTTCCTCCCTTCCTTCCTTCCTCCCTCCCTCCCTTCCTCCCTCCCTCCCTCCCTTCCTTCCTTCCTTCCTTCCTTCCTTCCTTCCTTCCTTCCTTCCTTCCTTCCTTCCTTCCTTCCTTCCTTCCTTCCTTCCTTCCTTCCTTCCTTCCTTCCTTCCTTCCTTCCTTCCTCCCTTCCTTCCTTCCTCCCTCCCTTCCTTCCTCCCTCCCTCCCTTCCTCCCTCCCTCCCTTCCTCCCTACCTTCCTTCCTTCCTTCCTTCCTTCCTTCCTTCCTTCCTTCCTTCCTTCCTTCCTTCTTTCCTTCCTTCCTGCTTTCCTTCCTTCTTTCCTTCCTTCTTTCCTTCCTTCCTTCCTTCCTTCCTTCCTTCCTTCCTTCCTTCCTTCCTTCCTTCCTTCCTTCCTTCTTTCCTTCCTTCCTTCCTTCCTTCCTTCCTTCCTTCCTACCTTCCTTCCTTCCTTCCTTCCTCCCTTCCTTCCTTCCTTCCTTCCTTCCTTCCTTCCTTCCTTCTTTCCTTCCTTCCTTCCTTCCTTCCTTCCTCCCTTCCTTCCTTCCTTCCTTCCTTCCTTCCTTCCTTCCTTCCTTCCTTCCTTCCTTCCTTCCTTCCTTCCTTCCTTCCTTCCTTCCTTCCTCCCTCCCTTCCTTCCTCCCGCCCTTCCTTCCTCCCTCCCTCCCTTCCTCCCTCCCTCCCTTCCTTCCTCCCTCCCTCCCTTCCTCCCTCCCTCCCTTCCTTCCTTCCTTCCTTCCTTCCTTCCTTCCTTCCTTCCTTCCTTCCTTCCTTCCTTCCTTCCTTCCTTCCTTCCTTCCCTCCCTCCCAGACTGACAGGGATAATGGGCATCTATAGGGCCCCGCTGTAAATATGTTCAGCATGTTCCAGGCTTTTTTTAAAGGAACAATTTCAACATTGTTAGCCTAAAGTTCCCAGAATGTTAATCTATAGCTTCTAGATTTTTACTGTGTAGGTCCCAGATTGTTACCAGTATAGTCTTCCTTGTAAATATGTTCTAGAGATTGTTGTTGTTGTTGTTAGAAGGAAACATGTTCTTCAAATGTTTGGCTGAACTTTGTTCAATAAATACTATTTCTTATTAAAACCTCGCCTCTCTTTGCAATTCCTTTGGGCAACCTTTGCACAGTGCTGGTTTCCACTTGCTCATGGTTCCTGGGGCTGCAGGTCCCTGGGAGTGCTGGCACAGCCAGCCCTGGCTGAGGGTCCCTGTGCAGGGGGGTCCCACTGAGCCAGCACTGCTGTTCCTGGGGCACAGCAGTGTCCCCAAGGGCAAAGCTCTCACCAGCAGAGAGGGAGCTCTGACAGCAGCAGGCCCTGCAGCAACGCCACCAAAGCAAAGGAAACCTCCTGACACCCTTCCTGCTGCGGCCACAGGGACTCCTGGGCAGGAGCCAGCATCAGGCACAGGGATGCAACATCCACCTCCATGCTCTGAAGGTCACGACAGCCTTGGCAAGTCTGGGACCTGCACCCGGGCTGCTGCAGGGGCTGATGTTTAAGGCTTGCAGCCTCCAAAGCCTCTGGGCTTTGCTTCCCCCGCTGCCTTCCATTGCCCTGTGCCCAGGATCCTCACCCTGCCCGTGTTCCTGCTGCTGCCAGCAGCCCCCAGAGCCCCTCACTCCCTGAGCATCCCCATCAGAGGGGGCACTGGCAAATCCCACACGCTTTGCAAAGCAAACTCCCCCACAGTAACCAAACCACTCTTTGGTCAGAGGGTGCCAAGGGGAAGCTCAGCACCAGCTGCTGTTTAAAGCATGCTTTCAAAAGTGGGTTCAGGCACTCTGGCAGTGCCTGCTGCACAGCTGAGGCTGTGGGGACACAGCACTGGCTCAGGCCAGCCCTCAGCCCCTCACAGCTCATGCCAAGGGCCCAGCTCACAAAGCAGTTTCACACCACTTGCTGCAGCTATTTCAAAGGCCTAAATGTCATTCGCAGGAGCCATTTAGTTGCCAACTCAGTGTCCGTGTCCTGGCAGGAGAAGCCACCAAGGGGCCTCTGCATGTGCACTCAGGGCACTTCCACTGCCATCCCAAAGGGATCGCAAAGGACAGGGCTCTTCTTTCAGCACTGCTGAGCTCCTCACGCAGCATTGAAGTCTCAGGAAGAGACAAGAATTGAGTGCACCAGGGAAGCTGGCCTCCAAGAAAAGGCATCAATCCCACGGCCCACCCAAGCCAACGGCCTGCATGTCTGTACCTTCTCCTCCTTCTCTCTTCTCTGCTGTCACTTTGCCCCTTCTCTCTGTCCGGGAGCTTGGCCTCTCAGACAAATAAAAGATGTGCATCCTCACGTAGGCACGGCATAGATGTCTTACACAACTGTCCCTTCTTCCCCGACAGCTGCAAATCCTACAGCTGCCAGACCTCATCCCTTGCTCCTAGAAAGGGAGACAAGACTTTCCATTCTAATCCATTGCCCAGCCCTAAGTCAACGACACAGTCAGTAGAAATAGCTGTGAAATCCCCGGCAGGAACCTGCCAGAAGAGCTACAGCTGTGGAGGGGGAAGCAGCAAACTCCCACCCCCACCACTGCTTTGGACTCCTTACCAGCTAAAACAGATCCCACTCCTGCGACTTTTTCCATTTTTTTGTTAACCACAACTACCATCAATTTAAATCCATTGAAAACAAGATCACAGGAGGGGTTGCGTGGAAAGGAACCTTCAATCCCACCCAGTGCAAGCTTTGCCATGGCAGGGACACCTGCCACTGTCCCACGCTGCTCCAGCCTGGCCTTGGGCACTGCCAGGGATCCAGGGGCAGCCACAGCTGCTCTGGGCACCCTGTGCCAGCCCTGCCCATCCTGCCAGGGAACACTTCCTGACCCATATCCCATCTGCAGCTGCTCCCAGTGCCAACAGGTGTCACTGCATGGCCTTGGGATGATGGATCAAGAGAAAGCCCCAAGCTTTGAGCAGAGTTCCCAGTGCCTGTGCTGGGGACGTGCCACCCACCTGCCCCTCAAGCACTCAGCTGCCTCGCAGCCAGATGGAGTGTCCAACGGGTAAAGTACTCCCAGAGGATCAAACCCTGGTCACTGCACCAATGACAAGGTCTTTATTGGGAAAAGAAATGTCGAAGCACAGCGACATTTCTTTTCCAAGCAGGAGACGCTGATCCTGTGCCGGCAGCGCAGGGATGCTGTTATTGCTGGTCCTCATTTCATCCCTTTATCAGCTGCAGGGGCACCAGGACAGGCTGTGGTCTCCCAGGGCAGCTCTGAGTGACACTGCTGTCCCCACCAGCTGTCCCCAGCCCTGGGTGCTGCCACGTGCCCCAGCCTCTGCAGCCCAAAGCACCTGGAGATCCCCCCGAGCATCAGCGATCGGGGCCGCTGCAATCAGCCTGCTGACCCAAAACCTCAAGTGCTGCCACAAGAAAAGCAGCTGATTCATTGATACCTCGGAATTTCATGTCTCAATGCAAGGACAGGAAGCACCCCTATGCCACCAAATCATTGCTAAGGGCTTGCAAGCCTCAACGCGGAGATTTCAGCGTTGGACACGCAGTCAGGGCAAGGGTAAATCCACACAGAAATGACTCAGAAATTCCAAAACACACATCATGTTGGTCTTGACGCCTTTCTTGTTGGCTCAAGGGCTGTTTCCGTGGGCCACGCTTGCACAGAAAGAAAGAAAGGAAGTGCAGCTGCTGAGGAACATCTCCATGCCCTCAGCAGGTTTTGGTGCCTTTGCTGCAGGGCCGCTCCTGTCAGAGCCCCCTCTCTGCTGCTGACACCTTTGCTCTTGGGGACACCAGCCCAGGAACACCAGCAGGGCCCAGGGTTGACTCAGGGGGACCCCCCTGTGCACAGGGACTCCCAGCCCCGTGGCTGTGCCAGCACCCCCAGAAACACCAAGATCTGGCAGCACTTTGCTCCGCTGCTCTTTCCGCACACGGAACCATCTCCTTCCTTTGCCATCCCAGGAAAATTCAACCTCTACCTCAGCCAAAGATCATTTCCTACACATGGCTGATCAGAAATGTTCTTCTGCACTTCCTCCACCAAAACCACCCCCGCATGCCCACAAGACATTCCAGGGCCATCGGGAAACCCTCCACAAACACTGCGCAGGCACCCAGGACCACGGGCTTTCCATCTCTGCCATTCAGGCTCCCTGCGCTGCTCCTGGTCATTTTCTCCTCCTCTCTCCATAACTTTGGGAACCACAGAGCTCCCAGGCTTTGGCAATTCCCAAGGCCACTGCCATCCTTGACTTCTTGGACACCCCCAGGGCTGTGGACAGACACCCCTGTGTTTTCCCGCAGAAGATGTTAAGAGCCAACAGGAAGTCACAAAGTTACTGAGGCTGCTAGATCACCTCCCCAAAAGAAAAAGCTGAAAAAGCTGTGGCTGCTGAGGAAGGGGAGGTGAAGCTTGTGTGGCAAGCTCAGAGCACATTCACAGTGAATGAAAGGTGGAAGAGGGAGGGTGACTCTTCCTCAGGAAGTCTACTGATGGGACAAGGGGGAATGGGATCAAACGGAAAGAGAGTTGGAAGAGATTTGATGCTGGAAAGAAGTTCTTTAATCTGAGGCTGCTTGTCCCTGACACAGGGAGCTGTGCACATGTGGGTGCCCCATCCCCAGCAACATCCAAGGCCACATTGGACAGGGTTGAAGTGCTGGGAGCTTGCTCAGGTTGGAACCAGATAATTTTTAGGGTCTCTTCCAAGCCAAACCACTCAAGGATTGGATGGTTCTATGGCGTCCATCTCCAAGAGAGGAGTGGCCCTGAAGCTTCTGTGACATCACAGGGCCCAGAATGCTCCAGGTGGAAGGTCCAGGGCCTGGAGACCAGCACAACAGACAGTTCACCTGCTGCCAGCACTCAGTTCTCCCCCACTCTTTGCTCTCTGCCACGGTGCCATGATGTTCCTGCTGCCAGTACTCACTTGTCCCCTGCTCTTCGTTCTCTGCCTTGGTGCTGAGCTGCTCCTGCTGCCAGGACTTTTCCTGCACTTCTACTGGAGCATCAACACCAACAGCATGAGCGCTCCTCTCCCAGTGGAGGTACAGTGCCATCCCAGGGAGGGGGGCAGCCCTGAGTGCCAGGGCAGGCTGCAGCCCTGTGGGGATGGATGCTGGGGACAGGGACCCCAAGTGACATTGTGCTGCCTCATGCAGACTGCCAGAGACACCATTGAGGATATGGAGGTGGATGAGCAGGATGACACCGAGCCCATGGAAGTGGATGAATATGATGAGACTGAGCCCATGGAAGTGGATGAGCAGGATGACACCGAGCCCATGGAAGTGGACGAATATGATGAGACTGAGCCCATGGACGTCGATGAGAAGGATAAGGAAGAGCCCGTGATCCTGGCATGAGGATGGAGGCCCAGGAGCAGGACAACCTGATGCTCCCCTGCCCTGCCCACAGGCAGTGCCCAGCCTGGGGCGGGGCTGGCTGGCTCTCCTCAGGGACATGGTACTCAAGGAAGTCCTGCTCTGCTGCTTCCTTCCTTCCTTCCTTCCTTCCTTCCTTCCTTCCTTCCTTCCTTCCTTCCTTCCTTCCTTCCTTCCTTCCTTCCTTCCTTCCCTCCCAGACAGACAGGGATAATGGGCATCGATAGGGCCCCGCTGTAAATATGTTCAGCATGTTCGAGGCTTTTTTTATAGGAACAATTTGAAGATTGTTAGCCTAAAGGTCCCAGAATGTTAATCTATAGCTTCTAGATTTTTACAGTATAAGTCCCAGATTGTTAACAGTATCGTCTTCCTTGTAAATATGTTCTAGAGACTGTTGTTGTTGTTAGAAGTAAATATGTTCTTCAAATGTTTGGCTTAACTTTGTTCAACAAATACTATTAATTATTAAAACCTCGCCTCTCTTTGCAATTCCTTTGGGCAAAGTTTGCACAGTGCTGGTTTCCACTTGCTCATGGTTCCTGGGGCTGCAGGTCCCTGGGGGTGCTGGCACAGCCAGCCCTGGCTGGGGGTCCCTGTGCAGGGGGTTCCCACTGAGCCAGCACTGCTGTTCCTGGGGCACAGCAGTGTCCCCAAGGGCAAAGCTCTCACCAGCAGAGAGGGAGCTCTGACAGCAGCAGGCCCTGCAGCAACGCCGCTGTGGGAATCGAGCTGGCTGACATCCAAAGCCAGACCAGTGTTTTTGATGCGTTGCCCCTTGGCCCCAGACCTTAGAGGGCATTTGTTTAAGTTTATAACAGTTCCTAGGAATGTTGTCAAAGGTTTTAAAACTGTTCCTGGTCAAGCTTTATAACCCTCATTTCCCATTGATTGCCTCTATTCCCCGTTATGTCATCCCTTTTCTCTTCCCAGTCCCGGAAAGTTCTTGTATCCTTGTACCCCCATTGGTTTATGTTCACTGCATTGTTCCACCCATCCTACCTTACTGGTTACTGCCCCATATTACTCCTCCCTTGCACCACTTTTCCCTTTACCCATTGGATTATCATCCTGGACCCACCTCTCATCATCCCTTATAAATACCCTGGATTTTCCCTCAGCCTTGTCTTCTACCCTTTGCTCTTACAGTGTGTGCATGTGTTTTGGGCCTTGTCCCACATTTTCTTTTATGATTATTAAAGTATTTAGTTGCAGAGTTGTGGTGTGGACCCGTTCCTCATTTCGCTACCTTAGCCCTGATATCAGGGGAACTTTAGAGGTTGGTCAGGGAGACTGCCCTCGAGTCTCGCGCCTTAAGTATTGAAAAACAAAAACCCCGACAGGTGGCCCCTGAACAGGGACCCTGATATTCAGGGCACCTTGTTGCAGAGGTAGGACTGTGTCCCCGGGAGTGTGGCTGCGCCGGGGCCCGGCGGAGTTGTCGGCGCAGAGGGACCTCGTCTGGACACCCGGGGAGCCAGCGAGGGACGTCAACAGAAGCACCTGCAGAATACAGGTGTGTTTGGGGACACCCGACATAATATAGCCCTCTTTGCTGCCCTGTTTTAAAATACGGGTCCTAGTCTTGGCTAGGGGCGTCTCGGCAGCTAGATCCCCTAAGGAGGATTCGAAGGAAGATGGTTGGACAAATGTCAAGCGTAGAGAGGAACGTATATGGACGTTTTAAGTTAATTCTTTTAAGTACCACTAAGGACTTTTCAAAAAAAGAACTGAAAAAATTTGTAAAGTGGGTTTGTAAAAACTTCCCCAACACCCTGAGTGAAGAAATGATGAATACTGCCTTTTGGGACTCGGTGGGGAACAAAATTTATCACTTGTCTGGAAAATGGGACCCCGAGGCACCCTGCATGCTCCCTCTTTTCCACCTTATCCTGGAAACCCTGCACCAATCCCAGCTTCGATTACCCAGCTCGTCGGTTCCTCCTAACCCTTCTCCAAAGCAGCCTGTTCTCTCCCTGTCTCCTGTGACTGACCCTCCAGCTGAGATCCCCGATGGCAGCGCGCGGGCCGTCGTGGATCTCCCCCCTTCCATCCCTCTGGTGTCCTCATGTGTTCGTCCCGCTCACCCTCCTAACGACAGCTCTTGCCCCATCGGCTGCCCTGCCACAAACGGGGGCCATTTTGGAATTACCACTAACACCTTCTGTCAAAGTCTGCGTTCCTCGGCTATTCCCGCCTCTAGCTCTGCCTTCCAGCCCGCCCTCGCTCCCTCACGGCCCGCCCACCACCCTCAGGGGCCGCCCACTCCTGCCCCTGCCGGAACTGGCGCTGAGTGCTCCTCCTCCCGGAAGGAGACCGGAACTGCCCTTCAGGCACTTCCGGAAGAGCCTGCCTCCAAAATGGCTGCGCCCATAGCTGAAGCTTGCAAATCTTACCGGCACTTAACACTAATGTAAATGTTATTGCTCCACTTTGTTCATCTTCCTCGAGCTCTAGTGACTCTGAGGAGTCTTCACCTTGCCCTCTAACCCCTAAAAACCCTTGGGAGAGGATCCGGAAAGCTGCTATAAAAGAAGGAAACTGGCAGATAGCAGCTAAGTTCAATGCATTCCCAGTGAGGTACCACAGGGGGAGGGGAGGTGCACCAAGATGGGAGCCTATGACATATGGGGAAGTAAAAGAACTGTGTCGGGCAGCCAAGGACCATGGGAGGGGATGCCCATATTTTAATAATCTTGTTCGGGCCACCTTCACAGCACATGTACTGACCCCCCATGACTTAAAATATATAATGACTATGTTGTTGTCTCCCCCTGAGTATTCCTTGTGGGAAGGGGGATGGAAACGCATGCTCCAAGGATTCCTGACTGACTGCGTGAACGATCCAGCCAGAGCAGCATTAACAATGGACCACCTAGCCGGGGAAGGACAATTTACCCAACCTGAGGAGCAAGCTGCAGCAGCCCCCAGGCAAGTACTTGATGAAATTAAAAATCTTGCTAGGAAGGCACTAGTCCAGGTGCCAGATGGCAGCACACCTAACTTGGAGTACACTAATATTAAGCAAGAGCCCAGAGAAACATACATGAAATTTATTGACAGGTTAAAATAAGCATTGGAAAAACAGGTTCCTGATGACAAAACCAGGAATACATTGTTAGAGACATTGGCGGTAGCTAATGCTGACTCTGAATGTCGGAAGGTACTGCGCGCTCTGCCACGAGAACCCCCACCGATGCTCCTCCAGATGATCGAGGCATGTAACCGTCTCGGGACGGTGGAGCATGTGGCAGCAGTACAAGCCCAGGCCATCGGACAGGGAGTTGCAAGAGCACTGGTTGCTGCACATTTTCCTTTGAAGTCGCCCCAAACGCAGTGCCAGTCTACATGTTTTCAGTGTGGCCAGCAAGGACACTTGCGAAAAGACTGTCCACAAAGGAAAGGGAGGTACCCAGTTGTTAGTAAAAATCAACCTCAGGCTAAACAGTTTTCCTTTAAAAGTAATTTTCCTAGGCAGCCGTCAAAAAACTTCCATCAGAGCGCAAGTCGGCCTTGCGCTATGACAAGAAATCCACAAGCCGAAGATACTGATGGCTGCGGAGAATCAGAACATTCTAACCACCACTACAGGCCCTGTGGCTCCGAACTCCAGCAGCTCATCTCAGGACTACCAGCAACAATTCCACCAGGTGCCCGGCTGGAGTTGGTGAGTGCTAAACCTGTAGTGCTGACTGACTGTTCCACACATTCAGTTTCAACAGGACAACTTGGGCTTGAAGATCGGCCCCACCAAGTGTTAATTTTAGGCAACTGTAGATCAAAGACTGAGGGATTTTTTGTCCTTCCTTCCGTATTGTCTGTTACATCTTCCCAGGAAATGACTGTTTTAGCCCTAAGCCCTGACCCTCCTTGCTTTATTCCCGAAGGACTGCCTATAGCCCAAGCGATTATGTTGCCAGATGAAACGGAGGAAGAGGATTCAGAATCCTTTGTCATGTGGACCCAGGTTATAAGTAAGGACAGGCCTAAAATAACCTGTATCCTAGAGGCTAATGGACAGAGGGTAACTCTTAAGGGAACTGTTGACACTGGATCGGACGTTACTGTAATTTCTACCTCAAGATGGCCCTCAGGGTGGGCACTTACACCAGCTTCTGGAGTCCTTATGGGGATTGGAGGGGAAAGCACTAGTCTGAAAAGCATGAATTTGATCAAGATAGAGGGACCTAAGGGTCGTGTTGCCACCACCAGACCCTTCATAGTGAAAACACGAACGCCTGTTGTCCTGTGGGGAAGGGATATTTTAACTGAATGGGGAGCGCGTTTGCAAATGGATTTTTAATTGGGGTCATTGAAGAGCGTGGCACCTTGAAAATAATTTGGAAAGATAATACCCCTATCTGGGTAGATCAATGGCCCCTAAATGAGAAAAAACTAGCCGCGCTGCAATCCCTGATGTCACAACAACTTCAAAAAGGACACATAACATTCACCACCAGCCCCTGGAACACCCCCATTTTTGTCATCCAAAAACCACGCAGTGACAAATGGCGACTCCTCCATGATCTCCGGAAAATAAATGAGGTCATAGAGGACATGGGTGCACTTCAGCCAGGTCTTCCTTCTCCGGCTATGGTCCCTAAAGACTGGTACCTAACAATTATTGACCTTAAAGACTGTTTCTTTGACATTCCATTACACCCTGATGATGCTCCATGTTTTGCCTTTTCCATCCCATCAATCAACAGGGAAGCACCCCTTCAGCGATTCCATTGGGTAGTCTTACCTCAAGGAATGAAAAACAGTCCAACAATATGTCAGTGGTTTGTGGCTAAGATACTAACCCCTGTTTGTAAAGTTCATCCACAGGTGTTGATACTTCACTATATGGATGATATCCTGTTAGCTGTCAAAGATACTGTCACACTGGACACTGCAGTGAAGGATACCATCTCAGCAGTCCAAAAAGCTGGATTAACTGTTTCAGAAGAAAAGGTGCAGCAAATGCAGCCTTGGATGTATTTGGGTTATAAAATTTCGTCACGAACTATAAAGCCACAACTGCTCCAGCCGGAAGAGAACCCACAAACATTACATGACATGCAGAGGTTGCTTGGTGCTATCACTTGGGTGAGACCCTTATTGGGGATTACAAATCAAGACTTGCAGCCATTATTTGACCTCCTGAAGGGAGATTCGGCCCCAAACTCCCCGAGACACTTGACAGAGGAAGCAAGACACGCCTTGAATAAAGTGTCTTTGGCAATACAAACCCGGCAAGCACACCGGATGGACCCTATGTTGCCTTTCCTATTAGTGGTTCTGGGGAGGGGTCCTCAACTTCATGCCTGAATTTTTCGGTGGGATCTTGAGTTACCTGGTCCTTTGTTGATTTTAGAATGGATTTTCCTTTCCCACCAACCCAAAAAGACCATCACTACAAAGCCAGAAATAAGAGCTCAGTTAATTATTAAGGCTAGAAGACGTTTGCTATCTTTCTCTGGGAGAGACTTTTCGATTATATTTCTGCCTTTGACTTCTTCCTATTTAGATTGGCTCCTGCAACAATCTGAACACCTTCAAATTGCTCTAATAAATTTCCCTGGACAACTTTCTATCCATTGCCCTAAGCATAGACTTCTAAGTTCTGATTTCAATTTATTTCCTAAACCCTTAAGGAGTGATAAGCCCCTCAAAGCCCTCACTTTGTTTACAGACGGGTCAGGAAAATCTCATAAATCTGTAATTACATGGGAAAACCCTATGACAGGTGAGTGGCTGTCAGATACTGAAATTGTTGAAGGCTCACCACAGATTGTTGAATTGGCGGCAGTGGTAAGGGCATTTTGCAAATTCACCGGCCCCGTTAATATTGTTACTGACTCAGCATATGTTGCAGGGATCGTGGAAAGGGCGGAAAATTCGTTGCTGAAGGACATTGCAAATGAACGGTTATACTCTTTACTGAAAAATAGAGTTTTTCTTCTTTCCCAAAGGCAGCACCCTTACTTCATTATGCATATCCGTTCCCACACTACCCTTCCTGGACCCTTGACACAAGGTAACAATCGAGCTGACACACTTGCCATGACAGCACAAGTAACATTACCTAACATACCTGAGCAGGCAAAGCTTAGCCATGCATTCTTCCATCAAAATGCTCCAGCTTTGCATAGAATGTTTGATATTACCAAGGACCAAGCCAAGGCCATTGTAAACACATGCCCTAGTTGCCAAAAACTTTCCCTACCAGCTATTGGAGCAGCAGTCAACCCTAGGGGACTCCATAGTTTACAACTGTGGCAAGCAGATATAACACACTACCCTTCATTTGGTCGTTTCAAATACATCCATCTTTCTATAGATACCTTTTCAGGTGCTATCTTTGCCTCCGCTCACACCAAAGAAACAGCAGCAGATGCTATGAAACGTTTTCTCCAAGCATTTGCAATGCTAGGTATCCCCCAGGAAATAAAAACTGATAATGGTCCAGCTTATATTTCACACAAAAATAAAACAATTTTTCAATCAGTGGGGAGTCATCCACACCACTGGCATCCCTCACTCCCCCACGGGTCAGTCAATAGTTGAAAGAGCCCATGGTTCCCTTAAAAATCTTTTAGATAAACAAAAAGGGGGAATAGAGATCTTATCAAACACAGAAAGATTAAGTAAAGCATTATATGTCTTTAATTTTTTGAACAATTCGTTTATGGAAACAAACCCTCCCATTATCTGTCATTTTTCGAATACAACACAGGCTCAACTGAAAGAAAGACCACCAGTCTTGGTAAAAGGTGCTGAAACAAATCAAATCTTAGGAGGACCATTCCAACTAATAACTTGGGGGAAGGGATATGCTTGTGTCTCCACAGATAGGGCACCTCGGTGGATGCCAGCCAAGAACATCAAACCTTACCTACAGCCTTTAAAAGAAGACCTACCAGAGAGTCCCAGTAGTCCAACTCCTAACAACAAGCCTGCAACTACTACTCCTTATGACTGACTATTTCACAGCTCCTCATCGCAAGTCATCGTTGGGACCGTGACCTCTGAAAGACTCTCAATCATTGCACTTGTTCTCTTTAATGTCCTACCCTTTGCCAGCAGCAGAATTGTTCAACAGCCAAAACAGAACATTTGGATTACCCTGGCCAACATAACGCACCAAGAGACGTTATGTCTATCTGTTGCCACCCCCAAACAACCCCTTTTCAACATGCCTGGTAGGTCTACCAGCAGACGAATGCCCAGTAAATAAAAAGACCATCAATGCCATGCGAGGTAACTGTCCCAAAAGTAAGTTAAAATACAACCCTGTAGACTTTTGGAACTCGTGGGCTCTTGATCTTCCACATGCGCCATTAGAGCGTCAAGAACTGGAACTATTTGGCTCAGTTAAAATGGACTACTGCATCACCTTTCGCTATAACAAGAGAGTTCAGCTGATAAGGGCTAACGGAGGTAAGCCCCAAATCGTGAAAACAGATGAACCAGCGTTGTGGGATGTTTCCCCCCACCATCCAGGGTATAAAAATGAGAGCCTATGGTGTAATTATACCTCACGACATCCATCTAAATCAGTGATACTCCTCTGCAGTTACCTCCAGGTACATTTCTTCTTTGTGGGGACAGAGCATGGCCTGCCATTCCGTCTCATATTAAAGGTGGACCATGTAGCCTTGGTAGGCTTACTATACTAACTCCCAATGTCACAGCACTAATTGGTAATAGCAAAAACAGGAAAAAGCGTTTTGCACATCAATTCCAATCTGATTGTAACAGTAAATTAGAGTTTTGGAATAGGGGACAAAGGATAATCGCCTCTGCTCTTGTACCTTGGGTAGCTGCTGCACAAGCAGTCACCCAGTTGGGAAGATTGGGATGTTGGTTAAGTAAACAAACCAACGCTACTTCCGTCGCTCTAAGTGATCTTCTGACAGATGTTGCCAGTATAAGGCATGCAACATTGTAAAACAGAGCTGCCATAGATTGTTTGCTGTTGGCACAAGGACATGGATGCCAGGACTTCGAAGGCATGTGCTGCATGAACCTTTCTGATCATAGCGAATCTATACACAAAAGTATTCAAGCTCTCAAAGATGGAGTCAAAGAGTTACAAATCAAGGATGACACAGACTGGTTTAATGGACTCTTGAAAAGTTGGGGAAACAAAGGGTGGGTGTTACTTATAATGAAAACTGGGTTACTTCATAATTGTTGTTGTTGTACTGTTAATTGTTCCGTGCTTGTTACAATGTTTTTACAAAGTTCTACAAAAATCATTTAGCTCTATTTTTATAGTTAAACAGAAAGGGGAAGATGTGGGAATCGAGCTGGCTGACATCCAAAGCCAGACCAGTGTTTTTGGTGAGTTGCCCCTTGGCCCCAGACCTTGGAGGGCATTTGTTTAAGTTAATAACAGTTCCTAAGAAAGTTGTCAAAGGTTTTAAAACTGTTCCTGGTCAAGCTTTATAGCCCTCATTTCCCATTGGTTACCTCCATTCCCAGTTATGTCATCCCTTTTCTCTCCCCAGTTCTGGAAAGTTCTTGTATCCTTGTACCCCCATTGGTTTATGTTCACCGCATTGTTCCACCCATCCTACCTTACTGGTTACTGCCCCATATTACCCTTCCCTTTCTCCACTTTTCCCTTTACCCATTGGATTATCATCCTGGACCCACCTCTCATCATCCCTTATAAATACCCTGGATTTTCCCTCAGCCTTGTCTTCTACCCTTAGCTCTTATAGTGTGTACAGGTGTTTTGGGCCTTCTCCCTCATTTTCTTTTATGATTATTAAAGTATTTAAATCCAGAGTTGTGGTGTCGACCCGTTCCTCATTTCGCCACGTTAGCCCTGATATCAGGGGAACTTTAGAGGTTGGTCGGGTAGACTGCCCTCGAGTCTCGCACCTGAAATATTGAAAAACAAAAAAAACCCGACATTTAAGAGCCAACAGGAAGTCACAAAGTTACGGAGGCTGCTAGATCACCTCCCCAAAAGAAAAAGCTGAAAAAGCTGTGGCTGCTGAGGAAGGGGAGGTGAAGCTTGTGTGGCAAGCTCAGAGCACATTCACAGTGAATGAAAGGTGGAAGAGGGAGGGTGACTCTTCCTCAGGAAGTCTACTGATGGGACAAGGGGGAATGGGATCAAACGGAAAGAGAGTTGGAAGAGATTTGATGCTGGAAAGAAGTTCTTTAATCTGAGGCTGCTTGTCCCTGACACAGGGAGCTGTGCACATGTGGGTGTCCCATCCCCAGCAACATCCAAGGCCACATTGGACAGGGTTGAAGTGCTGGGAGCTTGCTCAGGTTGGAACCAGATGATTTTTAGGGTCTCTTCCAAGCCAAACCACTCAAGGATTGGATGGTTCTATGGCATCCATCTCCAAGAGAGGAGTGGCCCTGAAGCTTCTGTGACATCACAGGGCCCAGAGTGCTGCAGGTGGAAGGTCCAGGGCCTGGAGACCAGCACAACAGACAGTTCACCTGCTGCCAGCACTCAGTTCTCCCCCACTCTTCGCTCTCTGCCACGATGCCAAGATGTTCCTGCTGCCAGTACTCGCTTGTCCCCCGCTCTTCGTTCTCTGCCTTGGTGCTGAGCTGCTCCTGCTGCCGGGACTTTTCCTGCACTTCTACTGGAGCATCAACACCAACAGCATGAGCGCTCCTCTCCCAGTGGAGGTACAGTGCCATCCCAGGGAGGGGGGCAGCCCTGAGTGCCAGGGCAGGCTGCAGCCCTGTGGGGATGGATGCTGGGGACAGGGACCCCAAGTGACATTGTGCTGCCTCATGCAGACTGCCAGAGACACCATTGAGGATATGGAGGTGGATGAGCAGGATGACACCGAGCCCATGGAAGTGGACGAATATGATGAGACTGAGCCCATGGAAGTGGATGAGCAGGATGACACCGAGCCCATGGAAGTGGACGAATATGATGAGACTGAGCCCATGGAAGTGGATGAGCAGGATGACACCGAGTCCATGGAAGTGGATGAATATGATGAGACTGAGCCCATGGACGTCGATGAGAAGGACAAGGAAGAGCCCGTGATCCTGGCATAAGGATGGAGGCCCAGGAGCAGGACAACCTGATGCTCCCCTGCCCTGCCCACAGGCAGTGCCCAGCCTGGGGCGGGGCTGGCTGGCTCTCCTCAGGGACATGGTGCTCAAGGAAGTCCTGCTCTGCTGCTTCCTTCCTTCCTTCCTTCCTTCCTTCCTTCCCTCCCAGACTGACAGGGATAATGGACATCGATAGGGCCCCACTGTAAATATGTTCAGCATGTTCGAGGCTTTTTTTTATAGGAACAATTTGAAGATTGTTAGCCTAAAGGTCCCAGAATGTTAATCTATAGCTTCTAGATTTTTACTGTATAAGTCCCAGATTATTAACAGTATAGTCTTCCTTGTTAATATGTTCTAGAGACTGTTGTTGTTGTTGTTAGAAGTAATTATGTTCTTCAAATGTTTGGCTGAACTTTGTTCAATAAATACTATTTCTTATTAAAACCTCGCCTCTCTTTGCAATTCCTTTGGGCAACCTTTGCACAGTGGTGGTTTCCACTTGCTCATGGTTCCTGGGGCTGCAGGTCCCTGGGGGTGCTGGCACAGCCAGCCCTGGCTGGGGGTACCCTGTGCAGGGGGGTCCCACTGAGCCAGCACTGCTGTTCCTGGGGCACAGCAGTGTCCCCGAGGGCAAAGCTGTCACCAGCAGAGAGGGAGCTCTGACAGCAGCAGGCCCTGCAGCAACGCTACCAAAGCAAAGGAAACCTCCTGACACCCTTCCTGCTGCGGCCACAGGGACTCCTGGGCAGGAGCCAGCATCAGGCACAGGGATGCAACATCCACCTCCATGCTCTGAAGGTCTCAACAGCCTTGGCAAGTCTGGGACCTGCACCCGGGCTGCTGCAGGGGCTGATGTTTAAGGCTTGCAGCCTCCAAAGCCTCTGGGCTTTGCTTCCCCCGCTGCCTTCCATTGCCCTGTGCCCAGGATCCTCACCCTGCCCGTGTTCCTGCTGCTGCCAGCAGCCCCCAGAGCCCCTCACTCCCGGAGCATCCCCATCACAGGGAGCACTGGCAAATCCCACACGCTTTGCAAAGCAAACTCCCCCACAGTAACCAAACCACTCTTTGGTCAGAGGGTGCCAAGGGGAAGCTCAGCACCAGCTGCTGTTTAAAGCATGCTTTCAAAAGTGGGTTCAGGCACTCTGGCAGTGCCTGCTGCGCAGCTGAGGCTGTGGGGACACAGCACTGGCTCAGGCCAGCCCTCAGCCCCTCACAGCTCATGCCAAGGGCCCAGCTCACAAAGCAGTTTCAAACCACTTGCTGCAGCTATTTCAAAGGCCTAAATGTCATTCGCAGGAGCCATTTAGTTGCCAACTCAGTGTCCGTGTCCTGGCAGGAGAAGCCACCAAGGGGCCTCTGCATGTGCACTCAGGGCACTTCCACTGCCATCCCAAAGGGATCGCAAAGGACAGGGCTCTTCTTTCAGCACTGCTGAGCTCCTCACGCAGCATTGAAGTCTCAGGAAGAGACAAGAATTGAGTGCACCAGGGAAGCTGGCCTCGAAGAAAAGGCATCAATCCCACGGCCCACCCAAGCCAACGGCCTGCATGTCTGTACCTTCTCCTCCTTCTCTCTTCTCTGCTGTCACTTTGCCCCTTCTCTCTGTCCGGGAGCTTGGCCTCTCAGACAAATAAAAGATGTGCATCCACACCTAGGCACGGCATAGATCTCTTACAGAATTGTCCCTTCTTCCCCGACAGCTGCAAATCCTACAGCTGCCAGACCTCATCCCTTGCTCCTAGAAAGGGAGACAAGACTTTCCATTCTAATCCATTGCCCAGCCCTAAGTCAACGACACAGTCAGTAGAAATAGCTGTGAAATCCCCGGCAGGAACCTGCCAGAAGAGCTACAGCTGTGGAGGGGGAAGCAGCAAACTCCCACCCCCACCACTGCTTTGGACTCCTTACCAGCTAAAACATATCCCACTCCTGGGATTTTTTTCCATTTTTTGTTAACCACAACTACCATCAATTTAAATCCATTGAAAACAAGATCACAGGAGGGGTTGCGTGGAAAGGAACCTTCAATCCCACCCAGCGCAAGCTTTGCCATGGCAGGGACACCTGCCACTGTCCCACGCTGCTCCAGCCTGGCCTTGGGCACTGCCAGGGATCCAGGGGCAGCCACAGCTGCTCTGGGCACCCTGTGCCAGCCCTGCCCATCCTGCCAGGGAACACTTGCTGACTCATATCCCATCTGCAGCTGCTCCCAGTGCCAACAGGTGTCACTGCATGGCCTTGGGATGATGGATCAAGAGAAAGCCCCAAACTTTGAGCAGAGCTCCCAGTGCCTGTGCTGGGGACGTGCCACCCACCTGCCCCTCAAGCACTCAGCTGCCTCGCAGCCAGATGGAGTGTCCAACGGGTAAAGTACTCCCAGAGGATCAAACCCTGGTCACTGCACCAATGACAAGGTCTTTATTGGGAAAAGAAATGTCGAAGCACAGCGACATTTCTTTTCCAAGCAGGAGACGCTGATCCTGTGCCGGCAGCGCAGGGATGCTGTTATTGCTGGTCCTCATTTCATCCCTTTAGCAGCTGCAGGGCCACCAGGACAGGCTGTGGTCTCCCAGGGCAGCTCTGAGTGACACTGCTGTCCCCACCAGCTGTCCCCAGCCCTGGGTGCTGCCACGTGCCCCAGCCTCTGCAGCCCAAAGCACCTGGAGATCCCCCCGAGCATCAGCGATCGGGGCCGCTGCAATCAGCCTGCTGACCCAAAACCTCAAGTGCTGCCACAAGAAAAGCAGCTGATTCATTGATACCTCGGAATTTCATGTCTCAATGCAAGGACAGGAAGCACCCCTATGCCACCAAATCGTTGCTAAGGGCTTGCAAGCCTCAACGCGGAGATTTCAGCGTTGGACACGCAGTCAGGGCAAGGGTAAATCCACACAGAGATGACACAGAAATTCCAAAACACACATCATGTTGTTCTTGACGCCTTGCTTGTTGGCTCAAGGGCTGTTTCCGTGGGCCACGCTTGCACAGAAAGAAAGAAAGGAAGTGCAGCTGCTGAGGAACATCTCCATGCCCTCAGCAGGTTTTGGTGCCTTTGCTGCAGGGCCGCTCCTGTCAGAGCCCCCTCTCTGCTGCTGACACCTTTGCTCTTGGGGACACCAGCCCAGGAACACCAGCAGGGCCCAGGGTTGGCTCAGGGGGACCCCCCTGTGCACAGGGACTCCCAGCCCCGTGGCTGTGCCAGCACCCCCAGAAACACCAAGATCTGGCAGCACTTTGCTCCGCTGCTCTTTCCGCACACGGAACCATCTCCTTCCTTTGCCATCCCAGGAAAATTCAACCTCTACCTCAGCCAAAGATCATTTCATACACAGGGCTGATCAGAAATGTTCTTCTGGACTTCCTCCACCAAAACCACCCCCGCATGCCCACAAGACATTCCAGGGCCATCGGGAAACCCTCCACAAACACTGCGCAGGCACCCAGGACCACGGGCTTTCCATCTCTGCCATTCAGGCTCCCTGCGCTGCTCCTGGTCATTTTCTCCTCCTCTCTCCATAACTTTGGGAACCACAGAGCTCCCAGGCTTTGGCAATTCCCAAGGCCACTGCTATCCTTGACTTCTTGGACACCCCCAGGGCTGTGGAGAGATGCCCCTGTGTTTTCCCGCAGAAGATGTTAAGAGCCAACAGGAAGTCACAAAGTTACGGAGGCTGCTAGATCACCTCCCCAAAAGAAAAAGCTGAAAAAGCTGTGGCTGCTGAGGAAGGGGAGGTGAAGCTTGTGAGGCAAGCTCAGAGCACATTCAGAATGAATGAAAGGTGGAAGAGGGAGAGTGACTCTTCCTCAGGAAGTCTACTGATGGGACAAGGGGGAATGGGATCAAACGGAAAGACATTTGGAAGAGATCTGATGCTGGAAAGAAGTTCTTTAATGTGAGGCTGCTTGTCCCTGACACAGGGAGCTGTGCACATGTGGGTGCCCCATCCCCAGCAACATCCAAGGCCACATTGGACAGGGTTGAAGTGCTGGGAGCTTGCTCAGGTTGGAACCAGATGATTTTTAGGGTCTCTTCCAAGCCAAACCACTCAAGGACTTCATGGTTCTATGGCGTCCATCTCCAAGAGAGGAGTGGCCCTGAAGCTTCTGTGACATCACAGGGCCCAGAGTGCTCCAGGTGGAAGGTCCAGGGCCTGGAGACCAGCACAACAGACAGTTCACCTGCTGCCAGCACTCAGTTCTCCCCCACTCTTTGCTCTCTGCCACGGTGCCAAGATGTTCCTGCTGCCAGTACTCGCTTGTCCCCCGCTCTTCGTTCTCTGCCTTGGTGCTGAGCTGCTCCTGCTGCCGGGACTTTTCCTGCACTTCTACTGCACCATCAACACCAACAGCATGAGCGCTCCTGTCCCAGTGGAGGTACAGTGCCATCCCAGGGAGGGGGGCAGCCCTGAGTGCCAGGGCAGGCTGCAGCCCTGTGGGGATGGATGCTGGGGACAGGGACCCCAAGTGACATTGTGCTGTCTCATGCAGACTGCCAGAGACACCATTGAGGATATGGAGGTGGATGAGCAGGATGACACCGAGCCCATGGAAGTGGATGAATATGATGAGACTGAGCCCATGGAAGTGGATGAGCAGGATGACACCGAGCCCATGGAAGTGGATGAATATGATGAGACTGAGCCCATGGAAGTGGATGAGCAGGATGACACCGAGCCCATGGAAGTAGATGAATATGATGAGACTGAGCCCATGGACGTCGATGAGAAGGACAAAGAAGAGCCCGTGATCCTGGCATGAGGATGGAGGCCCAGGAGCAGGACAACCTGATGCTCCCCTGCCCTGCCCACAGGCCGTGCCCAGCCTGGGGCGGGGCTGGCTGGCTCTCCTCAGGGACATGGTGCTCAAGGAAGTCCTGCTCTGCTGCTTCTTTCCTTCCTTCCTTCCTTCCTTCCCTCCCAGACTGACAGGGATAATGGGCATCGATAGGGCCCCACTGTAAATATGTTCAGCATGTAGGAGGCTTTTTTTTATAGGAACAATTTGAAGATTGTTAGCCTAAAGGTCCCAGAATGTTAATCTATAGCTTCTAGATTTTTACAGTATAAGTCCCAGATTGTTAACAGTATAGTCTTCCTTGTAAATATGTTCTAGAGACTGTTGTTGTTGTTGTTAGAAGTAAATATGTTCTTCAAATGTTTGGCTGAACTTTGTTCAATAAATACTATTTCTTATTAAAACCTCGCCTCTCTTTGCAATTCCTTTGGGCAACCTTTGCACAGTGCTGGTTTCCACTTGCTCATGGTTCCTGGGGCTGCAGGTCCCTGGGGGTGCTGGCACAGCCAGCCCTGGCTGAGGGTCCCTGTGCAGGGGGGTCCCACTGAGCCAGCACTGCTGTTCCTGGGGCACAGCAGTGTCCCCGAGGGCAAAGCTGTCACCAGCAGAGAGGGAGCTCTGACAGCAGCAGGCCCTGCAGCAACGCCACCAAAGCAAAGGAAACCTCCTGACACCCTTCCTGCTGCGGCCACAGGGACTCCTGGGCAGGAGCCAGCATCAGGCACAGGGATGCAACATCCACCTCCATGCTCTGAAGGTCTCAACAGCCTTGGCAAGTCTGGGACCTGCACCCGGGCTGCTGCAGGGGCTGATGTTTAAGGCTTGCAGCCTCCAAAGCCTCTGGGCTTTGCTTCCCCCACTGCCTTCCATTGCCCTGTGCCCAGGATCCTCACCCTGCCCGTGTTCCTGCTGCTGCCAGCAGCCCCCAGAGCCCCTCACTCCCTGAGCATCCCCATCACAGGGAGCACTGGCAAATCCCACACGCTTTGCAAAGCAAACTCCCCCACAGTAACCAAACCACTCTTTGGTCAGAGGGTGCCAAGGGGAAGCTCAGCACCAGCTGCTGTTTAAAGCATGCTTTCAAAAGTGGGTTCAGGCACTCTGGCAGTGCCTGCTGCGCAGCTGAGGCTGTGGGGACACAGCACTGGCTCAGGCCAGCCCTCAGCCCCTCACAGCTCATGCCAAGGGCCCAGCTCACAAAGCAGTTTCACACCACTTGCTGCAGCTATTTCAAAGGCCTAAATGTCATTGGCAGGAGCCATTTAGTTGCCAACTCAGTGTCCGTGTCCTGGCAGGAGAAGCCACCAAGGGGCCTCTGCATGTGCACTCAGGGCACTTCCACTGCCATCCCAAAGGGATCGCAAAGGACAGGGCTCTTCTTTCAGCACTGCTGAGCTCCTCACGCAGCATTGAAGTCTCAGGAAGAGACAAGAATTGAGTGCACCAGGGAAGCTGGCCTCGAAGAAAAGGCATCAATCCCACGGCCCACCCAAGCCAACGGCCTGCATGTCTGTACCTTCTCCTCCTTCTCTCTTCTCTGCTGTCACTTTGCCCCTTCTCTCTGTCCGGGAGCTTGGCCTCTCACACAAATAAAAGATGTGCATCCTCACCTAGGCACGGCATAGATGTCTTACAGAATTGTCCCTTCTTCCCCGACAGCTGCAAATCCTACAGCTGCCAGACCTCATCCCTTGCTCCTAGAAAGGGAGACAAGACTTTCCATTCTAATCCATTGCCCAGCCCTAAGTCAACGACACAGTCAGTAGAAATAGCTGTGAAATCCCCGGCAGGAACCTGCCAGAAGAGCTACAGCTGTGGAGGGGGAAGCAGCAAACTCCCACCCCCAACACTGCTTTGGACTCCTTACCAGCTAAAACATATCCCACTCCTGGGATTTTTTTCCATTTTTTATTAACCACAACTACCATCAATTTAAATCCATTGAAAACAAGATCACAGGAGGGGTTGCGTGGAAAGGAACCTTCAATCCCACCCAGTGCAAGCTTTGCCATGGCAGGGACACCTGCCACTGTCCCACGCTGCTCCAGCCTGGCCTTGGGCACTGCCAGGGATCCAGGGGCAGCCACAGCTGCTCTGGGCACCCTGTGCCAGCCCTGCCCATCCTGCCAGGGAACACTTCCTGACCCATATCCCATCTGCAGCTGCTCCCAGTGCCAACAGGTGTCACTGCATGGCCTTGGGATGATGGATCAAGAGAAAGCCCCAAACTTTGAGCAGAGCTCCCAGTGCCTGTGCTGGGGACATGCCACCCACCTGCCCCTCAAGCACTCAGCTGCCTCGCAGCCAGATGGAGTGTCCAACGGGTAAAGTACTCCCAGAGGATCAAACCCTGGTCACTGCACCAATGACAAGGTCTTTATTGGGAAAAGAAATGTCGAAGCACAGCGACATTTCTTTTCCAAGCAGGAGACGCTGATCCTGTGCCGGCAGCGCAGGGATGCTGTTATTGCTGGTCCTCATTTCATGCCTTTATCAGCTGCAGGGGCACCAGGACAGGCTGTGGTCTCCCAGGGCAGCTCTGAGTGACACTGCTGTCCCTCCCTACCAGCTGTCCCCAGCCCTGGGTGCTGCCACGTGCCCCAGCCTCTGCAGCCCAAAGCACCTGGAGATCCCCCCGAGCATCAGCGATCAGGGCCGCTGCAATCAGCCTGCTGACCCAAAACCTCAAGTGCTGCCACAAGAAAAGCAGCTGATTCATTGATACCTCGGAATTTCATGTCTCAATGCAAGGACAGGAAGCACCCCTATGCCACCAAATCGTTGCTAAGGGCTTGCAAGCCTCAACGCGGAGATTTCAGCGTTGGACACGCAGTCAGGGCAAGGGTAAATCCACACAGAAATGACACAGAAATTCCAAAACACACATCATGTTGGTCTTGACGCCTTTCTTGTTGGCTCAAGGGCTGTTTCCGTGGGCCACGCTTGCACAGAAAGAAAGGAAGTGCAGCTGCTGAGGAACATCTCCATGCCCTCAGCAGGTTTTGGTGCCTTTGCTGCAGGGCCGCTCCTGTCAGAGCCCCCTCTCTGCTGCTGACACCTTTGCTCTTGGGGACACCAGCCCAGGAACACCAGCAGGGCCCAGGGTTGGCTCAGGGGGACCCCCCTGTGCACAGGGACTCCCAGCCCCGTGGCTGTGCCAGCACCCCCAGAAACACCAAGATCTGGCAGCACTTTGCTCCGCTGCTCTTTCCGCACACGGACCCATCTCCTTCCTTTGCCATCCCAGGAAAATTCAACCTCTACCTCAGCCAAAGATCATTTCCTACACATGGCTGATCAGAAATGTTCTTCTGGACTTCCTCCACCAAAACCACCCCCGCATGCCCACAAGACATTCCAGGGCCATCGGGAAACCCTCCACAAACACTGCGCAGGCACCCAGGACCACGGGCTTTCCATCTCTGCCATTCAGGCTCCCTGCGCTGCTCCTGGTCATTTTCTCCTCCTCTCTCCATAACTTTGGGAACCACAGAGCTCCCAGGCTTTGGCAATTCCCAAGGCCACTGCCATCCTTGACTTCTTGGACACCCCCAGGGCTGTGGACAGACACCCCTGTGTTTTCCCGCAGAAGATGTTAAGAGCCAACAGGAAGTCACAAAGTTACGGAGGCTGCTAGATCACCTCCCCAAAAGAAAAAGCTGAAAAAGCTGTGGCTGCTGAGGAAGGGGAGGTGAAGCTTGTGAGGCAAGCTCAGAGCACATTCACAATGAATGAAAGGTGGAAGAGGGAGAGTGACTCTTCCTCAGGAAGTCTACTGATGGGACAAGGGGGAATGGGATCAAACGGAAAGACATTTGGAAGAGATCTGATGCTGGAAAGAAGTTCTTTAATGTGAGGCTGCTTGTCCCTGACACAGGGAGCTGTGCACATGTGGGTGCCCCATCCCCAGCAACATCCAAGGCCACAATGGACAGGGTTGAAGTGCTGGGAGCTTGCTCAGGTTGGAACCAGATGATTTTTAGGGTCTCTTCCAAGCCAAACCACTCAAGGACTTCATGGTTCTATGGCGTCCATCTCCAAGAGAGGAGTGGCCCTGAAGCTTCTGTGACATCACAGGGCCCAGAGTGCTGCAGGTGGAAGGTCCAGGGCCTGGAGACCAGCACAACAGACAGTTCACCTGCTGCCAGCACTCAGTTCTCCCCCACTCTTCTCTCTCTGCCACGGTGCCAAGATGTTCCTGCTGCCAGTACTCGCTTGTCCCCCGCTCTTCGTTCTCTGCCTTGGTGCTGAGCTGCTCCTGCTGCCGGGACTTTTCCTGCACTTCTACTGCACCATCAACACCAACAGCATGAGCGCTCCTGTCCCAGTGGAGGTACAGTGCCATCCCAGGGAGGGGGGCAGCCCAGACTGCCAGGGCAGGCTGCAGCCCTGTGGGGATGGATGCTGGGGAAAGGGACCCCAAGTGACATTGTGCTGCCTCATGCAGACTGCCAGAGACACCATTGAGGATATGGAGGTGGATGAGCAGGATGACACCGAGCCCATGGAAGTGGACGAATATGATGAGACTGAGCCCATGGAAGTGGATGAGCAGGATGACACCGAGCCCATGGAAGTGGATGAATATGATGAGACTGAGCCCATGGACATCGATGAGAAGGACAAGGAAGAGCCCGTGATCCTGGCATGAGGATGGAGGCCCAGGAGCAGGACAACCTGATGCTCCCCTGCCCTGCCCACAGGCAGTGCCCAGCCTGGGGTGGGGCTGGCTGGCTCTCCTCAGGGACATGGTGCTCAAGGAAGTCCTGCTCTGCTGCTTCCTTCCTTCCTTCTTTCCCAGACTGACAGGGATAATGGGCATCGACAGGGCCCCGCTGTAAATATGTTCAGCATGTTCGAGGCTTTTTTTATAGGAACAATTTGAAGATTGTTAGCCTAGAGGTCCCAGAATGTTAATCTATAGCTTCTAGATTTTTACTGTATAGGTCCCAGATTGTTACCAGTATAGTCTTCCTTGTAAATATGTTCTAGAGATTGTTGTTGTTGTTGTTAGAAGGAAACATGTTCTTCAAATGTTTGGCTGAACTTTGTTCAATAAATACTATTTCTTATTAAAACCTCGCCTCTCTTTGCAATTCCTTTGGGCAACGTTTGCACAGTGCTGGTTTCCACTTGCTCATGGTTCCTGGGGCTGCAGGTCCCTGGGGGTGCTGGCACAGCCAGCCCTGGCTGGGAGTCCCTGTGCAGGGGGGTCCCACTGAGCCAGCACTGCTGTTCCTGGGGCACAGCAGTGTCCCCGAGGGCAAAGCTCTCACCAGCAGAGAGGGAGCTCTGACAGCAGCAGGCCCTGCTGCAACGCCACCAAAGCAAAGGAAACCTCCTGACACCCTTCCTGCTGCGGCCACAGGGACTCCTGGGCAGGAGCCAGCATCAGGCACAGGGATGCAACATCCACCTCCATGCTCTGAAGGTCTCGACAGCCTTGGCAAGTCTGGGACCTGCACCCGGGCTGCTGCAGGGGCTGATGTTTAAGGCTTGCAGCCTCCAAAGCCTCTGGGCTTTGCTTCCCCCGCTGCCTTCCATTGCTCTGTGCCCAGGATCCTCACCCTGCCCGTGTTCCTGCTGCTGCCAGCAGCCCCCAGAGCCCCTCACTCCCTGAGCATCCCCATCGCAGGGAGCACTGGCAAATCCCACACGCTTCGCAAAGCAAACTCCCCCACAGTAACCAAACCACTCTTTGGTCAGAGGGTGCCAAGGGGAAGCTCAGCACCAGCTGCTGTTTAAAGCATGCTTTCAAAAGTGGGTTCAGGCACTCTGGCAGTGCCTGCTGCGCAGCTGAGGCTGTGGGGACACAGCACTGGCTCAGGCCAGCCCTCAGCCCCTCACAGCTCATGCCAAGGGCCCAGCTCACAAAGCAGTTTCACACCACTTGCTGCAGCTATTTCAAAGGCCTAAATGTCATTCGCAGGAGCCATTTAGTTGCCAACTCAGTGTCCGTGTCCTGGCACGAGAAGCCACCAAGGGGCCTCTGCATGTGCACTCAGGGCACTTCCACTGCCATCCCAAAGGGATCGCAAAGGACAGGGCTCTTCTTTCAGCACTGCTGAGCTCCTCACGCAGCATTGAAGTCTCAGGAAGAGACAAGAATTGAGTGCACCAGGGAAGCTGGCCTCCAAGAAAAGGCATCAATCCCACGGCCCACCCAAGCCAACGGCCTGCATGTCTGTACCTTCTCCTCCTTCTCTCTTCTCTGCTGTCACTTTGCCCCTTCTCTCTGTCCGGGAGCTTGGCCTCTCAGACAAATAAAAGATGTGCATCCACACCTAGGCACGGCATAGATGTCTTACAGAATTGTCCCTTCTTCCCCGACAGCTGCAAATCCTACAGCTGCCAGACCTCATCCCTTGCTCCTAGAAAGGGAGACAAGACTTTCCATTCTAATCCATTGCCCAGCCCTAAGTCAACGACACAGTCAGTAGAAATAGCTGTGAAATCCCCGGCAGGAACCTGCCAGAAGAGCTACAGCTGTGGAGGGGGAAGCAGCAAACTCCCACCCCCACCACTGCTTTGGACTCCTTACCAGCTAAAACATATCCTGTTTTAATGCACATTTATGGTTTTGTTTTGCACTGAGGATGGGTTGTTCTGTTTGCCCATGGGTTTGTATCCTGGTTGTCCCCTTCCCTTAACCCCTGCCTTTCCCCTGGCCAGCCCTGAGTGTGAACAACCCCTGTGACCCGGGGTTTCTTCGCCCTTGAGTTGGGATTGAAAATACCCCATGTTTCCCATGCTATCTCTCTTCTCCCTGCAACCCTTCAGGACAATAAACTCGGATCATTCCGGGAAGGAGGGCCCCCTCTAATTTTTTACCTTTGTCCTTGTCAGATAAAAATCCCCCATCTCTCTGACCCTGAGCTATCCCAGGCACGTCAGAGAGACCACGGGGAAGATCCGACAAGTTGGCGCTCCGCCTTGAAGGCTTTCTCACAGAAGTTTGAGAGCCTCTTGCTCTGGGCTGGAGTCCTATCTAAGGATTCATTAAGCCTTTTGGATTGCTCAGCTCCTTTCTAGCACGAAATTGCTTTCTGCGCAATATTCTGCTAGAAAGGGACAAACTGGTAGCTTGCTTTGGAGCCCAACAAGTCAGCTGGGGACAAGGGACTTTTCTTTGCAGCACTTTGGATGACCCAAGCCTCTAGGAAGGGGTGAGTGACCCTTGCAGCAGGCAGGGACCCCAAAAGGAGCCGGGGGGGTGGGGAGGGGGTCGGTCGGAAGACGGGTGTGGCAGCATAGCCAGCGTGTGGCCCCTTCTAACCCGGGGTTAGGGGGCAACAGCTGCCTGTTTTCTGGTTTTTCTGACTGCAAGAAAAGGTAGATTGTTTGCATAGTTTGCATTTAACAGTACGGGCTCTAAGCTTTCTGCGCAACAGAGGAGTTTATATTCCCAAATTCGGGAAATTTTACATAGTGGATAAGTTAGGACTTCTAAAAGATGTTTAAAGCATTTTGTGTGTTGGCTATCTATTCAGTTCCCTCAGTTTACCCTGCAGAATGTAAATTCAAGCTCCTCTTGGGACAAAATGGCGGATCTTTTAACATGAAAAATAGAAGATGGAGAGGAATCACTTTGTCAGTTCCTCCCAATATTCCTAAAAGTTCGCAAAGAATTGATGAAGAGAGAACTGAAAAGACAGCCACGGGAAACCCATCTGACTTTCCCTATCCCTTCTCCTCTCTCCCCCTCTGCCCCTGAATTGAAAAGGACGCATGGGTCTCCCCCGGATGTTCAGGAAGCCTGCCATAGCCGTGGTTTCCCAGAACAGTATCCAGGCCATGTGGCCGATCCCCTGGGCGTCTCTCAATACCAGGGGGGAGTCCACCATGGCGGCGGCCACGTGTTTGATCCCCCAGGTTACCTTCCTTCTTCCCAAAATTCCTATTTCCCGCCTGCACCTGCCCCTAACCCTTCCTCCTCCAATAACCCTTTCCATCCCTCCGACCCGCCCCCTCCCTCCTCCAGGTACCTGCCCTGCATGGCGTCACCCTGCGGCCCCGCCCCCAGGTGTTGCAATCCCGCTTCCCACCGTCCCCCTTCCCACCCGGGTGGCTCGGGCCCCTCCCCTACTGTTTCCTGTGCTTGCCCTCAGGGTCGCCACGGGAACGGGGGCGGGGAACAGAGAGCCTGCCCTCCGAGCTGCCGCGGGGAGCGGGGCGGGACCATCCCCTCTCACACACCCTGCGGGGCGGGGAGAATTGTCCCTCCGGATTCCCAAGCGGGGGAAATAAACCCATTCCCGGTCCACGCGGCAGGCGGGGGTCGGCAGCCTCCCGGGTCCGGCGTGGGGGGCGATGGCCAGCAGCTCCCGGAACCCTACGGGGGTGGGGGGGGGAAACGGGTCCTCCTCCGAGCTGCCGCGAGTGTGGGGACGGGCGAGGGGGGTTCCCACCCCCCGGCTGCCATGCGGGGTGGGGTGAAACCCTTCCCGGTTCCCGAGGGGAGGGAAGTCTCTCCTCCCTGGATTGCCGCGGCTGCGGGGCAGGGAGCAGCCCTGCTCCGGGCCGCCCCGGGGGTGCCGGCACTGGCCATGCCCACCCTGCCGGCCCCTGCGGGGGAAGGGCTGGCCCTGCTCCCGGCTGCCTCGGGGGGGGCAGCGGGGGCCGTGTCCCACCTCCCAGCCCTCCCGGGAGTGGGGGGAGTGGGGGGAAACCCTGGGAATCAGGAGCCCGGGGATCGGAACCTGGAACAAAAAAACATACCATCGGTTGCTCCTGTTATATACGCAGGAAGGAGAAATGAAATTAGACAATTCCAAAATTTTTCATCTCAAACTTTTAGGGAACTTTGCAAAATTCAAAAAGAATTTGGCCGCAATAGTGAAATCTTTAAAGGGATGTTGAAAGCTACCCTACCATCCAATGAATTAGTTCCAGCTGATCTTCGAGATCTTTTCAAGTGTTTCCTGAGCCCCTCAGAGTTTGATATGTGGGAAAACATTTGGAAGAGATCTCTGAAGGGACTGCTAAAGGAACTTCTACAAAGTAGCCAAAATGCAGTAGACACAGATGGAAATCCCGTAACTCTAGAATATTTATGTGGGGAAGGGGAGTGGTCTAACCCTGACGATCAAGTCAGAGTACTAACAAAATGGATTCTAACAAACATCTGTGAAGTAGCAGAAAAGGTTTTTAACCAGCTGCCTACTTCAGAGACCACGGGTAGTTATACTAATGTTAAACAGTTTACTTCTGAGCCCTTTTTACAGTTTGTTGATGGCCTTGGAGAACAGATCCAAAGACAAGTGCAGAATCCCTTAGCACAAGAGGAACTCATTTAGGAGTTGGCCCAGAGAAATGCTAATGAGGCCTGTCCAAGAGTGATCCTGGGCCTGCCTCCAATGCCACCACCTACTTTACCAGAGATTATAGAGGCATGCACCAGGAACGCAGAGCTGTTCAGTGGGCCAGAAAGAAGGCTTGGACTACCAAACCCAAGAACTGCACCAGCCGTAACATCAGGAGTAAAGAAGCAGCCCATGACACCAGAACAGCTTCAGCACATCATCTGCTTCCACTGCAGAAACCCAGGACACTTCGCCAGAGACTGTCCACAAAGCCAACAGCAAAACAAACTCAACCAACAAAAAAACTAAATTTAAAGTGCGTACCCGCAACTGACAGAACTGCGCGCAAAGATATAAATGCAGCGGGCTCCACACTGGCAGAAGCCTCTCTCTTGACCGAAAAGGGGGAGGAAGGGAAACAGGGTGTGGGAATGCAAAATGAATGTTTGTTTAAAAAAGTTAAGCAGCCGCAAGGCCATTTTAGGCTTATAACTACCAAAGGTTTTCATTTCAGGTCTACTGACTGGACAGTCATTGCAGTGGACCTGCCAGACAACTTACAGGACGTGACGTTAAACCACAGGGAACTGGACAGTGAGTATTTTGTTACTGGGGACACAGCACACCCACACCCCTGGAAATTGAGATAGCTCCCATGACCATCAAGGGAAACATAAGTAGCCTCATTCTCCTGGCAAGATGTCCCCAAACACCATTCTATTTGGCTGAAGGGCAAATCATTGCCCAGGCAATTCCTATTCCAGCAGAGATCCCAGTAGATGGAAAATCACCTGAAGTCTACTGGGCAGAAGTGGTGGGTGAGGACAAACCCTCTATGGCATGCAACCTGACCCGTGGATCAGATCATCTCCATGTGGAAGGGCTGCTTGACACAGGGGCAGATGTGACAATCATACCCGAAAGGATGTGGCCGTCACATTGGGACCTGCAACCCGTGGCAGGCAAAATCCAGGGTATAGGAGGGATAAAACTGGCAAAAGTCTCAAAAAGCATTGTGCAGATTGAGGGACCAGACGGAAAATTGGCCAGTGTCCGTCCATTTGTTACAGACTGCAAGTGCCCCCTATGGGGGAGAGACACCATGTCCCAGTGGGGGGTCAAATTAGTTATCCCTAAGACTCCCCAGGATTTTTAATGGCGGCCACTGTAGAGCGCCCTGCCCAAAAGTTAACATGGTTAAATGACACTCCAATTTGGGTACACCAGTGGCCGCTTAGCAAAGAAAAGCTTAAGGCGCTTGAAGAGCTCGTAGAGGAGCAATTGGCAAAGGGCCACAGAGAAGAAACAACTAGCCCTTGGAATTCCCTGGTCTTTGTGATAAAGAAACCAGGGAAAGACAAGTGGCATCTTCTCCATGATCTCTGGGAGATAAACAAAGTAATTAAGGACATGGGGTCACTCCAGCCTGGGATGCCTTCTCCAAAAATGCTTCCCCAAAATTGGCAATTGGCTGCCCTGGACATCAAGGACTGTTTCTTCCAAATTCCCCTCCACCCAAAGGATGCTCCGCGGTTTGCCTTTTCGGTACCCACCACTAATCGAGAAGCCCCAGGGAAGAGGTACCACTGGAAAGTCCTTCCCCAGGGAATGAAGTGCAGTCCCTCCATCTGCAAGTGGTATGTAGCCTCGTTGCTTTCCCCGGTGCGTGCTGAAAAGGGGGAGGCCATTATCCTACACTACATGGAAGATGTACTTGTGTGTGTTCCCCCAATGACACTATACTCCAAGACACACTTGACCTAGTGGTTAAAGTCTTAACCTCTGCTGGATTTCAATTGCAGGAGGACAAGGTCCAAAGGATGCCACTTTGGAGGTACCTGGGCTTGGAAATAACTGCGCGCACCATTGTGCCGCAAAGATTGGCAATTAATAACAATCCAAAAACCCTAGCAGATCTCCATTCCTTGTGTGGGTCTTTGAACTGGGTCAGGCCCTGGCTAGGCCTCACCAATGAGGACCTAAGCCCCCTCCTCAATTTATTAAAGGGGGAGAGAGAGCTGGATTCTCCCAGAGAACTGACCCCAGAGGCAAAAACAGTCATAGAAAAAGCAGAAAAAGCTTTGGGCACAAGGCAAGCTCACCGGTATCACCCCGAGCTGCCCTTTAAATTTATTATCCTGGGAAAGCTGCCACACCTGCACGGTTTGATATTTCAGTGGACCAAAGGGCAAAAAGATTCACGTTCAATCATAGAGTGGATTTTCCTTTCACGTGCAAGACCCAAAACCATCACTAAGCCACAAGAGCTAATAGCTCAGCTGATTTGTAAGGCAAGAGTAAGACTTTGTGAGCTGGCTGGTTGTGACTTTGCATGTATTCACCTCCCGGTCAAGCTTTCAAAGGAAGGAAAGAACTCTCCTGAGAAACTGACCAAAGAAATGTTTGAGCACCTGCTTCAGAGCAATGCCAACCTGCAGCTGTCCCTGGATAGCTACAGTGGACAAATATCAGTCCACGCCCCATCTCACAAGCTGTTCAATGAGGAATTCCACCTCATTCCTTGTGAAAAAAGGAGCCGTAGGCCACTCAAAGCTCTCACAGTGTTCACTGATATGTCTGGAGCATCCCACAAGTCGGTGATGACTTGGAGAAATCCACAAACTCAAAATTGGGAAGCTGAGGTTGAGTTTGTGGAGGGTTCGCCCCAGATAGCAGAACTGGCCGCAGCTGTGAGAGCCTTTGAGAAGTTCTCGGAGCCAATTAACTTGGTAACCGACTCAGCCTATGTAGCTGGGGTGGTATCCAGAGCAAAGCAGGCAGTTCTCAAGGACATCGAGAACGAGCAGCTCTTCAGGTTGCTCTCCAGACTAATCTATTTGGTTTCGCATAGAGAGCACCTGTTCTATGTGATGCATGTAAGGTCACACACCGATCTGCCAGGTGAAATTGCAGAAGGGAATCATAAGGCAGACTCCCTTGCTGCCCCAGCTGAGAAAGCACGCCTCCCTGACAATTTTCCAACAGGCAAAGCTGAGCCACCAGCAGTACCATCAAAATGTGCCAGGTCTGATCCGTCAGTTCCAGCTAACACGGAGTCAGGCTCGAGCCATTGTGGCCACCTGTCCCAGCTGCCAGCTCCAGGCCATGCCTTCGCTGGGTGTAGGGGTTAACCCCCGAGGCCTTGGCAGCTGTGAGGTGTGGCAGACAGACATCACACACATACCCAGTTTTGGTCGCCTCAAATATGTACTTGTAAGCATTGATACATATTCGGGTGCAGTTGATGCCTCTGGCCACGCAGGAGAAAAGGCTGTGCATGCCAAACAACACCTAGTGCAAGCCTTTTCAGTGCTGGGGATCCCTAGGGAAATCAAAATGGACAATGGCCCAGCGTACACATCCAAGGAGTTCCTAGAGTTTGTTCAGCAGTGGGGAGTGGAACATAAAACTGGCATCCCCCACTCCCTCACATCCAAGGTGTGATCGAGCGTGCCCACCAGACGCTCAAACAGGTCCTGGCTAGACAGAGTAGTTCAACTTTGTGGATGTCTCCACAGCAAAAGCTCTGTAAAGCCATGTTTACTATCCATTTTCTAAACTGTTCTTTTGAAAATATGAGTCCACCTGTGGTTCGTCACTTTAACAGTGGCAGTCAATTCAAACTGTCCCAGCATCCACCAGTTTTGATTAGGGACCCAGAAACATGGGAAACCAAAGGTCCCTATGAGCTTGTTAC
Organism: Cinclus cinclus; assembly: GCF_963662255.1. NCBI lineage: Eukaryota > Metazoa > Chordata > Aves > Passeriformes > Cinclidae > Cinclus > Cinclus cinclus. The sequence goes on from NC_085059.1 coordinate 3,859,837, forward strand.
CTGGGGGTGTGGTTATGCATGTGTATCCACCCCCTCAGGTTCCAGGTGGATCCCCCACAAGTGGGTGAAACCTTTTGTCCCCAAACATCCAGCTCCAGCAGAAGGGGATGACAAGCAAGTTTCAATTGCTTCAAACAGAAGACGCCGCCGAGAAGAAAACATCTCCTTGGAATGTGATTTTAACTCTAGCAAGGACACAAACCTTTAATATGCTTTAAAAATGTTTACTTTTCCCTTTTAGAAAAAACCTAACTCCCACTCATCCCAGTGATGAACCTTATCCAATATTGCGATATCCTGAATCGGAATGAAACCGATGCCTTTCTCGTAACTTATTAAACAAAAAATGGGGAGATGTTGTAATGCACATTTATGGTTTTGTGTTGCACCGAGGATGGTTTGTTCTGTTTCCCCGTGGGTTTGTATCCTGGTTGCCGCCTTCCCTTAACCCCTCCCTTTCCCCTGGCCAACCCTGAGTGGCTGTGACCTGGGGTTCCTCCGCCCTTGAGTTGGGAGTGAAAATACCCGGCTATCTCCCCATTTCCCATGCTATCTCTCTTCTCCCTGCAACCCCTCAGGACAAAAAACTTGGATCATCTCGGGAAACAGAGCCTCCTCTAATTTTTGAGCTTTGTCCTTGTCAGATACAAGATCCCCCATCTCTTCGACCACGAGCTAGCCGAGGCAGGTCAGAGGGACCAGGGGGAAGATCAGACAATATCCCACTCCTGCGACAGGGCTCTTCTTTCAGCACTGCTGAGCTCCTCACGCAGCATTGAAGTCTCAGGAAGAGACAAGAATTGAGTGCACCAGGGAAGCTGGCCTCCAAGAAAAGGCATCAATCCCACGGCCCACCCAAGCCAACGGCCTGCATGTCTGTACCTTCTCCTCCTTCTCTCTTCTCTGCTGTCACTTTGCCCCTTCTCTCTGTCCGGGAGCTTGGCCTCTCAGACAAATAAAAGATGTGCATCCACACCTAGGCACGGCATAGATGTCTTACACAACTGTCCCTTCTTCCCCAACAGCTGCAAATCCTACAGCTGCCAGACCTCATCCCTTGCTCCTAGAAAGGGAGACAAGACTTTCCATTCTAATCCATTGCCCAGCCCTAAGTCAACGACACAGTCAGTAGAAATAGCTGTGAAATCCCCGGCAGGAACCTGCCAGAAGAGCTACAGCTGTGGAGGGGGAAGCAGCAAACTCCCACCCCCACCACTGCTTTGGACTCCTTACCAGCTAAAACAGATCCCACTCCTGGGATTTTTTTCCATTTTTTGTTAACCACAACTACCATCAATTTAAATCCATTGAAAACAAGATCACAGGAGGGGTTGCGTGGAAAGGAACCTTCAATCCCACCCAGTGCAAGCTTTGCCATGGCAGGGACACCTGCCACTGTCCCACGCTGCTCCAGCCTGGCCTTGGGCACTGCCAGGGATCCAGGGGCAGCCACAGCTGCTCTGGGCACCCTGTGCCAGCCCTGCCCATCCTGCCAGGGAACACTTGCTGACCCATATCCCATCTGCAGCTGCTCCCAGTGCCAACAGGTGTCACTGCATGGCCTTGGGATGATGGATCAAGAGAAAGCCCCAAGCTTTGAGCAGAGCTCCCAGTGCCTGTGCTGGGGACGTGCCACCCACCTGCCCCTCAAGCACTCAGCTGCCTCGCAGCCAGATGGAGTGTCCAACGGGTAAAGCACTCCCAGAGGATCAAACCCTGGTCACTGCACCAATGACAAGGTCTTTATTGGGAAAAGAAATGTCGAAGCACAGCGACATTTCTTTTCCAAGCAGGAGACGCTGATCCTGTGCCGGCAGCGCAGGGATGCTGTTATTGCTGGTCCTCATTTCATCCCTTTATCAGCTGCAGGGCCACCAGGACAGGCTGTGGTCTCCCAGGGCAGCTCTGAGTGACACTGCTGTCCCCACCAGCTGTCCCCAGCCCTGGGTGCTGCCACGTGCCCCAGCCTCTGCAGCCCAAAGCACCTGGAGATCCCCCCGAGCATCAGCGATCAGGGCCGCTGCAATCAGCCTGCTGACCCAAAACCTCAAGTGCTGCCACAAGAAAAGCAGCTGATTCATTGATACCTCGAAATTTCATGTCTCAATGCAAGGACAGGAAGCACCCCTATGCCACCAAATCATTGCTAAGGGCTTGCAAGCCTCAACGCGGAGATTTCAGCGTTGGACACGCAGTCAGGGCAAGGGTAAATCCACACAGAGATGACACAGAAATTCCAAAACACACATCATGTTGGTCTTGACGCCTTTCTTGTTGGCTCAAGGGCTGTTTCCGTGGGCCACGCTTGCACAGAAAGAAAGGAAGTGCAGCTGCTGAGGAACATCTCCATGCCCTCAGCAGGTTTTGGTGCCTTTGCTGCAGGGCCGCTCCTGTCAGAGCCCCCTCTCTGCTGCTGACACCTTTGCTCTTGGGGACACCAGCCCAGGAACACCAGCAGGGCCCAGGGTTGGCTCAGGGGGACCCCCCTGTGCACAGGGACTCCCAGCCCCGTGGCTGTGCCAGCACCCCCAGAAACACCAAGATCTGGCAGCACTTTGCTCCGCTGCTCTTTCCGCACACGGAACCATCTCCTTCCTTTGCCATCCCAGGAAAATTCAACCTCTACCTCAGCCAAAGATCATTTCCTACACATGCCTGATCAGAAATGTTCTTCTGCACTTCCTCCACCAAAACCACCCCCGCATGCCCACAAGACATTCCAGGGCCATCGGGAAACCCTCCACAAACACTGCGCAGGCACCCAGGACCACGGGCTTTCCATCTCTGCCATTCAGGCTCCCTGCGCTGCTCCTGGTCATTTTCTCCTCCTCTCTCCATAACTTTGGGAACCACAGAGCTCCCAGGCTTTGGCAATTCCCAAGGCCACTGCCATCCTTGACTTCTTGGACACCCCCAGGGCTGTGGACAGACACCCCTGTGTTTTCCCGCAGAAGATGTTAAGAGCCAACAGGAAGTCACAAAGTTACTGAGGCTGCTAGATCACCTCCCCAAAAGAAAAAGCTGAAAAAGCTGTGGCTGCTGAGGAAGGGGAGGTGAAGCTTGTGTGGCAAGCTCAGAGCATATTCACAGTGAATGAAAGGTGGAAGAGGGAGGGTGACTCTTCCTCAGGAAGTCTACTGATGGGACAAGGGGGAATGGGATCAAACGGAAAGAGAGTTGGAAGAGATTTGATGCTGGAAAGAAGTTCTTTAATCTGAGGCTGCTTGTCCCTGACACAGGGAGCTGTGCACATGTGGGTGCCCCATCCCCAGCAACATCCAAGGCCACATTGGACAGGGTTGAAGTGCTGGGAGCTTACTCAGGTTGGAACCAGATGATTTTTAGGGTCTCTTCCAAGCCAAACCACTCAAGGATTGGATGGTTCTATGGCATCCATCTCCAAGAGAGGAGTGGCCCTGAAGCTTCTGTGACATCACAGGGCCCAGAGTGCTGCAGGTGGAAGGTCCAGGGCCTGGAGACCAGCACAACAGACAGTTCACCTGCTGCCAGCACTCAGTTCTCCCCCACTCTTCGCTCTCTGCCACGGTGCCAAGATGTTCCTGCTGCCAGTACTCGCTTGTCCCCCGCTCTTCGTTCTCTGCCTTGGTGCTGAGCTGCTCCTGCTGCCGGGACTTTTCCTGCACTTCTACTGGAGCATCAACACCAACAGCATGAGCGCTCCTGTCCCAGTGGAGGTACAGTGCCATCCCAGGGAGGGGGGCAGCCCGGACTGCCAGGGCAGGCTGCAGCCCTGTGGGGATGGATGCTGGGGAAAGGGACCCCAAGTGACATTGTGCTGTCTCATGCAGACTGCCAGAGACACCATTGAGGATATGGAGGTGGATGAGCAGGATGACACCGAGCCCATGGAAGTGGATGAATATGATGAGACTGAGCCCATGGAAGTGGATGAGCAGGATGACACCGAGCCCATGGAAGTGGACGAATATGATGAGACTGAGCCCATGGAAGTGGATGAACAGGATGACACCGAGCCCATGGAAGTAGATGAATATGATGAGACTGAGCCCATGGACGTCGATGAGAAGGACAAGGAAGAGCCCGTGATCCTGGCATGAGGATGGAGGCCCAGGAGCAGGACAACCTGATGCTCCCCTGCCCTGCCCACAGGCAGTGCCCAGCCTGGGGCGGGGCTGGCTGGCTCTCCTCAGGGACATGGTGCTCAAGGAAGTCCTGCTCTGCTGCTTCCTTCCTTCCTTCCTTCCTTCCTTCCTTCCTTCCTTCCTTCCTTCCTTCCTTCCTTCCTTCCTTCCTTCCTTCCTTCCTTCCTTCCTCCCTTCCTTCCTTCCTCCCTCCCTCCCTTCCTCCCTCCCTTCCTTCCTCCCTCCCTCCCTTCCTTCCTTCCTTCCTTCCTTCCTTCCTTCCTTCCTTCCTTCCTTCTTTCCTTCCTTCCTTCCTTCCTTCCTTCCTTCTTTCCTTCCTTCCTTCCTTCCTTCTTTCCTTCCTTCCTTCCTTCCTTCCTTCCTTCCTTCCTTCCTTCTTTCCTTCCTTCTTTCCTTCCTTCCTTCTTTCCTTCCTTCCTTCCTTCCTTCCTTCCTTCCTTCCTTCCTTCCTTCCTCCCTTCCTTCCTCCCTCCCTCCCTTCCTCCCTCCCTCCCTTCCTTCCTCCTTCCTTCCTTCCTTCCTTCCTTCCTTCCTTCCTTCCTTCCTTCCTCCCTTCCTTCCTTCCTCCCTCCCTCCCTTCCTCCCTCCCTCCCTTCCTCCCTCCCTCCCTTCCTTCCTTCCTTCCTTCCTTCCTTCCTTCCTTCCTTCCTTCCTTCCTTCCTTCCTTCCTTCCTTCCTTCCTTCCTTCCTTCCTTCCTTCCTTCCTTCCTTCCTTCCTTCCTTCCTTCCTTCCTTCCTTCCTTCCTTCCTTCCTTCCTTCCTTCCCTCCCTCCCAGACTGACAGGGATAATGGGCATCGATAGGGCCCCGCTGTAAATATGTTCAGCATGTTTGAGGCTTTTTTTATAGGAACAATTTCAAGATTGTTAGCCTAAAGTTCCCAGAATGTTAATCTATTGCTTCTAGATTTTTACTGTATAAGTCCCAGATTGTTAACAGTATAGTCTTCCTTGTAAATATGTTCTAGAGACTGTTGTTGTTGTTGTTAGAAGTAAATATGTTCTTCAAATGTTTGGCTGAACTTTGTTCAATAAATACTATTTCTTATTAAAACCTCGCCTCTCTTTGCAATTCCTTTGGGCAACCTTTGCACAGTGCTGGTTTCCACTTGCTCATGGTTCCTGGGGCTGCAGGTCCCTGGGGGTGCTGGCACAGCCAGCCCTGGCTGAGGGTCCCTGTGCAGGGGGGTCCCACTGAGCCAGCACTGCTGTTCCTGGGGCACAGCAGTGTCCCCAAGGGCAAAGCTGTCACCAGCAGAGAGGGAGCTCTGACAGCAGCAGGCCCTGCAGCAACGCCACCAAAGCAAAGGAAACCTCCTGACACCCTTCCTGCTGCGGCCACAGGGACTCCTGGGCAGGAGCCAGCATCAGGCACAGGGATGCAACATCCACCTCCATGCTCTGAAGGTCACGACAGCCTTGGCAAGTCTGGGACCTGCACCCGGGCTGCTGCAGGGGCTGATGTTTAAGGCTTGCAGCCTCCAAAGCCTCTGGGCTTTGCTTCCCCCGCTGCCTTCCATTGCCCTGTGCCCAGGATCCTCACCCTGCCCGTGTTCCTGCTGCTGCCAGCAGCCCCCAGAGCCCCTCACTCCCTGAGCATCCCCATCACAGGGAGCACTGGCAAATCCCACACGCTTCACAAAGCAAACTCCCCCACAGTAACCAAACCACTCTTTGGTCAGAGGGTGCCAAGGGGAAGCTCAGCACCAGCTGCTGTTTAAAGCATGCTTTCAAAAGTGGGTTCAGGCACTCTGGCAGTGCCTGCTGTGCAGCTGAGGCTGTGGGGACACAGCACTGGCTCAGGCCAGCCCTCAGCCCCTCACAGCTCATGCCAAGGGCCCAGCTCACAAAGCAGTTTCACACCACTTGCTGCAGCTATTTCAAAGGCCTAAATGTCATTCGCAGGAGCCATTTAGTTGCCAACTCAGTGTCCGTGTCCTGGCAGGAGAAGCCACCAAGGGGCCTCTGCATGTGCACTCAGGGCACTTCCACTGCCATCCCAAAGGGATCGCAAAGGACAGGGCTCTTCTTTCAGCACTGCTGAGCTCCTCACGCAGCATTGAAGTCTCAGGAAGAGACAAGAATTGAGTGCACCAGGGAAGCTGGCCTCCAAGAAAAGGCATCAATCCCACGGCCCACCCAAGCCAACGGCCTGCATGTCTGTACCTTCTCCTCCTTCTCTCTTCTCTGCTGTCACTTTGCCCCTTCTCTCTGTCCGGGAGCTTGGCCTCTCAGACAAATAAAAGATGTGCATCCACACCTAGGCACGGCATAGATGTCTTACACAACTGTCCCTTCTTCCCCGACAGCTGCAAATCCTACAGCTGCCAGACCTCATCCCTTGCTCCTAGAAAGGGAGAGAAGACTTTCCATTCTAATCCATTGCCCAGCCCTAAGTCAACGACACAGTCAGTAGAAATAGCTGTGAAATCCCCGGCAGGAACCTGCCAGAAGAGCTACAGCTGTGGAGGGGGAAGCAGCAAACTCCCACTCCCACCCCCACCACTGCTTTGGACTCCTTACCAGCTAAAACATATCCTGTTTTAATGCACATTTATGGTTTTGTTTTGCACTGAGGATGGGTTGTTCTGTTTGCCCATGGGTTTGTATCCTGGTTGTCCCCTTCCCTTAACCCCTCCCTTTCCCCTGGCCAGCCCTGAGTGTGAACAACCCCTGTGACCCGGGGTTTCTTCGCCCTTGAGTTGGGATTGAAAATACCCCACGTTTCCCATGCTATCTCTCTTCTCCCTGCAACCCTTCAGGACAATAAACTCGGATCATTCCGGGAAGGAGGGCCCCCTCTAATTTTTTACCTTTGTCCTTGTCAGATAAAAATCCCCCATCTCTCTGACCCTGAGCTATCCCAGGCACGTCAGAGAGACCACGGGGAAGATCCGACAAGTTGGCGCTCCGCCTTGAAGGCTTTCTCACAGAAGTTTGAGAGCCTCTTGCTCTGGGCTGGAGTCCTATCTAAGGATTCATTAAGCCTTTTGGATTGCTCAGCTCCTTTCTAGCACGAAATTGCTTTCTGCGCAATATTCTGCTAGAAAGGGACAAACTGGTAGCTTGCTTTGGAGCCCAACAAGTCAGCTGGGGACAAGGGACTTTTCTTTGCAGCAGTTTGGATGACCCAAGCCTCTAGGAAGGGGTGAGTGACCCTTGCAGCAGGCAGGGACCCCAAAAGGAGCCGGGGGGGTGGGGAGGGGGTCGGTCGGAAGACGGGTGTGGCAGCATAGCCAGCGTGTGGCCCCTTCTAACCCGGGGTTAGGGGGCAACAGCTGCCTGTTTTCTGGTTTTTCTGACTGCAAGAAAAGGTAGATTGTTTGCATAGTTTGCATTTAACAGTACGGGCTCTAAGCTTTCTGCGCAACAGAGGAGTTTATATTCCCAAATTCGGGAAATTTTACATAGTGGATAAGTTAGGACTTCTAAAAGATGTTTAAAGCATTTTGTGTGTTGGCTATCTATTCAGTTCCCTCAGTTTACCCTGCAGAATGTAAATTCAAGCTCCTCTTGGGACAAAATGGGGGATCTTTTAACATGAAAAATAGAAGATGGAGAGGAATCACTTTGTCAGTTCCTCCCAATATTCCTAAAAGTTCGCAAAGAATTGATGAAGAGAGAACTGAAAAGACAGCCACGGGAAACCCATCTGACTTTCCCTATCCCTTCTCCTCTCTCCCCCTCTGCCCCTGAATTGAAAAGGACGCATGGGTCTCCCCCGGATGTTCAGGAAGCCTGCCATAGCCGTGGTTTCCCAGAACAGTATCCAGGCCATGTGGCCGATCCCCTGGGCGTCTCTCAATACCAGGGGGGAGTCCACCATGGCGGCGGCCACGTGTTTGATCCCCCAGGTTACCTTCCTTCTTCCCAAAATTCCTATTTCCCGCCTGCACCTGCCCCTAACCCTTCCTCCTCCAATAACCCTTTCCATCCCTCCGACCCGCCCCCTCCCTCCTCCAGGTACCTGCCCTGCATGGCGTCACCCTGCGGCCCCGCCCCCAGGTGTTGCAATCCCGCTTCCCACCGTCCCCCTTCCCACCCGGGTGGCTCGGGCCCCTCCCCTACTGTTTCCTGTGCTTGCCCTCAGGGTCGCCACGGGAACGGGGGCGGGGAACAGAGAGCCTGCCCTCCGAGCTGCCGCGGGGAGCGGGGCGGGACCATCCCCTCTCACACACCCTGCGGGGCGGGGAGAATTGTCCCTCCGGATTCCCAAGCGGGGGAAATAAACCCATTCCCGGTCCACGCGGCAGGCGGGGGTCGGCAGCCTCCCGGGTCCGGCGTGGGGGGCGATGGCCAGCAGCTCCCGGAACCCTACGGGGGTGGGGGGGGGAAACGGGTCCTCCTCCGAGCTGCCGCGAGTGTGGGGACGGGCGAGGGGGGTTCCCACCCCCCGGCTGCCATGCGGGGTGGGGTGAAACCCTTCCCGGTTCCCGAGGGGAGGGAAGTCTCTCCTCCCTGGATTGCCGCGGCTGCGGGGCAGGGAGCAGCCCTGCTCCGGGCCGCCCCGGGGGTGCCGGCACTGGCCATGCCCACCCTGCCGGCCCCTGCGGGGGAAGGGCTGGCCCTGCTCCCGGCTGCCTCGGGGGGGGCAGCGGGGGCCGTGTCCCACCTCCCAGCCCTCCCGGGAGTGGGGGGAGTGGGGGGAAACCCTGGGAATCAGGAGCCCGGGGATCGGAACCTGGAACAAAAAAACATACCATCGGTTGCTCCTGTTATATACGCAGGAAGGAGAAATGAAATTAGACAATTCCAAAATTTTTCATCTCAAACTTTTAGGGAACTTTGCAAAATTCAAAAAGAATTTGGCCGCAATAGTGAAATCTTTAAAGGGATGTTGAAAGCTACCCTACCATCCAATGAATTAGTTCCAGCTGATCTTCGAGATCTTTTCAAGTGTTTCCTGAGCCCCTCAGAGTTTGATATGTGGGAAAACATTTGGAAGAGATCTCTGAAGGGACTGCTAAAGGAACTTCTACAAAGTAGCCAAAATGCAGTAGACACAGATGGAAATCCCGTAACTCTAGAATATTTATGTGGGGAAGGGGAGTGGTCTAACCCTGACGATCAAGTCAGAGTACTAACAAAATGGATTCTAACAAACATCTGTGAAGTAGCAGAAAAGGTTTTTAACCAGCTGCCTACTTCAGAGACCACGGGTAGTTATACTAATGTTAAACAGTTTACTTCTGAGCCCTTTTTACAGTTTGTTGATGGCCTTGGAGAACAGATCCAAAGACAAGTGCAGAATCCCTTAGCACAAGAGGAACTCATTTAGGAGTTGGCCCAGAGAAATGCTAATGAGGCCTGTCCAAGAGTGATCCTGGGCCTGCCTCCAATGCCACCACCTACTTTACCAGAGATTATAGAGGCATGCACCAGGAACGCAGAGCTGTTCAGTGGGCCAGAAAGAAGGCTTGGACTACCAAACCCAAGAACTGCACCAGCCGTAACATCAGGAGTAAAGAAGCAGCCCATGACACCAGAACAGCTTCAGCACATCATCTGCTTCCACTGCAGAAACCCAGGACACTTCGCCAGAGACTGTCCACAAAGCCAACAGCAAAACAAACTCAACCAACAAAAAAACTAAATTTAAAGTGCGTACCCGCAACTGACAGAACTGCGCGCAAAGATATAAATGCAGCGGGCTCCACACTGGCAGAAGCCTCTCTCTTGACCGAAAAGGGGGAGGAAGGGAAACAGGGTGTGGGAATGCAAAATGAATGTTTGTTTAAAAAAGTTAAGCAGCCGCAAGGCCATTTTAGGCTTATAACTACCAAAGGTTTTCATTTCAGGTCTACTGACTGGACAGTCATTGCAGTGGACCTGCCAGACAACTTACAGGACGTGACGTTAAACCACAGGGAACTGGACAGTGAGTATTTTGTTACTGGGGACACAGCACACCCACACCCCTGGAAATTGAGATAGCTCCCATGACCATCAAGGGAAACATAAGTAGCCTCATTCTCCTGGCAAGATGTCCCCAAACACCATTCTATTTGGCTGAAGGGCAAATCATTGCCCAGGCAATTCCTATTCCAGCAGAGATCCCAGTAGATGGAAAATCACCTGAAGTCTACTGGGCAGAAGTGGTGGGTGAGGACAAACCCTCTATGGCATGCAACCTGACCCGTGGATCAGATCATCTCCATGTGGAAGGGCTGCTTGACACAGGGGCAGATGTGACAATCATACCCGAAAGGATGTGGCCGTCACATTGGGACCTGCAACCCGTGGCAGGCAAAATCCAGGGTATAGGAGGGATAAAACTGGCAAAAGTCTCAAAAAGCATTGTGCAGATTGAGGGACCAGACGGAAAATTGGCCAGTGTCCGTCCATTTGTTACAGACTGCAAGTGCCCCCTATGGGGGAGAGACACCATGTCCCAGTGGGGGGTCAAATTAGTTATCCCTAAGACTCCCCAGGATTTTTAATGGCGGCCACTGTAGAGCGCCCTGCCCAAAAGTTAACATGGTTAAATGACACTCCAATTTGGGTACACCAGTGGCCGCTTAGCAAAGAAAAGCTTAAGGCGCTTGAAGAGCTCGTAGAGGAGCAATTGGCAAAGGGCCACAGAGAAGAAACAACTAGCCCTTGGAATTCCCTGGTCTTTGTGATAAAGAAACCAGGGAAAGACAAGTGGCATCTTCTCCATGATCTCTGGGAGATAAACAAAGTAATTAAGGACATGGGGTCACTCCAGCCTGGGATGCCTTCTCCAAAAATGCTTCCCCAAAATTGGCAATTGGCTGCCCTGGACATCAAGGACTGTTTCTTCCAAATTCCCCTCCACCCAAAGGATGCTCCGCGGTTTGCCTTTTCGGTACCCACCACTAATCGAGAAGCCCCAGGGAAGAGGTACCACTGGAAAGTCCTTCCCCAGGGAATGAAGTGCAGTCCCTCCATCTGCAAGTGGTATGTAGCCTCGTTGCTTTCCCCGGTGCGTGCTGAAAAGGGGGAGGCCATTATCCTACACTACATGGAAGATGTACTTGTGTGTGTTCCCCCAATGACACTATACTCCAAGACACACTTGACCTAGTGGTTAAAGTCTTAACCTCTGCTGGATTTCAATTGCAGGAGGACAAGGTCCAAAGGATGCCACTTTGGAGGTACCTGGGCTTGGAAATAACTGCGCGCACCATTGTGCCGCAAAGATTGGCAATTAATAACAATCCAAAAACCCTAGCAGATCTCCATTCCTTGTGTGGGTCTTTGAACTGGGTCAGGCCCTGGCTAGGCCTCACCAATGAGGACCTAAGCCCCCTCCTCAATTTATTAAAGGGGGAGAGAGAGCTGGATTCTCCCAGAGAACTGACCCCAGAGGCAAAAACAGTCATAGAAAAAGCAGAAAAAGCTTTGGGCACAAGGCAAGCTCACCGGTATCACCCCGAGCTGCCCTTTAAATTTATTATCCTGGGAAAGCTGCCACACCTGCACGGTTTGATATTTCAGTGGACCAAAGGGCAAAAAGATTCACGTTCAATCATAGAGTGGATTTTCCTTTCACGTGCAAGACCCAAAACCATCACTAAGCCACAAGAGCTAATAGCTCAGCTGATTTGTAAGGCAAGAGTAAGACTTTGTGAGCTGGCTGGTTGTGACTTTGCATGTATTCACCTCCCGGTCAAGCTTTCAAAGGAAGGAAAGAACTCTCCTGAGAAACTGACCAAAGAAATGTTTGAGCACCTGCTTCAGAGCAATGCCAACCTGCAGCTGTCCCTGGATAGCTACAGTGGACAAATATCAGTCCACGCCCCATCTCACAAGCTGTTCAATGAGGAATTCCACCTCATTCCTTGTGAAAAAAGGAGCCGTAGGCCACTCAAAGCTCTCACAGTGTTCACTGATATGTCTGGAGCATCCCACAAGTCGGTGATGACTTGGAGAAATCCACAAACTCAAAATTGGGAAGCTGAGGTTGAGTTTGTGGAGGGTTCGCCCCAGATAGCAGAACTGGCCGCAGCTGTGAGAGCCTTTGAGAAGTTCTCGGAGCCAATTAACTTGGTAACCGACTCAGCCTATGTAGCTGGGGTGGTATCCAGAGCAAAGCAGGCAGTTCTCAAGGACATCGAGAACGAGCAGCTCTTCAGGTTGCTCTCCAGACTAATCTATTTGGTTTCGCATAGAGAGCACCTGTTCTATGTGATGCATGTAAGGTCACACACCGATCTGCCAGGTGAAATTGCAGAAGGGAATCATAAGGCAGACTCCCTTGCTGCCCCAGCTGAGAAAGCACGCCTCCCTGACAATTTTCCAACAGGCAAAGCTGAGCCACCAGCAGTACCATCAAAATGTGCCAGGTCTGATCCGTCAGTTCCAGCTAACACGGAGTCAGGCTCGAGCCATTGTGGCCACCTGTCCCAGCTGCCAGCTCCAGGCCATGCCTTCGCTGGGTGTAGGGGTTAACCCCCGAGGCCTTGGCAGCTGTGAGGTGTGGCAGACAGACATCACACACATACCCAGTTTTGGTCGCCTCAAATATGTACTTGTAAGCATTGATACATATTCGGGTGCAGTTGATGCCTCTGGCCACGCAGGAGAAAAGGCTGTGCATGCCAAACAACACCTAGTGCAAGCCTTTTCAGTGCTGGGGATCCCTAGGGAAATCAAAATGGACAATGGCCCAGCGTACACATCCAAGGAGTTCCTAGAGTTTGTTCAGCAGTGGGGAGTGGAACATAAAACTGGCATCCCCCACTCCCTCACATCCAAGGTGTGATCGAGCGTGCCCACCAGACGCTCAAACAGGTCCTGGCTAGACAGAGTAGTTCAACTTTGTGGATGTCTCCACAGCAAAAGCTCTGTAAAGCCATGTTTACTATCCATTTTCTAAACTGTTCTTTTGAAAATATGAGTCCACCTGTGGTTCGTCACTTTAACAGTGGCAGTCAATTCAAACTGTCCCAGCATCCACCAGTTTTGATTAGGGACCCAGAAACATGGGAAACCAAAGGTCCCTATGAGCTTGTTACCTGGGGGTGTGGTTATGCATGTGTATCCACCCCCTCAGGTTCCAGGTGGATCCCCCACAAGTGGGTGAAACCTTTTGTCCCCAAACATCCAGCTCCAGCAGAAGGGGATGACAAGCAAGTTTCAATTGCTTCAAACAGAAGACGCCGCCGAGAAGAAAACATCTCCTTGGAATGTGATTTTAACTCTAGCAAGGACACAAACCTTTAATATGCTTTAAAAATGTTTACTTTTCCCTTTTAGAAAAAACCTAACTCCCACTCATCCCAGTGATGAACCTTATCCAATATTGCGATATCCTGAATCGGAATGAAACCGATGCCTTTCTCGTAACTTATTAAACAAAAAATGGGGAGATGTTGTAATGCACATTTATGGTTTTGTGTTGCACTGAGGATGGTTTGTTCTGTTTCCCCGTGGGTTTGTATCCTGGTTGCCGCCTTCCCTTAACCCCTCCCTTTCCCCTGGCCAACCCTGAGTGGCTGTGACCTGGGGTTCCTCCGCCCTTGAGTTGGGAGTGAAAATACCCGGCTATCTCCCCATTTCCCATGCTATCTCTCTTCTCCCTGCAACCCCTCAGGACAAAAAACTTGGATCATCTCGGGAAACAGAGCCTCCTCTAATTTTTGAGCTTTGTCCTTGTCAGATACAAGATCCCCCATCTCTTCGACCACGAGCTAGCCGAGGCAGGTCAGAGGGACCAGGGGGAAGATCAGACAATATCCCACTCCTGCGACAGGGCTCTTCTTTCAGCACTGCTGAGCTCCTCACGCAGCATTGAAGTCTCAGGAAGAGACAAGAATTGAGTGCACCAGGGAAGCTGGCCTCCAAGAAAAGGCATCAATCCCACGGCCCACCCAAGCCAACGGCCTGCATGTCTGTACCTTCTCCTCCTTCTCTCTTCTCTGCTGTCACTTTGCCCCTTCTCTCTGTCCGGGAGCTTGGCCTCTCAGACAAATAAAAGATGTGCATCCACACCTAGGCACGGCATAGATGTCTTACACAACTGTCCCTTCTTCCCCAACAGCTGCAAATCCTACAGCTGCCAGACCTCATCCCTTGCTCCTAGAAAGGGAGACAAGACTTTCCATTCTAATCCATTGCCCAGCCCTAAGTCAACGACACAGTCAGTAGAAATAGCTGTGAAATCCCCGGCAGGAACCTGCCAGAAGAGCTACAGCTGTGGAGGGGGAAGCAGCAAACTCCCACCCCCACCACTGCTTTGGACTCCTTACCAGCTAAAACAGATCCCACTCCTGGGATTTTTTTCCATTTTTTGTTAACCACAACTACCATCAATTTAAATCCATTGAAAACAAGATCACAGGAGGGGTTGCGTGGAAAGGAACCTTCAATCCCACCCAGTGCAAGCTTTGCCATGGCAGGGACACCTGCCACTGTCCCACGCTGCTCCAGCCTGGCCTTGGGCACTGCCAGGGATCCAGGGGCAGCCACAGCTGCTCTGGGCACCCTGTGCCAGCCCTGCCCATCCTGCCAGGGAACACTTGCTGACCCATATCCCATCTGCAGCTGCTCCCAGTGCCAACAGGTGTCACTGCATGGCCTTGGGATGATGGATCAAGAGAAAGCCCCAAGCTTTGAGCAGAGCTCCCAGTGCCTGTGCTGGGGACGTGCCACCCACCTGCCCCTCAAGCACTCAGCTGCCTCGCAGCCAGATGGAGTGTCCAACGGGTAAAGCACTCCCAGAGGATCAAACCCTGGTCACTGCACCAATGACAAGGTCTTTATTGGGAAAAGAAATGTCGAAGCACAGCGACATTTCTTTTCCAAGCAGGAGACGCTGATCCTGTGCCGGCAGCGCAGGGATGCTGTTATTGCTGGTCCTCATTTCATCCCTTTATCAGCTGCAGGGGCACCAGGACAGGCTGTGGTCTCCCAGGGCAGCTCTGAGTGACACTGCTGTCCCCACCAGCTGTCCCCAGCCCTGGGTGCTGCCACGTGCCCCAGCCTCTGCAGCCCAAAGCACCTGGAGATCCCCCCGAGCATCAGCGATCAGGGCCGCTGCAATCAGCCTGCTGACCCAAAACCTCAAGTGCTGCCACAAGAAAAGCAGCTGATTCATTGATACCTCGGAATTTCATGTCTCAATGCAAGGACAGGAAGCAGCCCTATGCCACCAAATCATTGCTAAGGGCTTGCAAGCCTCAACGCGGAGATTGCAGCGTTGGACACGCAGTCAGGGCAAGGGTAAATCCACACAGAAATGACACAGAAATTCCAAAACACACATCATGTTGGTCTTGACGCCTTTCTTGTTGGCTCAAGGGCTGTTTCCGTGGGCCACGCTTGCACAGAAAGAAAGGAAGTGCAGCTGCTGAGGAACATCTCCATGCCCTCAGCAGGTTTTGGTGCCTTTGCTGCAGGGCCGCTCCTGTCAGAGCCCCCTCTCTGCTGCTGACACCTTTGCTCTTGGGGACACCAGCCCAGGAACACCAGCAGGGCCCAGGGTTGGCTCAGGGGGACCCCCCTGTGCACAGGGACTCCCAGCCCCGTGGCTGTGCCAGCACCCCCAGAAACACCAAGATCTGGCAGCACTTTGCTCCGCTGCTCTTTCCGCACACGGAACCATCTCCTTCCTTTGCCATCCCAGGAAAATTCAACCTCTACCTCAGCCAAAGATCATTTCCTACACATGCCTGATCAGAAATGTTCTTCTGCACTTCCTCCACCAAAACCACCCCCGCATGCCCACAAGACATTCCAGGGCCATCGGGAAACCCTCCACAAACACTGCGCAGGCACCCAGGACCACGGGCTTTCCATCTCTGCCATTCAGGCTCCCTGCGCTGCTCCTGGTCATTTTCTCCTCCTCTCTCCATAACTTTGGGAACCACAGAGCTCCCAGGCTTTGCCAATTCCCAAGGCCACTGCCATCCTTGACTTCTTGGACACCCCCAGGGCTGTGGACAGACACCCCTGTGTTTTCCCGCAGAAGATGTTAAGAGCCAACAGGAAGTCACAAAGTTACTGAGGCTGCTAGATCACCTCCCCAAAAGAAAAAGCTGAAAAAGCTGTGGCTGCTGAGGAAGGGGAGGTGAAGCTTGTGTGGCAAGCTCAGAGCACATTCACAGTGAATGAAAGGTGGAAGAGGGAGGGTGACTCTTCCTCAGGAAGTCTACTGATGGGACAAGGGGGAATGGGATCAAACGGAAAGAGAGTTGGAAGAGATTTGATGCTGGAAAGAAGTTCTTTAATGTGAGGCTGCTTGTCCCTGACACAGGGAGCTGTGCACATGTGGGTGCCCCATCCCCAGCAACATCCAAGGCCACATTGGACAGGGTTGAAGTGCTGGGAGCTTGCTCAGGTTGGAACCAGATGATTTTTAGGGTCTCTTCCAAGCCAAACCACTCAAGGATTGGATGGTTCTATGGCGTCCATCTCCAAGAGAGGAGTGGCCCTGAAGCTTCTGTGACATCACAGGGCCCAGAGTGCTGCAGGTGGAAGGTCCAGGGCCTGGAGACCAGCACAACAGACAGTTCACCTGCTGCCAGCACTCAGTTCTCCCCCACTCTTCGCTCTCTGCCACGGTGCCAAGATGTTCCTGCTGCCAGTACTCGCTTGTCCCCCGCTCTTCGTTCTCTGCCTTGGTGCTGAGCTGCTCCTGCTGCCGGGACTTTTCCTGCACTTCTACTGGAGCATCAACACCAACAGCATGAGCGCTCCTGTCCCAGTGGAGGTACAGTGCCGTCCCAGGGAGGGGGGCAGCCCGGACTGCCAGGGCAGGCTGCAGCCCTGTGGGGATGGATGCTGGGGAAAGGGACCCCAAGTGACATTGTGCTGTCTCATGCAGACTGCCAGAGACACCATTGAGGATATGGAGGTGGATGAGCAGGATGACACCGAGCCCATGGAAGTGGATGAATATGATGAGACTGAGCCCATGGAAGTGGATGAACAGGATGACACCGAGCCCATGGAAGTAGATGAATATGATGAGACTGAGCCCATGGACGTCGATGAGAAGGACAAGGAAGAGCCCGTGATCCTGGCATGAGGATGGAGCCCCAGGAGCAGGACAACCTGATGCTCCCCTGCCCTGCCCACAGGCAGTGCCCAGCCTGGGGCGGGGCTGGCTGGCTCTCCTCAGGGACATGGTGCTCAAGGAAGTCCTGCTCTGCTGCTTCCTTCCTTCCTTCCTTCCCTCCCAGACTGACAGGGAAAATGGGCATCGACAGGGCCCCGCTGTAAATATGTTCAGCATGTTCGAGGCTTTTTTTATAGGAACAATTTGAAGATTGTTAGCCTAAAGGTCCCAGAATGTTAATCTATAGCTTCTAGATTTTTACTGTATAGGTCCCAGATTGTTACCAGTATAGTCTTCCTTGTAAATATGTTCTAGAGATTGTTGTTGTTGTTGCTGTTAGAAGGAAACATGTTCTTCAAATGTTTGGCTGAACTTTGTTCAATAAATACTATTTCTTATTAAAACCTCGCCTCTCTTTGCAATTCCTTTGGGCAACGTTTGCACAGTGCTGGTTTCCACTTGCTCATGGTTCCTGGGGCTGCAGGTCCCTGGGGGTGCTGGCACAGCCAGCCCTGGCTGGGGGTCCCTGTGCAGGGGGGTCCCACTGAGCCAGCACTGCTGTTCCTGGGGCACAGCAGTGTCCCCAAGGGCAAAGCTCTCACCAGCAGAGAGGGAGCTCTGACAGCAGCAGGCCCTGCAGCAACGCTACCAAAGAAAAGGAAACCTCCTGACACCCTTCCTGCTGCAGCCACAGGGACTCCTGGGCAGGAGCCAGCATCAGGCACAGGGATGCAACATCCACATCCATGCTCTGAAGGTCTCAACAGCCTTGGCAAGTCTGGGACCTGCACCCGGGCTGCTGCAGGGGCTGATGTTTAAGGCTTGCAGCCTCCAAAGCCTCTGGGCTTTGCTTCCCCCGCTGCCTTCCATTGCTCTGTGCCCAGGATCCTCACCCTGCCCGTGTTCCTGCTGCTGCCAGCAGCCCCCAGAGCCCCTCACTCCCTGAGCATCCCCATCACAGGGAGCACCGGCAAATCCCACACGCTTCACAAAGCAAACTCCCCCCACAGTAACCAAACCACTCTTTGGTCAGAGGGTGCCAAGGGGAAGCTCAGCACCAGCTGCCGTTTAAAGCATGCTTTCAAAAGTGGGTTCAGGCACTCTGGCAGTGCCTGCTGGGCAGCTGAGGCTGTGGGGACACAGCACTGGCTCAGGCCAGCCCTCAGCCCCTCACAGCTCATGCCAAGGGCCCAGCTCACAAAGCAGTTTCACACCACTTGCTGCAGCTATTTCAAAGGCCTAAATGTCATTCGCAGGAGCCATTTAGTTGCCAACTCAGTGTCCGTGTCCTGGCAGGAGAAGCCACCAAGGGGCCTCTGCATGTGCACTCAGGGCACTTCCACTGCCATCCCAAAGGGATCGCAAAGGACAGGGCTCTTCTTTCAGCACTGCTGAGCTCCTCACGCAGCATTGAAGTCTCAGGAAGAGACAAGAATTGAGTGCACCAGGGAAGCTGGCCTCCAAGAAAACGCATCAATCCCACGGCCCACCCAAGCCAACGGCCTGCATGTCTGTACCTTCTCCTCCTTCTCTCTTCTCTGCTGTCACTTTGCCCCTTCTCTCTGTCCAGGACCTTGGACTCTCAGACAAATAAAAGATGTGCATGCTCACGTAGGCACGGCATAGATGTCTTACACAACTGTCCCTTCTTCCCCGACAGCTGCAAATCCTACAGCTGCCAGACCTCATCCCTTGCTCCTAGAAAGGGAGACAAGACTTTCCATTCTAATCCATTGCCCAGCCCTAAGTCAACGACACAGTCAGTAGAAATAGCTGTGAAATCCCCGGTAGGAACCTGCCAGAAGAGCTACAGCTGTGGAGGGGGAAGCAGCAAACTCCCACCCCCACCACTGCTTTGGACTCCTTACCAGCTAAAACAGATCCCACTCCTGGGATTTTTTTCCATTTTTTGTTAACCACAACTACCATCAATTTAAATCCATTGAAAACAAGATCACAGGAGGGGTTGCGTGGAAAGGAACCTTCAATCCCACCCAGTGCAAGCTTTGCCATGGCAGGGACACCTGCCACTGTCCCACGCTGCTCCAGCCTGGCCTTGGGCACTGCCAGGGATCCAGGGGCAGCCACAGCTGCTCTGGGCACCCTGTGCCAGCCCTGCCCATCCTGCCAGGGAACACTTCCTGACCCATATCCCATCTGAAGCCGCTCCCAGTGCCAACAGGTGTCACTGCATGGCCTTGGGATGATGGATCAAGAGAAAGCCCCAAGCTTTGAGCACAGTTCCCAGTGCCTGTGCTGGGGACGTGCCACCCACCTGCCCCTCAAGCACTCAGCTGCCTCGCAGCCAAATGGAGTGTCCACGGGTAAAGCACTCCCAGAGGATCAAACCCTGGTCACTGCACCAATGACAAGGTCTTTATTGGGAAAAGAAATGTGGAAGCACAGCGACATTTCTTTTCCAAGCAGGAGACGCTGATCCTGTGCCGGCAGCGCAGGGATGCTGTTATTGCTGGTCCTCATTTCATCCCTTTATCAGCTGCAGGGCCACCAGGACAGGCTGTGGTCTCCCAGGGCAGCTCTGAGTGACACTGCTGTCCCCACCAGCTGTCCCCAGCCCTGGGTGCTGCCACGTGCCCCAGCCTCTGCAGCCCAAAGCACCTGGAGATCCCCCTGAGCATCAGCGATCAGGGCCGCTGCAATCAGCCTGCTGACCCAAAACCTCAAGTGCTGCCACAAGAAAAGCAGCTGATTCATTGATACCTCGAAATTTCATGTCTCAATGCAAGGACAGGAAGCAGCCCTATGCCACCAAATCATTGCTAAGGGCTTGCAAGCCTCAACGCGGAGATTTCAGCGTTGGACACGCAGTCAGGGCAAGGGTAAATCCACACAGAAATGACACAGAAATTCCAAAACACACATCATGTTGGTCTTGACGCCTTTCTTGTTGGCTCAAGGGCTGTTTCCGTGGGCCACGCTTGCACAGAAAGAAAGGAAGTGCAGCTGCTGAGGAACATCTCCATGCCCTCAGCAGGTTTTGGTGCCTTTGCTGCAGGGCCGCTCCTGTCAGAGCCCCCTCTCTGCTGCTGACACCTTTGCTCTTGGGGACACCAGCCCAGGAACACCAGCAGGGCCCAGCATTGTCTCAGGGGGACCCCCCTGTGCACAGGGACTCCCAGCCCCGTGGCTGTGCCAGCACCCCCAGAAACACCAAGATCTGGCAGCACTTTGCTCCGCTGCTCTTTCCGCACACGGAACCATCTCCTTCCTTTGCCATCCCAGGAAAATTCAACCTCTACCTCAGCCAAAGATCATTTCCTACACATGCCTGATCAGAAATGTTCTTCTGCACTTCCTCCACCAAAACCACCCCCGCATGCCCACAAGACATTCCAGGGCCATCGGGAAACCCTCCACAAACACTGCACAGGCACCCAGGACCACGGGCTTTCCATCTCTGCCATTCAGGCTCCCTGCGCTGCTCCTGGTCATTTTCTCCTCCTCTCTCCATAACTTTGGGAACCACAGAGCTCCCAGGCTTTGGCAATTCCCAAGGCCACTGCCATCCTTGACTTCTTGGACACCCCCAGGGCTGTGGACAGACACCCCTGTGTTTTCCCGCAGAAGATGTTAAGAGCCAACAGGAAGTCACAAAGTTACTGAGGCTGCTAGATCACCTCCCCAAAAGAAAAAGCTGAAAAAGCTGTGGCTGCTGAGGAAGGGGAGGTGAAGCTTGTGTGGCAAGCTCAGAGGACATTCACAGTGAATGAAAGGTGGAAGAGGGAGGGTGACTCTTCCTCAGGAAGTCTACTGATGGGACAAGGGGGAATGGGATCAAACGGAAAGAGAGTTGGAAGAGATTTGATGCTGGAAAGAAGTTCTTTAATCTGAGGCTGCTTGTCCCTGACACAGGGAGCTGTGCACATGTGGGTGCCCCATCCCCAGCAACATCCAAGGCCACATTGGACAGGGTTGAAGTGCTGGGAGCTTGCTCAGGTTGGAACCAGATGATTTTTAGGGTCTCTTCCAAGCCAAACCACTCAAGGACTTCATGGTTCTATGGAGTCCATCTCCAAGAGAGGAGTGGCCCTGAAGCTTCTGTGACATCACAGGGCCCAGAGTGCTCCAGGTGGAAGGTCCAGGGCCTGGAGACCAGCACAACAGACAGTTCACCTGCTGCCAGCACTCAGTTCTCCCCCACTCTTCGCTCTCTGCCACGGTGCCAAGATGTTCCTGCTGCCAGTACTCGCTTGTCCCCCGCTCTTCGTTCTCTGCCTTGGTGCTGAGCTGCTCCTGCTGCCGGGACTTTTCCTGCACTTCTACTGCACCATCAACACCAACAGCATGAGCGCTCCTGTCCCAGTGGAGGTACAGTGCCATCCCAGGGAGGGGGGCAGCCCTGAGTGCCAGGGCAGGCTGCAGCCCTGTGGGGATGGATGCTGGGGACAGGGACCCCAAGTGACATTGTGCTGTCTCATGCAGACTGCCAGAGACACCATTGAGGATATGGAGGTGGATGAGCAGGATGACACCGAGCCCATGGAAGTGGACGAATATGATGAGACTGAGCCCATGGAAGTGGATGAGCAGGATGACACCGAGCCCATGGAAGTGGACGAATATGATGAGACTGAGCCCATGGAAGTGGATGAGCAGGATGACACCGAGCCCATGGAAGTGGATGAATATGATGAGACAGAGCCCATGGACGTCGATGAGAAGGACAAGGAAGAGCCCGTGATCCTGGCATGAGGATGGAGCCCCAGGAGCAGGACAACCTGATGCTCCCCTGCCCTGCCCACAGGCAGTGCCCAGCCTGGGGTGGGGCTGGCTGGCTCTCCTCAGGGACATGGTACTCAAGGAAGTCCTGCTCTGCTGCTTCCATCCTTCCTTCCTTCCTTCCCTCCCAGACTGACAGGGATAATGGGCATCGATAGGGCCCCAATGTAAATATGTTCAGCATGGTCAAGGCTTTTTTTTATAGGAACAATTTGAAGATTGTTAGCCTAAAGGTCCCAGAATGTTAATCTATAGCTTCTAGATTTTTACAGTATAAGTCCCAGATTGTTAACAGTATAGTCTTCCTTGTAAATATGTTCTAGAGACTGTTGTTGTTGTTGTTAGAAGTAAATATGTTCTTCAAATGTTTGGCTGAACTTTGTTCAATAAATACTATTTCTTATTAAAACCTCGCCTCTCTTTGCAATTCCTTTGGGCAACGTTTGCACAGTGCTGGTTTCCACTTGCTCATGGTTCCTGGGGCTGCAGGTCCCTGGGGGTGCTGGCACAGCCAGCCCTGGCTGGGGGTCCCTGTGCAGGGGGGTCCCACTGAGCCAGCACTGCTGTTCCTGGGGCACAGCAGTGTCCCCAAGGGCAAAGCTCTCACCAGCAGAGAGGGAGCTCTGACAGCAGCAGGCCCTGCAGCAACGCTACCAAAGCAAAGGAAACCTCCTGACACCCTTCCTGCTGCGGCCACAGGGACTCCTGGGCAGGAGCCAGCATCAGGCACAGGGATGCAACATCCACCTCCATGCTCTGAAGGTCACGACAGCCTTGGCAAGTCTGGGACCTGCACCCGGGCTGCTGCAGGGGCTGATGTTTAAGGCTTGCAGCCTCCAAAGCCTCTGGGCTTTGCTTCCCCCGCTGCCTTCCATTGCCCTGTGCCCAGGATCCTCACCCTGACCGTGTTCCTGCTGCTGCCAGCAGCCACCAGAGCCCCTCACTCCCGGAGCATCCCCATCACAGGGGGCACTGGCAAATCCCACACGCTTTGCAAAGCAAACTCCCCCACAGTAACCAAACCACTCTTTGGTCAGAGGGTGCCAAGGGGAAGCTCAGCACCAGCTGCTGTTTAAAGCATGCTTTCAAAAGTGGGTTCAGGCACTCTGGCAGTGCCTGCTGCGCAGCTGAGGCTGTGGGGACACAGCACTGGCTCAGGCCAGCCCTCAGCCCCTCACAGCTCATGCCAAGGGCCCAGCTCACAAAGCAGTTTCACACCACTTGCTGCAGCTATTTCAAAGGCCTAAATGTCATTGGCAGGAGCCATTTAGTTGCCAACTCAGTGTCCGTGTCCTGGCAGGAGAAGCCACCAAGGGGCCTCTGCATGTGCACTCAGGGCACTTCCACTGCCATCCCAAAGGGATCGCAAAGGACAGGGCTCTTCTTTCAGCACTGCTGAGCTCCTCACGCAGCATTGAAGTCTCAGGAAGAGACAAGAATTGAGTGCACCAGGGAAGCTGGCCTCCAAGAAAAGGCATCAATCCCACGGCCCACCCAAGCCAACGGCCTGCATGTCTGTACCTTCTCCTCCTTCTCTCTTCTCTGCTGTCACTTTGCCCCTTCTCTCTGTCCGGGAGCTTGGCCTCTCAGACAAATAAAAGATGTGCATCCACACCTAGGCACGGCATAGATGTCTTACACAACTGTCCCTTCTTCCCCGACAGCTGCAAATCCTACAGCTGCCAGACCTCATCCCTTGCTCCTAGAAAGGGAGACAAGACTTTCCATTCTAATCCATTGCCCAGCCCTAAGTCAACGACACAGTCAGTAGAAATAGCTGTGGAATCCCCTCCAGGAACCTGCCAGAAGAGCTACAGCTGTGGAGGGGGAAGCAGCAAACTCCCACCCCCAACACTGCTTTGGACTCCTTACCAGCTAAAACATATCCCACTCCTGTGACTTTTTTCCATTTTTTGTTAACCACAACTACCATCAATTTAAATCCATTGAAAACAAGATCACAGGAGGGGTTGCGTGGAAAGGAACCTTCAATCCCACCCAGTGCAAGCTTTGCCATGGCAGGGACACCTGCCACTGTCCCACGCTGCTCCAGCCTGGCCTTGGGCACTGCCAGGGATCCAGGGGCAGCCACAGCTGCTCTGGGCACCCTGTGCCAGCCCTGCCCATCCTGCCAGGGAACACTTGCTGACCCATATCCCATCTGCAGCTGCTCCCAGTGCCAACAGGTGTCACTGCATGGCCTTGGGATGATGGATCAAGAGAAAGCCCCAAACTTTGAGCAGAGCTCCCAGGGCCTGTGCTGGGGATGTGCCACCCACCTGCCCCTCAAGCACTCAGCTGCCTCGCAGCCAGATGGAGTGTCCAACGGGTAAAGTACTCCCAGAGGATCAAACCCTGGTCACTGCACCAATGACAAGGTCTTTATTGGGAAAAGAAATGTCGAAGCACAGCGACATTTCTTTTCCAAGCAGGAGACGCTGATCCTGTGCCGGCAGCGCAGGGATGCTGTTATTGCTGGTCCTCATTTCATCCCTTTATCAGCTGCAGGGGCACCAGGACAGGCTGTGGTCTCCCAGGGCAGCTCTGAGTGACACTGCTGTCCCCACCAGCTGTCCCCAGCCCTGGGTGCTGCCACGTGCCCCAGCCTCTGCAGCCCAAAGCACCTGGAGATCCCCCTGAGCATCAGCGATCAGGGCCGCTGCAATCAGCCTGCTGACCCAAAACCTCAAGTGCTGCCACAAGAAAAGCAGCTGATTCATTGATACCTCGAAATTTCATGTCTCAATGCAAGGACAGGAAGCAGCCCTATGCCACCAAATCATTGCTAAGGGCTTGCAAGCCTCAATGCGGAGATTTCAGCGTTGGACACGCAGTCAGGGCAAGGGTAAATCCACACAGAAATGACACAGAAATTCCAAAACACACATCATGTTGGTCTTGACGCCTTGCTTGTTGGCTCAAGGGCTGTTTCCGTGGGCCACGCTTGCACAGAAAGAAAGGAAGTGCAGCTGCTGAGGAACATCTCCATGCCCTCAGCAGGTTTTGGTGCCTTTGCTGCAGGGCCGCTCCTGTCAGAGCCCCCTCTCTGCTGCTGACACCTTTGCTCTTGGGGACACCAGCCCAGGAACACCAGCAGGGCCCAGCATTGTCTCAGGGGGACCCCCCTGTGCACAGGGACTCCCAGCCCCGTGGCTGTGCCAGCACCCCCAGAAACACCAAGATCTGGCAGCACTTTGCTCCGCTGCTCTTTCCGCACACGGAACCATCTCCTTCCTTTGCCATCCCAGGAAAATTCAACCTCTACCTCAGCCAAAGATCATTTCCTACACATGCCTGATCAGAAATGTTCTTCTGCACTTCCTCCACCAAAACCACCCCCGCATGCCCACAAGACATTCCAGGGCCATCGGGAAACCCTCCACAAACACTGCGCAGGCACCCAGGACCACGGGCTTTCCATCTCTGCCATTCAGGCTCCCTGCGCTGCTCCTGGTCATTTTCTCCTCCTCTCTCCATAACTTTGGGAACCACAGAGCTCCCAGGCTTTGGCAATTCCCAAGGCCACTGCCATCCTTGACTTCTTGGACACCCCCAGGGCTGTGGACAGACACCCCTGTGTTTTCCCGCAGAAGATGTTAAGAGCCAACAGGAAGTCACAAAGTTACTGAGGCTGCTAGATCACCTCCCCAAAAGAAAAAGCTGAAAACGCTGTGGCTGCTGAGGAAGGGGAGGTGAAGCTTGTGTGGCAAGCTCAGAGGACATTCACAGTGAATGAAAGGTGGAAGAGGGAGGGTGACTCTTCCTCAGGAAGTCTACTGATGGGACAAGGGGGAATGGGATCAAACGGAAAGAGAGTTGGAAGAGATTTGATGCTGGAAAGAAGTTCTTTAATCTGAGGCTGCTTGTCCCTGACACAGGGAGCTGTGCACATGTGGGTGCCCCATCCCCAGCAACATCCAAGGCCACATTGGACAGGGTTGAAGTGCTGGGAGCTTGCTCAGGTTGGAACCAGATGATTTTTAGGGTCTCTTCCAAGCCAAACCACTCAAGGACTTCATGGTCCTATGGAGTCCATCTCCAAGAGAGGAGTGGCCCTGAAGCTTCTGTGACATCACAGGGCCCAGAGTGCTCCAGGTGGAAGGTCCAGGGCCTGGAGACCAGCACAACAGACAGTTCACCTGCTGCCAGCACTCAGTTCTCCCCCACTCTTCGCTCTCTGCCACGGTGCCAAGATGTTCCTGCTGCCAGTACTCGCTTGTCCCCCGCTCTTCGTTCTCTGCCTTGGTGCTGAGCTGCTCCTGCTGCCGGGACTTTTCCTGCACTTCTACTGCACCATCAACACCAACAGCATGAGCGCTCCTGTCCCAGTGGAGGTACAGTGCCATCCCAGGGAGGGGGGCAGCCCTGAGTGCCAGGGCAGGCTGCAGCCCTGTGGGGATGGATGCTGGGGACAGGGACCCCAAGTGACATTGTGCTGTCTCATGCAGACTGCCAGAGACACCATTGAGGATATGGAGGTGGATGAGCAGGATGACACCGAGCCCATGGAAGTGGACGAATATGATGAGACTGAGCCCATGGAAGTGGATGAGCAGGATGACACCGAGCCCATGGAAGTGGACGAATATGATGAGACTGAGCCCATGGAAGTGGATGAGCAGGATGACACCGAGCCCATGGAAGTGGATGAATATGATGAGACAGAGCCCATGGACGTCGATGAGAAGGACAAGGAAGAGCCCGTGATCCTGGCATGAGGATGGAGCCCCAGGAGCAGGACAACCTGATGCTCCCCTGCCCTGCCCACAGGCAGTGCCCAGCCTGGGGCGGGGCTGGCTGGCTCTCCTCAGGGACATGGTACTCAAGGAAGTCCTGCTCTGCTGCTTCCATCCTTCCTTCCTTCCTTCCCTCCCAGACTGACAGGGATAATGGGCATCGATAGGGCCCCACTGTAAATATGTTCAGCATGTTCGAGGCTTTTTTTTATAGGAACAATTTGAAGATTGTTAGCCTAAAGGTCCCAGAATGTTAATCTATAGCTTCTAGATTTTTACAGTATAAGTCCCAGATTGTTAACAGTATAGTCTTCCTTGTAAATATGTTCTAGAGACTGTTGTTGTTGTTGTTAGAAGTAAATATGTTCTTCAAATGTTTGGCTGAACTTTGTTCAATAAATACTATTTCTTATTAAAACCTCGCCTCTCTTTGCAATTCCTTTGGGCAACGTTTGCACAGTGCTGGTTTCCACTTGCTCATGGTTCCTGGGGCTGCAGGTCCCTGGGAGTGCTGGCACAGCCAGCCCTGGCTGGGAGTCCCTGTGCAGGGGGGCCCCACTGAGCCAGCACTGCTGTTCCTGGGGCACAGCAGTGTCCCCGAGGGCAAAGCTCTCACCAGCAGAGAGGGAGCTCTGACAGCAGCAGGCCCTGCAGCAACGCTACCACAGCAGAGGAAACCTCCTGACACCCTTCCTGCTGCAGCCACAGGGACTCCTGGGCAGGAGCCAGCATCAGGCACAGGGATGCAACATCCACCTCCATGCTCTGAAGGTCTCAACAGCCTTGGCAAGTCTGGGACCTGCACCCGGGCTGCTGCAGGGGCTGATGTTTAAGGCTTGCAGCCTCCAAAGCCTCTGGGCTTTGCTTCCCCCGCTGCCTTCCATTGCCCTGTGCCCAGGATCCTCACCCTGACCGTGTTCCTGCTGCTGCCAGCAGCCACCAGAGCCCCTCACTCCCGGAGCATCCCCATCACAGGGGGCACTGGCAAATCCCACACGCTTTGCAAAGCAAACTCCCCCACAGTAACCAAACCACTCTTTGGTCAGAGGGTGCCAAGGGGAAGCTCAGCACCAGCTGCTGTTTAAAGCATGCTTTCAAAAGTGGGTTCAGGCACTCTGGCAGTGCCTGCTGCGCAGCTGAGGCTGTGGGGACACAGCACTGGCTCAGGCCAGCCCTCAGCCCCTCACAGCTCATGCCAAGGGCCCAGCTCACAAAGCAGTTTCACACCACTTGCTGCAGCTATTTCAAAGGCCTAAATGTCATTGGCAGGAGCCATTTAGTTGCCAACTCAGTGTCCGTGTCCTGGCAGGAGAAGCCACCAAGGGGCCTCTGCATGTGCACTCAGGGCACTTCCACTGCCATCCCAAAGGGATCGCAAAGGACAGGGCTCTTCTTTCAGCACTGCTGAGCTCCTCACGCAGCATTGAAGTCTCAGGAAGAGACAAGAATTGAGTGCACCAGGGAAGCTGGCCTCCAAGAAAAGGCATCAATCCCACGGCCCACCCAAGCCAACGGCCTGCATGTCTGTACCTTCTCCTCCTTCTCTCTTCTCTGCTGTCACTTTGCCCCTTCTCTCTGTCCGGGAGCTTGGCCTCTCAGACAAATAAAAGATGTGCATCCACACCTAGGCACGGCATAGATGTCTTACACAACTGTCCCTTCTTCCCCGACAGCTGCAAATCCTACAGCTGCCAGACCTCATCCCTTGCTCCTAGAAAGGGAGACAAGACTTTCCATTCTAATCCATTGCCCAGCCCTAAGTCAACGACACAGTCAGTAGAAATAGCTGTGGAATCCCCTCCAGGAACCTGCCAGAAGAGCTACAGCTGTGGAGGGGGAAGCAGCAAACTCCCACCCCCAACACTGCTTTGGACTCCTTACCAGCTAAAACATATCCCACTCCTGTGACTTTTTTCCATTTTTTGTTAACCACAACTACCATCAATTTAAATCCATTGAAAACAAGATCACAGGAGGGGTTGCGTGGAAAGGAACCTTCAATCCCACCCAGTGCAAGCTTTGCCATGGCAGGGACACCTGCCACTGTCCCACGCTGCTCCAGCCTGGCCTTGGGCACTGCCAGGGATCCAGGGGCAGCCACAGCTGCTCTGGGCACCCTGTGCCAGCCCTGCCCATCCTGCCAGGGAACACTTGCTGACCCATATCCCATCTGCAGCTGCTCCCAGTGCCAACAGGTGTCACTGCATGGCCTTGGGATGATGGATCAAGAGAAAGCCCCAAACTTTGAGCAGAGCTCCCAGGGCCTGTGCTGGGGATGTGCCACCCACCTGCCCCTCAAGCACTCAGCTGCCTCGCAGCCAGATGGAGTGTCCAACGGGTAAAGTACTCCCAGAGGATCAAACCCTGGTCACTGCACCAATGACAAGGTCTTTATTGGGAAAAGAAATGTCGAAGCACAGCGACATTTCTTTTCCAAGCAGGAGACGCTGATCCTGTGCCGGCAGCGCAGGGATGCTGTTATTGCTGGTCCTCATTTCATCCCTTTATCAGCTGCAGGGGCACCAGGACAGGCTGTGGTCTCCCAGGGCAGCTCTGAGTGACACTGCTGTCCCCACCAGCTGTCCCCAGCCCTGGGTGCTGCCACGTGCCCCAGCCTCTGCAGCCCAAAGCACCTGGAGATCCCCCTGAGCATCAGCGATCAGGGCCGCTGCAATCAGCCTGCTGACCCAAAACCTCAAGTGCTGCCACAAGAAAAGCAGCTGATTCATTGATACCTCGAAATTTCATGTCTCAATGCAAGGACAGGAAGCAGCCCTATGCCACCAAATCATTGCTAAGGGCTTGCAAGCCTCAATGCGGAGATTTCAGCGTTGGACACGCAGTCAGGGCAAGGGTAAATCCACACAGAAATGACACAGAAATTCCAAAACACACATCATGTTGGTCTTGACGCCTTGCTTGTTGGCTCAAGGGCTGTTTCCGTGGGCCACGCTTGCACAGAAAGAAAGGAAGTGCAGCTGCTGAGGAACATCTCCATGCCCTCAGCAGGTTTTGGTGCCTTTGCTGCAGGGCCGCTCCTGTCAGAGCCCCCTCTCTGCTGCTGACACCTTTGCTCTTGGGGACACCAGCCCAGGAACACCAGCAGGGCCCAGCATTGTCTCAGGGGGACCCCCCTGTGCACAGGGACTCCCAGCCCCGTGGCTGTGCCAGCACCCCCAGAAACACCAAGATCTGGCAGCACTTTGCTCCGCTGCTCTTTCCGCACACGGAACCATCTCCTTCCTTTGCCATCCCAGGAAAATTCAACCTCTACCTCAGCCAAAGATCATTTCCTACACATGCCTGATCAGAAATGTTCTTCTGCACTTCCTCCACCAAAACCACCCCCGCATGCCCACAAGACATTCCAGGGCCATCGGGAAACCCTCCACAAACACTGCGCAGGCACCCAGGACCACGGGCTTTCCATCTCTGCCATTCAGGCTCCCTGCGCTGCTCCTGGTCATTTTCTCCTCCTCTCTCCATAACTTTGGGAACCACAGAGCTCCCAGGCTTTGGCAATTCCCAAGGCCACTGCCATCCTTGACTTCTTGGACACCCCCAGGGCTGTGGACAGACACCCCTGTGTTTTCCCGCAGAAGATGTTAAGAGCCAACAGGAAGTCACAAAGTTACTGAGGCTGCTAGATCACCTCCCCAAAAGAAAAAGCTGAAAACGCTGTGGCTGCTGAGGAAGGGGAGGTGAAGCTTGTGTGGCAAGCTCAGAGGACATTCACAGTGAATGAAAGGTGGAAGAGGGAGGGTGACTCTTCCTCAGGAAGTCTACTGATGGGACAAGGGGGAATGGGATCAAACGGAAAGAGAGTTGGAAGAGATTTGATGCTGGAAAGAAGTTCTTTAATCTGAGGCTGCTTGTCCCTGACACAGGGAGCTGTGCACATGTGGGTGCCCCATCCCCAGCAACATCCAAGGCCACATTGGACAGGGTTGAAGTGCTGGGAGCTTGCTCAGGTTGGAACCAGATGATTTTTAGGGTCTCTTCCAAGCCAAACCACTCAAGGACTTCATGGTCCTATGGAGTCCATCTCCAAGAGAGGAGTGGCCCTGAAGCTTCTGTGACATCACAGGGCCCAGAGTGCTCCAGGTGGAAGGTCCAGGGCCTGGAGACCAGCACAACAGACAGTTCACCTGCTGCCAGCACTCAGTTCTCCCCCACTCTTCGCTCTCTGCCACGGTGCCAAGATGTTCCTGCTGCCAGTACTCGCTTGTCCCCCGCTCTTCGTTCTCTGCCTTGGTGCTGAGCTGCTCCTGCTGCCGGGACTTTTCCTGCACTTCTACTGCACCATCAACACCAACAGCATGAGCGCTCCTGTCCCAGTGGAGGTACAGTGCCATCCCAGGGAGGGGGGCAGCCCTGAGTGCCAGGGCAGGCTGCAGCCCTGTGGGGATGGATGCTGGGGACAGGGACCCCAAGTGACATTGTGCTGTCTCATGCAGACTGCCAGAGACACCATTGAGGATATGGAGGTGGATGAGCAGGATGACACCGAGCCCATGGAAGTGGACGAATATGATGAGACTGAGCCCATGGAAGTGGATGAGCAGGATGACACCGAGCCCATGGAAGTGGACGAATATGATGAGACTGAGCCCATGGAAGTGGATGAGCAGGATGACACCGAGCCCATGGAAGTGGATGAATATGATGAGACAGAGCCCATGGACGTCGATGAGAAGGACAAGGAAGAGCCCGTGATCCTGGCATGAGGATGGAGCCCCAGGAGCAGGACAACCTGATGCTCCCCTGCCCTGCCCACAGGCAGTGCCCAGCCTGGGGCGGGGCTGGCTGGCTCTCCTCAGGGACATGGTACTCAAGGAAGTCCTGCTCTGCTGCTTCCATCCTTCCTTCCTTCCTTCCCTCCCAGACTGACAGGGATAATGGGCATCGATAGGGCCCCACTGTAAATATGTTCAGCATGGTCAAGGCTTTTTTTTATAGGAACAATTTGAAGATTGTTAGCCTAAAGGTCCCAGAATGTTAATCTATAGCTTCTAGATTTTTACAGTATAAGTCCCAGATTGTTAACAGTATAGTCTTCCTTGTAAATATGTTCTAGAGACTGTTGTTGTTGTTGTTAGAAGTAAATATGTTCTTCAAATGTTTGGCTGAACTTTGTTCAATAAATACTATTTCTTATTAAAACCTCGCCTCTCTTTGCAATTCCTTTGGGCAACGTTTGCACAGTGCTGGTTTCCACTTGCTCATGGTTCCTGGGGCTGCAGGTCCCTGGGAGTGCTGGCACAGCCAGCCCTGGCTGGGAGTCCCTGTGCAGGGGGGCCCCACTGAGCCAGCACTGCTGTTCCTGGGGCACAGCAGTGTCCCCGAGGGCAAAGCTCTCACCAGCAGAGAGGGAGCTCTGACAGCAGCAGGCCCTGCAGCAACGCTACCAAAGCAGAGGAAACCTCCTGACACCCTTCCTGCTGCAGCCACAGGGACTCCTGGGCAGGAGCCAGCATCAGGCACAGGGATGCAACATCCACCTCCATGCTCTGAAGGTCTCAACAGCCTTGGCAAGTCTGGGACCTGCACCCGGGCTGCTGCAGGGGCTGATGTTTAAGGCTTGCAGCCTCCAAAGCCTCTGGGCTTTGCTTCCCCCGCTGCCTTCCATTGCCCTGTGCCCAGGATCCTCACCCTGACCGTGTTCCTGCTGCTGCCAGCAGCCACCAGAGCCCCTCACTCCCGGAGCATCCCCATCACAGGGGGCACTGGCAAATCCCACACGCTTTGCAAAGCAAACTCCCCCACAGTAACCAAACCACTCTTTGGTCAGAGGGTGCCAAGGGGAAGCTCAGCACCAGCTGCCGTTTAAAGCATGCTTTCAAAAGTGGGTTCAGGCACTCTGGCAGTGCCTGCTGCGCAGCTGAGGCTGTGGGGACACAGCACTGGCTCAGGCCAGCCCTCAGCCCCTCACAGCTCATGCCAAGGGCCCAGCTCACAAAGCAGTTTCACACCACTTGCTGCAGCTATTTCAAAGGCCTAAATGTCATTGGCAGGAGCCATTTAGTTGCCAACTCAGTGTCCGTGTCCTGGCAGGAGAAGCCACCAAGGGGCCTCTGCATGTGCACTCAGGGCACTTCCACTGCCATCCCAAAGGGATCGCAAAGGACAGGGCTCTTCTTTCAGCACTGCTGAGCTCCTCATGCAGCATTGAAGTCTCAGGAAGAGACAAGAATTGAGTGCACCAGGGAAGCTGGCCTCCAAGAAAAGGCATCAATCCCACGGCCCACCCAAGCCAACGGCCTGCATGTCTGTACCTTCTCCTCCTTCTCTCTTCTCTGCTGTCACTTTGCCCCTTCTCTCTGTCCGGGAGCTTGGCCTCTCAGACAAATAAAAGATGTGCATCCACACCTAGGCACGGCATAGATGTCTTACACAACTGTCCCTTCTTCCCCGACAGCTGCAAATCCTACAGCTGCCAGACCTCATCCCTTGCTCCTAGAAAGGGAGACAAGACTTTCCATTCTAATCCATTGCCCAGCCCTAAGTCAACGACACAGTCAGTAGAAATAGCTGTGGAATCCCCTCCAGGAACCTGCCAGAAGAGCTACAGCTGTGGAGGGGGAAGCAGCAAACTCCCACCCCCAACACTGCTTTGGACTCCTTACCAGCTAAAACATATCCCACTCCTGTGACTTTTTTCCATTTTTTGTTAACCACAACTACCATCAATTTAAATCCATTGAAAACAAGATCACAGGAGGGGTTGCGTGGAAAGGAACCTTCAATCCCACCCAGTGCAAGCTTTGCCATGGCAGGGACACCTGCCACTGTCCCACGCTGCTCCAGCCTGGCCTTGGGCACTGCCAGGGATCCAGGGGCAGCCACAGCTGCTCTGGGCACCCTGTGCCAGCCCTGCCCATCCTGCCAGGGAACACTTGCTGACCCATATCCCATTTGCAGCTGCTCCCAGTGCCAACAGGTGTCACTGCATGGCCTTGGGATGATGGATCAAGAGAAAGCCCCAAACTTTGAGCAGAGCTCCCAGGGCCTGTGCTGGGGATGTGCCACCCACCTGCCCCTCAAGCACTCAGCTGCCTCGCAGCCAGATGGAGTGTCCAACGGGTAAAGTACTCCCAGAGGATCAAACCCTAGTCACTGCACCAATGACAAGGTCTTTATTGGGAAAAGAAATGTCGAAGCACTGCAACATTTCTTTTCCAAGCAGGAGACGCTGATCCTGTGCCGGCAGCGCAGGGATGCTGTTATTGCTGGTCCTCATTTCATCCCTTTATCAGCTGCAGGGGCACCAGGACAGGCTGTGGTCTCCCAGGGCAGCTCTGAGTGACACTGCTGTCCCCACCAGCTGTCCCCAGCCCTGGGTGCTGCCACGTGCCCCAGCCTCTGCAGCCCAAAGCACCTGGAGATCCCCCTGAGCATCAGCGATCAGGGCCGCTGCAATCAGCCTGCTGACCCAAAACCTCAAGTGCTGCCACAAGAAAAGCAGCTGATTCATTGATACCTCGAAATTTCATGTCTCAATGCAAGGACAGGAAGCAGCCCGATGCCACCAAATCGTTGCTAAGGGCTTGCAAGCCTCAACGCGGAGATTTCAGCGTTGGACACGCAGTCAGGGCAAGGGTAAATCCACACAGAAATGACTCAGAAATTCCAAAACACACATCATGTTGGTCTTGACGCCTTTCTTGTTGGCTCAAGGGCTGTTTCCGTGGGCCACGCTTGCACAGAAAGAAAGGAAGTGCAGCTGCTGAGGAACATCTCCATGCCCTCAGCAGGTTTTGGTGCCTTTGCTGCAGGGCCGCTCCTGTCAGAGCCCCCTCTCTGCTGCTGACACCTTTGCTCTTGGGGACACCAGCCCAGGAACACCAGCAAGGCCCAGGGTTGGGTCACGAGGACCCCCCTGTGCACAGGGACTCCCAGCCCCGTGGCTGTGCCAGCACCCCCAGAAACACCAAGATCTGGCAGCACTTTGCTCCGCTGCTCTTTCCGCACACGGAACCATCTCCTTCCTTTGCCATCCCAGGAAAATTCAACCTCTACCTCAGCCAAAGATCATTTCCTACACAGGGCTGATCAGAAATGTTCTTCTGCACTTCCTCCACCAAAACCACCCCCGCATGCCCACAAGACATTCCAGGGCCATCGGGAAACCCTCCACAAACACTGCGCAGGCACCCAGGACCACGGGCTTTCCATCTCTGCCATTCAGGCTCCCTGCGCTGCTCCTGGTCATTTTCTCCTCCTCTCTCCATAACTTTGGGAACCACAGAGCTCCCAGGCTTTGCCAATTCCCAAGGCCACTGCCATCCTTGACTTCTTGGACACCCCCAGGGCTGTGGACAGACACCCCTGTGTTTTCCCGCAGAAGATGTTAAGAGCCAACAGGAAGTCACAAAGTTACTGAGGCTGCTAGATCACCTCCCCAAAAGAAAAAGCTGAAAAAGCTGTGGCTGCTGAGGAAGGGGAGGTGAAGCTTGTGTGGCAAGCTCAGAGCACATTCACAGTGAATGAAAGGTGGAAGAGGGAGGGTGACTCTTCCTCAGGAAGTCTACTGATGGGACAAGGGGGAATGGGATCAAACGGAAAGAGAGTTGGAAGAGATTTGATGCTGGAAAGAAGTTCTTTAATGTGAGGCTGCTTGTCCCTGACACAGGGAGCTGTGCACATGTGGGTGCCCCATCCCCAGCAACATCCAAGGCCACATTGGACAGGGTTGAAGTGCTGGGAGCTTGCTCAGGTTGGAACCAGATGATTTTTAGGGTCTCTTCCAAGCCAAACCACTCAAGGACTTCATGGTTCTATGGCGTCCATCTCCAAGAGAGGAGTGGCCCTGAAGCTTCTGTGATATCACAGGGCCCAGAGTGCTGCAGGTGGAAGGTCCAGGGCCTGGAGACCAGCACAACAGACAGTTCACCTGCTGCCAGCACTCAGTTCTCCCCCACTCTTCTCTCTCTGCCACGGTGCCAAGATGTTCCTGCTGCCAGTACTCGCTTGTCCCCCGCTCTTCGTTCTCTGCCTTGGTGCTGAGCTGCTCCTGCTGCCGGGACTTTTCCTGCACTTCTACTGGAGCATCAACACCAACAGCATGAGCGCTCCTGTCCCAGTGGAGGTACAGTGCCATCCCAGGGAGGGGGGCAGCCCTGAGTGCCAGGGCAGGCTGCAGCCCTGTGGGGATGGATGCTGGGGACAGGGACCCCAAGTGACATTGTGCTGTCTCATGCAGACTGCCAGAGACACCATTGAGGATATGGAGGTGGATGAGCAGGATGACACCGAGCCCATGGAAGTGGACGAATATGATGAGACTGAGCCCATGGAAGTGGATGAGCAGGATGACACCGAGCCCATGGAAGTGGACGAATATGATGAGACTGAGCCCATGGAAGTGGATGAGCAGGATGACACCGAGCCCATGGAAGTGGATGAATATGATGAGACAGAGCCCATGGACGTCGATGAGAAGGACAAGGAAGAGCCCGTGATCCTGGCATGAGGATGGAGCCCCAGGAGCAGGACAACCTGATGCTCCCCTGCCCTGCCCACAGGCAGTGCCCAGCCTGGGGCGGGGCTGGCTGGCTCTCCTCAGGGACATGGTGCTCAAGGAAGTCCTGCTCTGCTGCTTCCTTCCTTCCTTCCTTCCTTCCTTCCCTCCCAGACTGACAGGGATAATGGGCATCGATAGGGCCCCACTGTAAATATGTTCAGCATGTTCGAGGCTTTTTTTTATAGGAACAATTTGAAGATTGTTAGCCTAAAGGTCCCAGAATGTTAATCTATAGCTTCTAGATTTTTACAGTATAAGTCCCAGATTGTTAACAGTATAGTCTTCCTTGTAAATATGTTCTAGAGACTGTTGTTGTTGTTGTTAGAAGTAAATATGTTCTTCAAATGTTTGGCTGAACTTTGTTCAATAAATACTATTTCTTATTAAAACCTCGCCTCTCTTTGCAATTCCTTTGGGCAACCTTTGCACAGTGCTGGTTTCCACTTGCTCATGGTTCCTGGGGCTGCAGGTCCCTGGGGGTGCTGGCACAGCCAGCCCTGGCTGGGAGTCCCTGTGCAGGGGGGTCCCACTGAGCCAGCACTGCTGTTCCTGGGGCACAGCAGTGTCCCCGAGGGCAAAGCTGTCACCAGCAGAGAGGGAGCTCTGACAGCAGCAGGCCCTGCAGCAACGCTACCAAAGCAAAGGAAACCTCCTGACACCCTTCCTGCTGCGGCCACAGGGACTCCTGGGCAGGAGCCAGCATCAGGCACAGGGATGCAACATCCACCTCCATGCTCTGAAGGTCTCGACAGCCTTGGCAAGTCTGGGACCAGCACCCGGGCTGCTGCAGGGGCTGATGTTTAAGGCTTGCAGCCTCCAAAGCCTCTGGGCTTTGCTTCCCCCGCTGCCTTCCATTGCCCTGTGCCCAGGATCCTCACCCTGCCCGTGTTCCTGCTGCTGCCAGCAGCCCCCAGAGCCCCTCACTCCCTGAGCATCCCCATCACAGGGAGCACTGGCAAATCCCACACGCTTTGCAAAGCAAACTCCCCCACAGTAACCAAACCACTCTTTGGTCAGAGGGTGCCAAGGGGAAGCTCAGCAGCAGCTGCCGTTTAAAGCGTGCTTTCAAAAGTGGGTTCAGGCACTCTGGCAGTGCCTGCTGCGCAGCTGAGGCTGTGGGGACACAGCACTGGCTCAGGCCAGCCCTCAGCCCCTCACAGCTCATGCCAAGGGCCCAGCTCACAAAGCAGTTTCACACCACTTGCTGCAGCTATTTCAAAGGCCTAAATGTCATTGGCAGGAGCCATTTAGTTGCCAACTCAGTGTCCGTGTCCTGGCAGGAGAAGCCACCAAGGGGCCTCTGCATGTGCACTCAGGGCACTTCCACTGCCATCCCAAAGGGATCGCAAAGGACAGGGCTCTTCTTTCAGCACTGCTGAGCTCCTCACGCAGCATTGAAGTCTCAGGAAGAGACAAGAATTGAGTGCACCAGGGAAGCTGGCCTCCAAGAAAAGGCATCAATCCCACGGCCCACCCAAGCCAACGGCCTGCATGTCTGTACCTTCTCCTCCTTCTCTCTTCTCTGCTGTCACTTTGCCCCTTCTCTCTGTCCGGGAGCTTGGCCTCTCAGACAAATAAAAGATGTGCATCCTCACCTAGGCACGGCATAGATGTCTTACAGAATTGTCCCTTCTTCCCCGACAGCTGCAAATCCTACAGCTGCCAGACCTCATCCCTTGCTCCTAGAAAGGGAGAGAAGACTTTCCATCCTAATCCATTGCCCAGCCCTAAGTCAACGACACAGTCAGTAGAAATAGCTGTGAAATCCCCGGCAGGAACCTGCCAGAAGAGCTACAGCTGTGGAGGGGGAAGCAGCAAACTCCCACCCCCAACACTGCTTTGGACTCCTTACCAGCTAAAACAGATCCCACTCCTGTGACTTTTTCCATTTTTTGTTAACCACAACTACCATCAATTTAAATCCATTGAAAACAAGATCACAGGAGGGGTTGCGTGGAAAGGAACCTTCAATCCCACCCAGTGCAAGCTTTGCCATGGCAGGGACACCTGCCACTGTCCCACGCTGCTCCAGCCTGGCCTTGGGCACTGCCAGGGATCCAGGGGCAGCCACAGCTGCTCTGGGCACCCTGTGCCAGCCCTGCCCATCCTGCCAGGGAACACTTCCTGACCCATATCCCATCTGCAGCTGCTCCCAGTGCCAACAGGTGTCACTGCATGGCCTTGGGATGATGGATCAAGAGAAAGCCCCAAACTTTGAGCAGAGCTCCCAGGGCCTGTGCTGGGGACATGCCACCCACCTGTCCCTCAAGCACTCAGCTGCCTCGCAGCCAGATGGAGTGTCCAACGGGTAAAGTACTCCCAGAGGATCAAACCCTGGTCACTGCACCAATGACAAGGTCTTTATTGGGAAAAGAAATGTCGAAGCACAGCGACATTTCTTTTCCAAGCAGGAGACGCTGATCCTGTGCCGGCAGCGCAGGGATGCCGTGATTGCTGGTCCTCATTTCATCCCTTTATCAGCTGCAGGGGCACCAGGACAGGCTGTGGTCTCCCAGGGCAGCTCTGAGTGACACTGCTGTCCCCACCAGCTGTCCCCAGCCCTGGGTGCTGCCACGTGCCCCAGCCTCTGCAGCCCAAAGCACCTGGAGATCCCCCCGAGCATCAGCGATCGGGGCCGCTGCAATCAGCCTGCTGACCCAAAACCTCAAGTGCTGCCACAAGAAAAGCAGCTGATTCATTGATACCTCGGAATTTCATGTCTCAATGCAAGGACAGGAAGCACCCCTATGCCACCAAATCATTGCTAAGGGCTTGCAAGCCTCAACGCGGAGATTTCAGCGTTGGACACGCAGTCAGGGCAAGGGTAAATCCACACAGAGATGACTCAGAAATTCCAAAACACACATCATGTTGGTCTTGACGCCTTTCTTGTTGGCTCAAGGGCTGTTTCCGTGGGCCACGCTTGCACAGAAAGAAAGGAAGTGCAGCTGCTGAGGAACATCTCCATGCCCTCAGCAGGTTTTGGTGCCTTTGCTGCAGGGCCGCTCCTGTCAGAGCCCCCTCTCTGCTGCTGACACCTTTGCTCTTGGGGACACCAGCCCAGGAACACCAGCAGGGCCCAGGGTTGACTCAGGGGGACCCCCCTGTGCACAGGGACTCCCAGCCCCGTGGCTGTGCCAGCACCCCCAGAAACACCAAGATCTGGCAGCACTTTGCTCCGCTGCTCTTTCCGCACACGGAACCATCTCCTTCCTTTGCCATCCCAGGAAAATTCAACCTCTACCTCAGCCAAAGATCATTTCCTACACATGCCTGATCAGAAATGTTCTTCTGCACTTCCTCCACCAAAACCACCCCCGCATGCCCACAAGACATTCCAGGGCCATCGGGAAACCCTCCACAAACACTGCGCAGGCACCCAGGACCACGGGCTTTCCATCTCTGCCATTCAGGCTCCCTGCGCTGCTCCTGGTCATTTTCTCCTCCTCTCTCCATAACTTTGGGAACCACAGAGCTCCCAGGCTTTGGCAATTCCCAAGGCCACTGCCATCCTTGACTTCTTGGACACCCCCAGGGCTGTGGACAGACACCCCTGTGTTTTCCCGCAGAAGATGTTAAGAGCCAACAGGAAGCCACAAAGTTACGGAGGCTGCTAGATCACCTCCCCAAAAGAA
This sequence comes from Cinclus cinclus, assembly GCF_963662255.1. NCBI lineage: Eukaryota > Metazoa > Chordata > Aves > Passeriformes > Cinclidae > Cinclus > Cinclus cinclus. The sequence continues at coordinate 3,899,618 of NC_085059.1, forward strand.
AAAGCTGAAAAAGCTGTGGCTGCTGAGGAAGGGGAGGTGAAGCTTGTGTGGCAAGCTCAGAGCACATTCACAGTGAATGAAAGGTGGAAGAGGGAGGGTGACTCTTCCTCAGGAAGTCTACTGATGGGACAAGGGGGAATGGGATCAAACGGAAAGAGAGTTGGAAGAGATTTGATGCTGGAAAGAAGTTCTTTAATCTGAGGCTGCTTGTCCCTGACACAGGGAGCTGTGCACATGTGGGTGCCCCATCCCCAGCAACATCCAAGGCCACATTGGACAGGGTTGAAGTGCTGGGAGCTTGCTCAGGTTGGAACCAGATGATTTTTAGGGTCTCTTCCAAGCCAAACCACTCAAGGATTGGATGGTTCTATGGCATCCATCTCCAAGAGAGGAGTGGCCCTGAAGCTTCTGTGACATCAGAGGGCCCAGAGTGCTCCAGGTGGAAGGTCCAGGGCCTGGAGACCAGCACAACAGACAGTTCACCTGCTGCCAGCACTCAGTTCTCCCCCACTCTTCTCTCTCTGCCACGGTGCCAAGATGTTCCTGCTGCCAGTACTCGCTTGTCCCCCGCTCTTCGTTCTCTGCCTTGGTGCTGAGCTGCTCCTGCTGCCGGGACTTTTCCTGCACTTCTACTGCACCATCAACACCAACAGCATGAGCGCTCCTGTCCCAGTGGAGGTACAGTGCCATCCCAGGGAGGGGGGCAGCCCTGAGTGCCAGGGCAGGCTGCAGCCCTGTGGGGATGGATGCTGGGGACAGGGACCCCAAGTGACATTGTGCTGCCTCATGCAGACTGCCAGAGACACCGTTGAGGATATGGAGGTGGATGAGCAGGATGACACCGAGCCCATGGAAGTGGACGAATATGATGAGACTGAGCCCATGGAAGTGGATGAGCAGGATGACACCGAGCCCATGGAAGTGGACGAATATGATGAGACTGAGCCCATGGAAGTGGATGAGCAGGATGACACCGAGCCCATGGAAGTAGATGAATATGATGAGACTGAGCCCATGGACATCGATGAGAAGGACAAAGAAGAGCCCGTGATCCTGGCATGAGGATGGAGCCCCAGGAGCAGGACAACCTGATGCTCCCCTGCCCTGCCCACAGGCAGTGCCCAGCCTGGGGCGGGGCTGGCTGGCTCTCCTCAGGGACATGGTACTCAAGGAAGTCCTGCTCTGCTGCTTCCTTCCTTCCTTCCTTCCTTCCCTCCCAGACAGACAGGGATAATGGGCATCGATAGGGCCCCACTGTAAATATGTTCAGCATGTTCAAGGCTTTTTTTTATAGGAACAATTTGAAGATTGTTAGCCTAAAGGTCCCAGAATGTTAATCTATAGCTTCTAGATTTTTACAGTATAAGTCCCAGATTGTTAACAGTATAGTCTTCCTTGTAAATATGTTCTAGAGACTGTTGTTGTTGTTAGAAGTAAATATTTTCTTCAAATGTTTGGCTGAACTTTGTTCAATAAATACTATTTCTTATTAAAACCTCGCCTCTCTTTGCAATTCCTTTGGGCAACCTTTGCACAGTGCTGGTTTCCACTTGCTCATGGTTCCTGGGGCTGCAGGTCCCTGGGAGTGCTGGCACAGCCAGCCCTGGCTGGGGGTCCCTGTGCAGGGGGGTCCCACTGAGCCAGCACTGCTGTTCCTGGGGCACAGCAGTGTCCCCAAGGGCAAAGCTCTCACCAGCAGAGAGGGAGCTCTGACAGCAGCAGGCCCTGCAGCAACGCCACCAAAGCAAAGGAAACCTCCTGACACCCTTCCTGCTGCGGCCACAGGGACTCCTGGGCAGGAGCCAGCATCAGGCACAGGGATGCAACATCCACCTCCATGCTCTGAAGGTCACGACAGCCTTGGCAAGTCTGGGACCTGCACCCGGGCTGCTGCAGGGGCTGATGTTTAAGGCTTGCAGCCTCCAAAGCCTCTGGGCTTTGCTTCCCCCGCTGCCTTCCATTGCCCTGTGCCCAGGATCCTCACCCTGCCCGTGTTCCTGCTGCTGCCAGCAGCCCCCAGAGCCCCTCACTCCCTGAGCATCCCCATCACAGGGAGCACTGGCAAATCCCACACGCTTTGCAAAGCAAACTCCCCCACAGTAACCAAACCACTCTTTGGTCAGAGGGTGCCAAGGGGAAGCTCAGCAGCAGCTGCCGTTTAAAGCGTGCTTTCAAAAGTGGGTTCAGGCACTCTGGCAGTGCCTGCTGCGCAGCTGAGGCTGTGGGGACACAGCACTGGCTCAGGCCAGCCCTCAGCCCCTCACAGCTCATGCCAAGGGCCCAGCTCACAAAGCAGTTTCACACCACTTGCTGCAGCTATTTCAAAGGCCTAAATGTCATTGGCAGGAGCCATTTAGTTGCCAACTCAGTGTCCGTGTCCTGGCAGGAGAAGCCACCAAGGGGCCTCTGCATGTGCACTCAGGGCACTTCCACTGCCATCCCAAAGGGATCGCAAAGGACAGGGCTCTTCTTTCAGCACTGCTGAGCTCCTCACGCAGCATTGAAGTCTCAGGAAGAGACAAGAATTGAGTGCACCAGGGAAGCTGGCCTCCAAGAAAAGGCATCAATCCCACGGCCCACCCAAGCCAACGGCCTGCATGTCTCTACCTTCTCCTCCTTCTCTCTTCTCTGCTGTCACTTTGCCCCTTCTCTCTGTCCGGGAGCTTGGCCTCTCAGACAAATAAAAGATGTGCATCCACACCTAGGCACGGCATAGATGTCTTACAGAATTGTCCCTTCTTCCCCGACAGCTGCAAATCCTACAGCTGCCAGACCTCATCCCTTGCTCCTAGAAAGGGAGAGAAGACTTTCCATTCTAATCCATTGCCCAGCCCTAAGTCAACGACACAGTCAGTAGAAATAGCTGTGAAATCCCCGGCAGGAACCTGCCAGAAGAGCTACAGCTGTGGAGGGGGAAGCAGCAAACTCCCACCCCCAACACTGCTTTGGACTCCTTACCAGCTAAAACAGATCCCACTCCTGCCACTTTTTCCATTTTTTGTTAACCACAACTACCATCAATTTAAATCCATTGAAAACAAGATCACAGGAGGGGTTGCGTGGAAAGGAACCTTCAATCCCACCCAGTGCAAGCTTTGCCATGGCAGGGACACCTGCCACTGTCCCACGCTGCTCCAGCCTGGCCTTGGGCACTGCCAGGGATCCAGGGGCAGCCACAGCTGCTCTGGGCACCCTGTGCCAGCCCTGCCCATCCTGCCAGGGAACACTTGCTGACCCATATCCCATCTGAAGCCGCTCCCAGTGCCAACAGGTGTCACTGCATGGCCTTGGGATGATGGATCAAGAGAAAGCCCCAAACCTTGAGCAGAGCTCCCAGTGCCTGTGCTGGGGACGTGCCACCCACCTGCCCCTCAAGCACTCAGCTGCCTCGCAGCCAGATGGAGTGTCCAACGGGTAAAGTACTCCCAGAGGATCAAACCCTGGTCACTGCACCAATGACAAGGTCTTTATTGGGAAAAGAAATGTCGAAGCACAGCGACATTTCTTTTCCAAGCAGGAGACGCTGATCCTGTGCCGGCAGCGCAGGGATGCCGTGATTGCTGGTCCTCATTTCATGCCTTTATCAGCTGCAGGGGCACCAGGACAGGCTGTGGTCTCCCAGGGCAGCTCTGAGTGACACTGCTGTCCCCACCAGCTGTCCCCAGCCCTGGGTGCTGCCACGTGCCCCAGCCTCTGCAGCCCAAAGCACCTGGAGATCCCCCCGAGCATCAGCGATCGGGGCCGCTGCAATCAGCCTGCTGACCCAAAACCTCAAGTGCTGCCACAAGAAAAGCAGCTGATTCATTGATACCTCGGAATTTCATGTCTCAATGCAAGGACAGGAAGCACCCCTATGCCACCAAATCATTGCTAAGGGCTTGCAAGCCTCAACGCGGAGATTTCAGCGTTGGACACGCAGTCAGGGCAAGGGTAAATCCACACAGAAATGACTCAGAAATTCCAAAACACACATCATGTTGGTCTTGACGCCTTTCTTGTTGGCTCAAGGGCTGTTTCCGTGGGCCACGCTTGCACAGAAAGAAAGGAAGTGCAGCTGCTGAGGAACATCTCCATGCCCTCAGCAGGTTTTGGTGCCTTTGCTGCAGGGCCGCTCCTGTCAGAGCCCCCTCTCTGCTGCTGACACCGTTACTCTTGGGGACACCAGCCCAGGAACACCAGCAGGGCCCAGGGTTGGGTCACGGGGACCCCCCTGTGCACAGGGACTCCCAGCCCCGTGGCTGTGCCAGCACCCCCAGAAACACCAAGATCTGGCAGCACTTTGCTCCGCTGCTCTTTCCGCACACGGAACCATCTCCTTCCTTTGCCATCCCAGGAAAATTCAACCTCTACCTCAGCCAAAGATCATTTCCTACACATGGCTGATCAGAAATGTTCTTCTGGACTTCCTCCACCAAAACCACCCCCGCATGCCCACAAGACATTCCAGGGCCATCGGGAAACCCTCCACAAACACTGCGCAGGCACCCAGGACCACGGGCTTTCCATCTCTGCCATTCAGGCTCCCTGCGCTGCTCCTGGTCATTTTCTCCTCCTCTCTCCATAACTTTGGGAACCACAGAGCTCCCAGGCTTTGCCAATTCCCAAGGCCACTGCCATCCTTGACTTCTTGGACACCCCCAGGGCTGTGGACAGACACCCCTGTGTTTTCCGGCAGAAGATGTTAAGAGCCAACAGGAAGTCACAAAGTTACGGAGGCTGCTAGATCACCTCCCCAAAAGAAAAAGCTGAAAAAGCTGTGGCTGCTGAGGAAGGGGAGGTGAAGCTTGTGTGGCAAGCTCAGAGCACATTCACAGTGAATGAAAGGTGGAAGAGGGAGGGTGACTCTTCCTCAGGAAGTCTACTGATGGGACAAGGGGGAATGGGATCAAACGGAAAGAGAGTTGGAAGAGATTTGATGCTGGAAAGAAGTTCTTTAATCTGAGGCTGCTTGTCCCTGACACAGGGAGCTGTGCACATGTGGGTGCCCCATCCCCAGCAACATCCAAGGCCACATTGGACAGGGTTGAAGTGCTGGGAGCTTGCTCAGGTTGGAACCAGATGATTTTTAGGGTCTCTTCCAAGCCAAACCACTCAAGGATTGGATGGTTCTATGGCGTCCATCTCCAAGAGAGGAGTGGCCCTGAAGCTTCTGTGACATCACAGGGCCCAGAGTGCTGCAGGTGGAAGGTCCAGGGCCTGGAGACCAGTACAACAGACAGTTCACCTGCTGCCAGCACTCAGTTCTCCCCCACTCTTCGCTCTCTGCCACGGTGCCAAGATGTTCCTGCTGCCAGTACTCGCTTGTCCCCCGCTCTTCGTTCTCTGCCTTGGTGCTGAGCTGCTCCTGCTGCCGGGACTTTTCCTGCACTTCTACTGCACCATCAACACCAACAGCATGAGCGCTCCTGTCCCAGTGGAGGTACAGTGCCATCCCAGGGAGGGGGGCAGCCCTGAGTGCCAGGGCAGGCTGCAGCCCTGTGGGGATGGATGCTGGGGACAGGGACCCCAAGTGACATTGTGCTGCCTCATGCAGACTGCCAGAGACACCGTTGAGGATATGGAGGTGGATGAGCAGGATGACACCGAGCCCATGGAAGTGGACGAATATGATGAGACTGAGCCCATGGAAGTGGATGAGCAGGATGACACCGAGCCCATGGAAGTGGACGAATATGATGAGACTGAGCCCATGGAAGTGGATGAGCAGGATGACACCGAGCCCATGGAAGTAGATGAATATGATGAGACTGAGCCCATGGACGTCGATGAGAAGGACAAAGAAGAGCCCGTGATCCTGGCATGAGGATGGAGCCCCAGGAGCAGGACAACCTGATGCTCCCCTGCCCTGCCCACAGGCAGTGCCCAGCCTGGGGCGGGGCTGGCTGGCTCTCCTCAGGGACATGGTACTCAAGGAAGTCCTGCTCTGCTGCTTCCTTCCTTCCTTCCTTCCTTCCCTCCCAGACAGACAGGGATAATGGGCATCGATAGGGCCCCACTGTAAATATGTTCAGCATGTTCAAGGCTTTTTTTTATAGGAACAATTTGAAGATTGTTAGCCTAAAGGTCCCAGAATGTTAATCTATAGCTTCTAGATTTTTACAGTATAAGTCCCAGATTGTTAACAGTATAGTCTTCCTTGTAAATATGTTCTAGAGACTGTTGTTGTTGTTAGAAGTAAATATGTTCTTCAAATGTTTGGCTGAACTTTGTTCAATAAATACTATTTCTTATTAAAACCTCGCCTCTCTTTGCAATTCCTTTGGGCAACCTTTGCACAGTGCTGGTTTCCACTTGCTCATGGTTCCTGGGGCTGCAGGTCCCTGGGAGTGCTGGCACAGCCAGCCCTGGCTGGGGGTCCCTGTGCAGGGGGGTCCCACTGAGCCAGCACTGCTGTTCCTGGGGCACAGCAGTGTCCCCAAGGGCAAAGCTCTCACCAGCAGAGAGGGAGCTCTGACAGCAGCAGGCCCTGCAGCAACGCCACCAAAGCAAAGGAAACCTCCTGACACCCTTCCTGCTGCGGCCACAGGGACTCCTGGGCAGGAGCCAGCATCAGGCACAGGGATGCAACATCCACCTCCATGCTCTGAAGGTCACGACAGCCTTGGCAAGTCTGGGACCTGCACCCGGGCTGCTGCAGGGGCTGATGTTTAAGGCTTGCAGCCTCCAAAGCCTCTGGGCTTTGCTTCCCCCGCTGCCTTCCATTGCCCTGTGCCCAGGATCCTCACCCTGCCCGTGTTCCTGCTGCTGCCAGCAGCCCCCAGAGCCCCTCACTCCCTGAGCATCCCCATCACAGGGAGCACTGGCAAATCCCACACGCTTTGCAAAGCAAACTCCCCCACAGTAACCAAACCACTCTTTGGTCAGAGGGTGCCAAGGGGAAGCTCAGCAGCAGCTGCCGTTTAAAGCGTGCTTTCAAAAGTGGGTTCAGGCACTCTGGCAGTGCCTGCTGCGCAGCTGAGGCTGTGGGGACACAGCACTGGCTCAGGCCAGCCCTCAGCCCCTCACAGCTCATGCCAAGGGCCCAGCTCACAAAGCAGTTTCACACCACTTGCTGCAGCTATTTCAAAGGCCTAAATGTCATTGGCAGGAGCCATTTAGTTGCCAACTCAGTGTCCGTGTCCTGGCACGAGAAGCCACCAAGGGGCCTCTGCATGTGCACTCAGGGCACTTCCACTGCCATCCCAAAGGGATCGCAAAGGACAGGGCTCTTCTTTCAGCACTGCTGAGCTCCTCACGCAGCATTGAAGTCTCAGGAAGAGACAAGAATTGAGTGCACCAGGGAAGCTGGCCTCCAAGAAAAGGCATCAATCCCACGGCCCACCCAAGCCAACGGCCTGCATGTCTGTACCTTCTCCTCCTTCTCTCTTCTCTGCTGTCACTTTGCCCCTTCTCTCTGTCCGGGAGCTTGGCCTCTCAGACAAATAAAAGATGTGCATCCTCACGTAGGCACGGCATAGATGTCTTACAGAATTGTCCCTTCTTCCCCGACAGCTGCAAATCCTACAGCTGCCAGACCTCATCCCTTGCTCCTAGAAAGGGAGAGAAGACTTTCCATCCTAATCCATTGCCCAGCCCTAAGTCAACGACACAGTCAGTAGAAATAGCTGTGAAATCCCCGGCAGGAACCTGCCAGAAGAGCTACAGCTGTGGAGGGGGAAGCAGCAAACTCCCACCCCCAACACTGCTTTGGACTCCTTACCAGCTAAAACAGATCCCACTCCTGCCACTTTTTCCATTTTTTGTTAACCACAACTACCATCAATTTAAATCCATTGAAAACAAGATCACAGGAGGGGTTGCGTGGAAAGGAACCTTCAATCCCACCCAGTGCAAGCTTTGCCATGGCAGGGACACCTGCCACTGTCCCACGCTGCTCCAGCCTGGCCTTGGGCACTGCCAGGGATCCAGGGGCAGCCACAGCTGCTCTGGGCACCCTGTGCCAGCCCTGCCCATCCTGCCAGGGAACACTTGCTGACCCATATCCCATCTGAAGCCGCTCCCAGTGCCAACAGGTGTCACTGCATGGCCTTGGGATGATGGATCAAGAGAAAGCCCCAAGCTTTGAGCAGAGCTCCCAGTGCCTGTGCTGCGGACATGCCACCCACCTGTCCCTAAAGCACTCAGCTGCCTCGCAGCCAGATGGAGTGTCCAACGGGTAAAGTACTCCCAGAGGATCAAACCCTGGTCACTGCACCAATGACAAGGTCTTTATTGGGAAAAGAAATGTCGAAGCACAGCGACATTTCTTTTCCAAGCAGGAGACGCTGATCCTGTGCCGGCAGCGCAGGGATGCCGTGATTGCTGGTCCTCATTTCATGCCTTTATCAGCTGCAGGGGCACCAGGACAGGCTGTGGTCTCCCAGGGCAGCTCTGAGTGACACTGCTGTCCCCACCAGCTGTCCCCAGCCCTGGGTGCTGCCACGTGCCCCAGCCTCTGCAGCCCAAAGCACCTGGAGATCCCCCCGAGCATCAGCGATCGGGGCCGCTGCAATCAGCCTGCTGACCCAAAACCTCAAGTGCTGCCACAAGAAAAGCAGCTGATTCATTGATACCTCGGAATTTCATGTCTCAATGCAAGGACAGGAAGCACCCCTATGCCACCAAATCATTGCTAAGGGCTTGCAAGCCTCAACGCGGAGATTTCAGCATTGGACACGCAGTCAGGGCAAGGGTAAATCCACACAGAAATGACTCAGAAATTCCAAAACACACATCATGTTGGTCTTGACGCCTTTCTTGTTGGCTCAAGGGCTGTTTCCGTGGGCCACGCTTGCACAGAAAGAAAGGAAGTGCAGCTGCTGAGGAACATCTCCATGCCCTCAGCAGGTTTTGGTGCCTTTGCTGCAGGGCCGCTCCTGTCAGAGCCCCCTCTCTGCTGCTGACACCGTTACTCTTGGGGACACCAGCCCAGGAACACCAGCAGGGCCCAGGGTTGGGTCACGGGGACCCCCCTGTGCACAGGGACTCCCAGCCCCGTGGCTGTGCCAGCACCCCCAGAAACACCAAGATCTGGCAGCACTTTGCTCCGCTGCTCTTTCCGCACACGGAACCATCTCCTTCCTTTGCCATCCCAGGAAAATTCAACCTCTACCTCAGCCAAAGATCATTTCCTACACATGCCTGATCAGAAATGTTCTTCTGCACTTCCTCCACCAAAACCACCCCCGCATGCCCACAAGACATTCCAGGGCCATCAGGAAACCCTCCACAAACACTGCGCAGGCACCCAGGACCACGGGCTTTCCATCTCTGCCATTCAGGCTCCCTGCGCTGCTCCTGGTCATTTTCTCCTCCTCTCTCCATAACTTTGGGAACCACAGAGCTCCCAGGCTTTGCCAATTCCCAAGGCCACTGCCATCCTTGACTTCTTGGACACCCCCAGGGCTGTGGACAGACACCCCTGTGTTTTCCGGCAGAAGATGTTAAGAGCCAACAGGAAGTCACAAAGTTACGGAGGCTGCTAGATCACCTCCCCAAAAGAAAAAGCTGAAAAAGCTGTGGCTGCTGAGGAAGGGGAGGTGAAGCTTGTGTGGCAAGCTCAGAGCACATTCACAGTGAATGAAAGGTGGAAGAGGGAGGGTGACTCTTCCTCAGGAAGTCTACTGATGGGACAAGGGGGAATGGGATCAAACGGAAAGAGAGTTGGAAGAGATTTGATGCTGGAAAGAAGTTCTTTAATCTGAGGCTGCTTGTCCCTGACACAGGGAGCTGTGCACATGTGGGTGCCCCATCCCCAGCAACATCCAAGGCCACATTGGACAGGGTTGAAGTGCTGGGAGCTTGCTCAGGTTGGAACCAGATGATTTTTAGGGTCTCTTCCAAGCCAAACCACTCAAGGACTTCATGGTTCTATGGCGTCCATCTCCAAGAGAGGAGTGGCCCTGAAGCTTCTGTGACATCACAGGGCCCAGAGTGCTGCAGGTGGAAGGTCCAGGGCCTGGAGACCAGTACAACAGACAGTTCACCTGCTGCCAGCACTCAGTTCTCCCCCACTCTTCGCTCTCTGCCACGGTGCCAAGATGTTCCTGCTGCCAGTACTCGCTTGTCCCCCGCTCTTGGTTCTCTGCCTTGGTGCTGAGCTGCTCCTGCTGCCGGGACTTTTCCTGCACTTCTACTGCACCATCAACACCAACAGCATGAGCGCTCCTGTCCCAGTGGAGGTACAGTGCCATCCCAGGGAGGGGGGCAGCCCTGACTGCCAGGGCAGGCTGCAGCCCTGTGGGGATGGATGCTGGGGAAAGGGACCCCAAGTGACATTGTGTTGCCTCATGCAGACTGCCAGAGACACCATTGAGGATATGGAGGTGGATGAGCAGGATGACACCGAGCCCATGGAAGTGGACGAATATGATGAGACTGAGCCCATGGAAGTGGATGAGCAGGATGACACCGAGCCCATGGAAGTGGACGAATATGATGAGACTGAGCCCATGGAAGTGGATGAGCAGGATGACACCGAGCCCATGGAAGTAGATGAATATGATGAGACTGAGCCCATGGACGTCGATGAGAAGGACAAGGAAGAGCCCGTGATCCTGGCATGAGGATGGAGCCCCAGGAGCAGGACAACCTGATGCTCCCCTGCCCTGCCCACAGGCAGTGCCCAGCCTGGGGCGGGGCTGGCTGGCTCTCCTCAGGGACATGGTGCTCAAGGAAGTCCTGCTCTGCTGCTTCCTTCCTTCCTTCCTTCCTTCCTTCCCTCCCAGACTGACAGGGATAATGGGCATCGATAGGGCCCCACTGTAAATATGTTCAGCATGTTCGAGGCTTTTTTTTATAGGAACAATTTGAAGATTGTTAGCCTAAAGGTCCCAGAATGTTAATCTATAGCTTCTAGATTTTTACAGTATAAGTCCCAGATTGTTAACAGTATAGTCTTCCTTGTAAATATGCTCTAGAGACTGTTGTTGTTGTTGTTAGAAGTAAATATGTTCTTCAAATGTTTGGCTGAACTTTGTTCAATAAATACTATTTCTTATTAAAACCTCGCCTCTCTTTGCAATTCCTTTGGGCAACCTTTGCACAGTGCTGGTTTCCACTTGCTCATGGTTCCTGGGGCTGCAGGTCCCTGGGGGTGCTGGCACAGCCAGCCCTGGCTGAGGGTCCCTGTGCAGGGGGGTCCCACTGAGCCAGCACTGCTGTTCCTGGGGCACAGCAGTGTCCCCAAGGGCAAAGCTCTCACCAGCAGAGAGGGAGCTCTGACAGCAGCAGGCCCTGCAGCAACGCCACCAAAGCAAAGGAAACCTCCTGACACCCTTCCTGCTGCGGCCACAGGGACTCCTGGGCAGGAGCCAGCATCAGGCACAGGGATGCAACATCCACCTCCATGCTCTGAAGGTCACGACAGCCTTGGCAAGTCTGGGACCTGCACCCGGGCTGCTGCAGGGGCTGATGTTTAAGGCTTGCAGCCTCCAAAGCCTCTGGGCTTTGCTTCCCCCGCTGCCTTCCATTGCCCTGTGCCCAGGATCCTCACCCTGCCCGTGTTCCTGCTGCTGCCAGCAGCCCCCAGAGCCCCTCACTCCCTGAGCATCCCCATCACAGGGAGCACTGGCAAATCCCACACGCTTTGCAAAGCAAACTCCCCCACAGTAACCAAACCACTCTTTGGTCAGAGGGTGCCAAGGGGAAGCTCAGCACCAGCTGCTGTTTAAAGCATGCTTTCAAAAGTGGGTTCAGGCACTCTGGCAGTGCCTGCTGCGCAGCTGAGGCTTTGGGAACACAGCACTGGCTCAGGCCAGCCCTCAGCCCCTCACAGCTCATGCCAAGGGCCCAGCTCACAAAGCAGTTTCACACCACTTGCTGCAGCTATTTCAAAGGCCTAAATGTCATTCGCAGGAGCCATTTAGTTGCCAACTCAGTGTCCGTGTCCTGGCACGAGAAGCCACCAAGGGGCCTCTGCATGTGCACTCAGGGCACTTCCACTGCCATCCCAAAGGGATCGCAAAGGACAGGGCTCTTCTTTCAGCACTGCTGAGCTCCTCACGCAGCATTGAAGTCTCAGGAAGAGACAAGAATTGAGTGCACCAGGGAAGCTGGCCTCCAAGAAAAGGCATCAATCCCACGGCCCACCCAAGCCAACGGCCTGCATGTCTGTACCTTCTCCTCCTTCTCTCTTCTCTGCTGTCACTTTGCCCCTTCTCTCTGTCCGGGAGCTTGGCCTCTCAGACAAATAAAAGATGTGCATCCACACCTAGGCACGGCATAGATGTCTTACACAACTGTCCCTTCTTCCCCGACAGCTGCAAATCCTACAGCTGCCAGACCTCATCCCTTGCTCCTAGAAAGGGAGACAAGACTTTCCATTCTAATCCATTGCCCAGCCCTAAGTCAACGACACAGTCAGTAGAAATAGCTGTGAAATCCCCGGCAGGAACCTGCCAGAAGAGCTACAGCTGTGGAGGGGGAAGCAGCAAACAACAACCCCCAACACTGCTTTGGACTCCTTACCAGCTAAAACAGATCCCACTCCTGCCACTTTTTCCATTTTTTGTTAACCACAACTACCATCAATTTAAATCCATTGAAAACAAGATCACAGGAGGGGTTGCGTGGAAAGGAACCTTCAATCCCACCCAGTGCAAGCTTTGCCATGGCAGGGACACCTGCCACTGTCCCACGCTGCTCCAGCCTGGCCTTGGGCACTGCCAGGGATCCAGGGGCAGCCACAGCTGCTCTGGGCACCCTGTGCCAGCCCTGCCCATCCTGCCAGGGAACACTTGCTGACCCATATCCCATCTGAAGCCGCTCCCAGTGCCAACAGGTGTCACTGCATGGCCTTGGGATGATGGATCAAGAGAAAGCCCCAAACTTTGAGCAGAGCTCCCAGTGCCTGTGCTGGGGACATGCCACCCACCTGTCCCTCAAGCACTCAGCTGCCTCGCAGCCAGATGGAGTGTCCAACGGGTAAAGTACTCCCAGAGGATCAAACCCTGGTCACTGCACCAATGACAAGGTCTTTATTGGGAAAAGAAATGTCGAAGCACAGCGACATTTCTTTTCCAAGCAGGAGACGCTGATCCTGTGCCGGCAGCGCAGGGATGCTGTTATTGCTGGTCCTCATTTCATGCCTTTATCAGCTGCAGGGGCACCAGGACAGGCTGTGGTCTCCCAGGGCAGCTCTGAGTGACACTGCTGTCCCCACCAGCTGTCCCCAGCCCTGGGTGCTGCCACGTGCCCCAGCCTCTGCAGCCCAAAGCACCTGGAGATCCCCCCGAGCATCAGCGATCGGGGCCGCTGCAATCAGCCTGCTGACCCAAAACCTCAAGTGCTGCCACAAGAAAAGCAGCTGATTCATTGATACCTCGGAATTTCATGTCTCAATGCAAGGACAGGAAGCACCCCTATGCCACCAAATCATTGCTAAGGGCTTGCAAGCCTCAACGCGGAGATTTCAGCGTTGGACACGCAGTCAGGGCAAGGGTAAATCCACACAGAAATGACTCAGAAATTCCAAAACACACATCATGTTGGTCTTGACGCCTTTCTTGTTGGCTCAAGGGCTGTTTCCGTGGGCCACGCTTGCACAGAAAGAAAGGAAGTGCAGCTGCTGAGGAACATCTCCATGCCCTCAGCAGGTTTTGGTGCCTTTGCTGCAGGGCCGCTCCTGTCAGAGCCCCCTCTCTGCTGCTGGCACTTTTGCTCTTGGGGACACCAGCCCAGGAACACCAGCAGGGCCCAGGGTTGGCTCAGGGGGACCCCCCTGTGCACAGGGACTCCCAGCCCCGTGGCTGTGCCAGCACCCCCAGAAACACCAAGATCTGGCAGCACTTTGCTCCGCTGCTCTTTCCGCACACGGACCCATCTCCTTCCTTTGCCATCCCAGGAAAATTCAACCTCTACCTCAGCCAAAGATCATTTCCTACACATGCCTGATCAGAAATGTTCTTCTGCACTTCCTCCACCAAAACCACCCCCGCATGCCCACAAGACATTCCAGGGCCATCGGGAAACCCTCCACAAACACTGCGCAGGCACCCAGGACCACGGGCTTTCCATCTCTGCCATTCAGGCTCCCTGCGCTGCTCCTGGTCATTTTCTCCTCCTCTCTCCATAACTTTGGGAACCACAGAGCTCCCAGGCTTTGGCAATTCCCAAGGCCACTGCCATCCTTGAATTCTTGAACACCCCCAGGGCTGTGGACAGACACCCCTGTGTTTTCCCGCAGAAGATGTTAAGAGCCAACAGGAAGCCACAAAGTTACGGAGGCTGCTAGATCACCTCCCCAAAAGAAAAAGCTGAAAAAGCTGTGGCTGCTGAGGAAGGGGAGGTGAAGCTTGTGTGGCAAGCTCAGAGCATATTCACAATGAATGAAAGGTGGAAGAGGGAGGGTGACTCTTCCTCAGGAAGTCTACTGATGGGACAAGGGGGAATGGGATCAAACGGAAAGAGAGTTGGAAGAGATTTGATGCTGGAAAGAAGTTCTTTAATGTGAGGCTGCTTGTCCCTGACACAGGGAGCTGTGCACATGTGGGTGCCCCATCCCCAGCAACATCCAAGGCCACATTGGACAGGGTTGAAGTGCTGGGAGCTTGCTCAGGTTGGAACCAGATGATTTTTAGGGTCTCTTCCAAGCCAAACCACTCAAGGACTTCATGGTTCTATGGCGTCCATCTCCAAGAGAGGAGTGGCCCTGAAGCTTCTGTGACATCACATGGCCCAGAGTGCTCCAGGTGGAAGGTCCAGGGCCTGGAGACCAGCACAACAGACAGTTCACCTGCTGCCAGCACTCAGTTCTCCCCCACTCTTCTCTCTCTGCCACGGTGCCAAGATGTTCCTGCTGCCAGTACTCGCTTGTCCCCCGCTCTTCGTTCTCTGCCTTGGTGCTGAGCTGCTCCTGCTGCCGGGACTTTTCCTGCACTTCTACTGCACCATCAACACCAACAGCATGAGCGCTCCTGTCCCAGTGGAGGTACAGTGCCATCCCAGGGAGGGGGGCAGCCCGGACTGCCAGGGCAGGCTGCAGCCCTGTGGGGATGGATGCTGGGGACAGGGACCCCAAGTGACATTGTGCTGCCTCATGCAGACTGCCAGAGACACCATTGAGGATATGGAGGTGGATGAGCAGGATGACACCGAGCCCATGGAAGTGGACGAATATGATGAGACTGAGCCCATGGAAGTGGATGAGCAGGATGACACCGAGCCCATGGAAGTGGACGAATATGATGAGACTGAGCCCATGGAAGTGGATGAGCAGGATGACACCGAGCCCATGGAAGTAGATGAATATGATGAGACTGAGCCCATGGACGTCGATGAGAAGGACAAAGAAGAGCCCGTGATCCTGGCATGAGGATGGAGCCCCAGGAGCAGGACAACCTGATGCTCCCCTGCCCTGCCCACAGGCAGTGCCCAGCCTGGGGCGGGGCTGGCTGGCTCTCCTCAGGGACATGGTGCTCAAGGAAGTCCTGCTCTGCTGCTTCCTTCCTTCCTTCCTTCCTTCCTTCCTTCCTTCCTTCCTTCCTTCCTTCCTTCCTTCCTTCCTTCCTTCCTCCCTTCCTTCCTTCCTCCCTTCCTTCCTTCCTTCCTTCCTTCCTTCCTTCCTTCCTTCCTTCCTTCCTTCCTTCCTTCCTTCCTTCCTTCCTTCCTTCCTTCCTTCCCTCCTTCCTTCCTTCCTTCCTTCCTTCCTTCCTTCCTTCCTTCCTTCCTTCCTTCCTTCCTTCCTTCCTTCCTTCCTTCCTTCCTTCCTTTCTTCCTTCCTTCCTTCCTTCCTTCCTCCCTCCCTCCCCCCCCCCCCCTCCCTCCCTCCTTCCTTCCTTCCTTCCTTCCTTCCTTCCTTCCTTCCTCCCTTCCTTCCTTCCTTCCTTCCTTCCTTCCCTCCCAGACTGACAGGGATAATGGGCATCGATAGGGCCCCGCTGTAAATATGTTCAGCATGTTCGAGGCTTTTTTTATAGGAACAATTTCAACATTGTTAGCCTAAAGGTCCCAGAATGTTAATCTATAGCTTCTAGATTTTTACAGTATAAGTCCCAGATTGTTAACAGTATAGTCTTCCTTGTAAATATGTTCTAGAGATGGTTGTTGTTGTTGTTAGAAGGAAACATGTTCTTCAAATGTTTGGCTGAACTTTGTTCAATAAATACTATTTCTTATTAAAACCTCGCCTCTCTTTGCAATTCCTTTGGGCGACGTTTGCACAGTGCTGGTTTCCACTTGCTCATGGTTCCTGAGGCTGCAGGTCCCTGGGGGTGCTGGCACAGCCAGCCCTGGCTGGGGCTCCCCGTGCAGGGGGGTCCCACTGAGCCAGCACTGCTGTTCCTGGGGCACAGCAGTGTCCCCAAGGGCAAAGCTCTCACCAGCAGAGAGGGAGCTCTGACAGCAGCAGGCCCTGCAGCAACGCCGCTGTGGGAATCGAGCTGGCTGACATCCAAAGCCAGACCAGTGTTTTTGATGTGTTGCCCCTTGGCCCCAGACCTTGGAGGGCATTTGTTTAAGTTTATAACAGTTCCTAGGAAAGTTGTCAAAGGTTTTAAAAATGTTCCTGGTCAAGCTTTATAATCCTCATTTCCCATTGATTGCCTCTATTCCCAGTTATGTCATCCCTTTTCTCTTCCCAGTTCTGGAAAGTTCTTGTATCCTTGTACCCCCATTGGTTTATGTTCACCGCATTGTTCCACCCATCCTACCTTACTGGTTACTGCCCCATATTACTCCTCCCTTGCTCCACTTTTCCCTTTACCCATTGGATTATCATCCTGGACCCACCTCTCATCATCCCTTATAAATACCCTGGATTTTCCCTCAGCCTTGTCTTCTACCCTTTGCTCTTATAGTGTGTGCACGTGTTTTGGGCCTTGTCCCGCATTTTCTTTTATGATTATTAAAGTCTTTAGTTGCAGAGTTGTGGTGTGGACCCGTTCCACATTTTGCCACCTTAGCCCTGATATCAGGGGAACTTTAGAGGTTGGTCGGGGAGACTGCCCTCGAGTCTCGCGCCTTAAGTATTGAAAAACAAAAACCCCGACAGGTGGCCCCTGAACAGGGACCCTGATATTCAGGGCACCTTGTTGCAGAGGTAGGACTGTGTCCCCGGGAGTGTGGCTGTGCCGGGGCCCGGCGGAGTTGTCGGCGAAGAGGGACCTCGTCTGGACACCCGGGGAGCCAGCGAGGGACGTCAACAGAAGCACCTGCAGAATACAGGTGTGTTTGGGGCACCCGACATAATATAGCCCTCTTCGCTGCCCTGTTTTAAAATACGGGTCCTAGTCTTGGCTAGGGGCGTCTCGGCAGCTAGATCCCCTAAGGAGGATTCGAAGGAAGATGGTTGGACAAATGTCAAGCGTAGAGAGGAACGTATATGGACGTTTTAAGTTAATTCTTTTAAGTACCACTAAGGACTTTTCAAAAAAAGAACTGAAAAAATTTGTAAAGTGGGTTTGTAAAAACTTCCCCAACACCCCGAGTGAAGAAATGATGAATACTGCCTTTTGGGACTCGGTGGGGAACAAAATTTATCACTTGTCTGGAAAATGGGACCCCGAGGCACCCTGCATGCTCCCTCTTTTCCACCTTATCCTGGAAACCCTGCACCAATCCCAGCTTCGATTACCCAGCTCGTCGGTTCCTCCTAACCCTTCTCCAAAGCAGCCTGTTCTCTCCCTGTCTCCTGTGACTGACCCTCCAGCTGAGATCCCCGATGGCAGCGCGCGGGCCGTCGTGGATCTCCCCCCTTCCATCCCTCTGGTGTCCTCATGTGTTCGTCCCGCTCACCCTCCTAACGACAGCTCTTGCCCCATCGGCTGCCCTGCCACAAACGGGGGCCATTTTGGAATTACCACTAACACCTTCTGTCAAAGTCTGCGTTCCTCGGCTATTCCCGCCTCTAGCTCTGCCTTCCAGCCCGCCCTCGCTCCCTCACGGCCCGCCCACCACCCTCAGGGGCCGCCCACTCCTGCCCCTGCCGGAACTGGCGCTGAGTGCTCCTCCTCCCGGAAGGAGACCGGAACTGCCCTTCAGGCACTTCCGGAAGAGCCTGCCTCCAAAATGGCTGCGCCCATAGCTGAAGCTTGCAAATCTTACCGGCAGCTTAACACTAATGTAAATGTTATTGCTCCACTTTGTTCATCTTCCTCCGGAGAGAACTCGAGCTCTAGTGACTCTGAGGAGTCTTCACCTTGCCCTCTAACCCCTAAAAACCCTTGGGAGAGGATCCGGAAAGCTGCTATAAAAGAAGGAAACTGGCAGATAGCAGCTAAGTTCAATGCATTCCCAGTGAGGTACCACAGGGGGAGGGGAGGTGCACCAAGATGGGAGCCTATGACATATGGGGAAGTAAAAGAACTGTGTCGGGCAGCCAAGGACCATGGGAGGGGATGCCCATATTTTAATAATCTTGTTCGGGCCACCTTCACAGCACATGTACTGACCCCCCATGACTTAAAATATATAATGACTATGTTGTTGTCTCCCCCTGAGTATACCTTGTGGGAAGGGGGATGGAAACGCATGCTCCAAGGATTCCTGACTGACTGCGTGAACGATCCAGCCAGAGCAGCATTAACAATGGACCACCTAGCCGGGGAAGGACAATTTACCCAACCTGAGGAGCAAGCTGCAGCAGCCCCCAGGCAAGTACTTGATGAAATTAAAACTCTTGCTAGGAAGGCACTAGTCCACGTGCCAGATGGCAGCACACCTAACTTGGAGTACACTAATATTAAGCAAGAGCCCGGAGAAACATACATGAAATTTATTGACAGGTTAAAATAAGCATTGGAAAAACAGGTTCCTGATGACAAAACCAGGAATACATTGTTAGAGACATTGGCGGTAGCTAATGCCGACTCTGAATGTCGGAAGGTACTGCGCGCTCTGCCATGAGAACCCCCACCGATGCTCCTCCAGATGATCGAGGCATGTAACCGTCTCGGGACGGTGGAGCATGTGGCAGCAGTACAAGCCCAGGCCATCGGACAGGGAGTTGCAAGAGCACTGGTTGCTGCACATTTTCCTTTGAAGTCGCCCCAAACGCAGTGCCAGTCTACATGTTTTCAGTGTGGCCAGCAAGGACACTTGCGAAAAGACTGTCCACAAAGGAAAGGGAGGTACCCAGTTGTTAGTAAAAATCAACCTCAGGCTAAACAGTTTTCCTTTAAAAGTAATTTTCCTAGGCAGCCGTCAAAAAACTTCCATCAGAGCGCAAGTCGGCCTTGCGCTATGACAAGAAATCCACAAGCCGAAGATACTGATGGCTGCGGAGAATCAGAACATTCTAACCACCACTACAGGCCCTGTGGCTCCGAACTCCAGCAGCTCATCTCAGGACTACCAGCAACAATTCCACCAGGTGCCCGGCTGGAGTTGGTGAGTGCTAAACCTGTAGTGCTGACTGACTGTTCCACACATTCAGTTTCAACAGGACAACTTGGGCTTGAAGATCGGCCCCACCAAGTGTTAATTTTAGGCAATTGTAGATCAAAGACTGAGGGCTTTTTTGTCCTTCCTTCCGTATTGTCTGTTACATCTTCCCAGGAAATGACTGTTTTAGCCCTAAGCCCTGACCCTCCTTGCTTTATTCCCGAAGGACTGCCTATAGCCCAAGCGATTATGTTGCCAGATGAAACGGAGGAAGAGGATTCAGAATCCTTTGTCATGTGGACCCAGGTTATAAGTAAGGACAGGCCTAAAATAACCTGTATCCTAGAGGCTAATGGACAGAGGGTAACTCTTAAGGGAACTGTTGACACTGGATCGGACGTTACTGTAATTTCTACCTCAAGATGGCCCTCAGGGTGGGCACTTACACCAGCTTCTGGAGTCCTTATGGGGATTGGAGGGGAAAGCACTGGTCTGAAAAGCATGAATTTGATCAAGATAGAGGGACCTAAGGGTCGTGTTGCCACCACCAGACCCTTCATAGTGAAAACACGAACGCCTGTCGTCCTGTGGGGAAGGGATATTTTAACTGAATGGGGAGCGCGTTTGCAAATGGATTTTTAATTGGGGTCATTGAAGAGCGTGGCACCTTGAAAATAACTTGGAAAGATAATACCCCTATCTGGGTAGATCAATGGCCCCTAAATGAGAAAAAACTAGCCGCGCTGCAATCCCTGATGTCACAACAACTTCAAAAAGGACACATAACATTCACCACCAGCCCCTGGAACACCCCCATTTTTGTCATCCAAAAACCACGCAGTGACAAATGGCGACTCCTCCATGATCTCCGGAAAATAAATGAGGTCATAGAGGACATGGGTGCACTTCAACCAGGTCTTCCTTCTCCGGCTATGATCCCTAAAGACTGGTACCTAACAATTATTGACCTTAAAGACTGTTTCTCTGATATTCCATTACACCCTGATGATGCTCCATGTTTTGCCTTTTCCATCCCATCAATCAACAGGGAAGCACCCCTTCAGCGATTCCATTGGGTGGTCTTACCTCAAGGAATGAAAAACAGTCCAACAATATGTCAGTGGTTTGTGGCTAAGATACTAACCCCTGTTTGTAAAGTTCATCCACAGGTGTTGATACTTCACTATATGGATGATATCCTGTTAGCTGCCAAAGATACTGTCACACTGGACACTGCAGTGAAGGATACCATCTCAGCAGTCCAAAAAGCTGGATTAACTGTTTCAGAAGAAAAGGTGCAGCAAATGCAGCCTTGGATGTATTTGGGTTATAAAATTTCGTCACGAACTATAAAGCCACAACTGCTCCAGCTGGAAGAGAACCCACAAACATTACATGACATGCAGAGGTTGCTTGGTGCTATCACTTGGGTGAGACCCTTATTGGGGATTACAAATCAAGACTTGCAGCCATTATTTGACCTCCTGAAGGGAGATTCGGCCCCAAACTCCCCGAGACACTTGACAGAGGAAGCAAGACACGCCTTGAATAAAGTGTCTTTTGCAATACAAACCCGGCAAGCACACCGGATGGACCCTATGTTGCCTTTCCTATTAGTGGTTCTGGGGAGGGGTCCTCAACTTCATGCCTGAATTTTTCGCTGGGATCCTGAGTTACCTGGTCCTTTGTTGATTTTAGAATGGATTTTCCTTTCCCACCAACCCAAAAAGACCATCACTACAAAGCCAGAAATAAGAGCTCAGTTAATTATTAAGGCTAGAAGACGTTTGCTATCTTTCTCTGGGAGAGACTTTTCGATTATATTTCTGCCTTTGACTTCTTCCTATTTAGATTGGCTCCTGCAACAATCTGAACACCTTCAAATTGCTCTAATAAATTTCCCTGGACAACTTTCTATCCATTGCCCTAAGCATAGACTTCTAAGTTCTGATTTCAATTTATTTCCTAAACCCTTAAGGAGTGATAAGCCCCTCAAAGCCCTCACTTTGTTTACAGACGGGTCAGGAAAATCTCATAAATCTGTAATTACATGGGAAAACCCTATGACAGGTGAGTGGCTGTCAGATATTGAAATTGTTGAAGGCTCACCACAGATTGTTGAATTGGCGGCAGTGGTAAGGGCATTTTGCAAATTCACCGGCCCCGTTAATATTGTTACTGACTCAGCATATGTTGCAGGGATCGTGGAAAGGGCGGAAAATTCGTTGCTGAAGGACATTGCAAATGAACGGTTATATTCTTTACTGAAAAATAGAGTTTTTCTTCTTTCCCAAAGGCAGCACCCTTACTTCATTATGCATATCCGTTCCCACACTACCCTTCCTGGACCCTTGACACAAGGTAACAATCGAGCTGACACACTTGCCATGACAGCACAAGTAACATTACCTAACATACCTGAGCAGGCAAAGCTTAGCCATGCATTCTTCCATCAAAATGCTCCAGCTTTGCATAGAATGTTTGATATTACCAAGGACCAAGCCAAGGCCATTGTAAACACATGCCCTAGTTGCCAAAAACTTTCCCTACCAGCTATTGGAGCAGCAGTCAACCCTAGGGGACTCCATAGTTTACAACTGTGGCAAGCAGATATAACACACTACCCTTCATTTGGTCGTTTCAAATACATCCATCTTTCTATAGATACCTTTTCAGGTGCTATCTTTGCCTCCGCTCACACCAAAGAAACAGCAGCAGATGCTATGAAACGTTTTCTCCAAGCATTTGCAATCCTAGGTATC
Source organism: Cinclus cinclus (assembly GCF_963662255.1). NCBI lineage: Eukaryota > Metazoa > Chordata > Aves > Passeriformes > Cinclidae > Cinclus > Cinclus cinclus. The sequence goes on from NC_085059.1 coordinate 3,921,679, forward strand.
CCCCAGGAAATAAAAACTGATAATGGTCCAGCTTATATTTCACACAAAAATAAAACAATTTTTCAATCAGTGGGGAGTCATCCACACCACTGGCATCCCTCACTCCCCCACGGGTCAGTCAATAGTTGAAAGAGCCCATGGTTCCCTTAAAAATCTTTTAGATAAACAAAAAGGGGGAATAGAGATCTTATCAAACACAGAAAGGTTAAGTAAAGCATTATATGTCTTTAATTTTTTGAACAATTCGTTTATGGAACCAAACCCTCCAATTATCTGTCATTTTTCGAATACAACACAGGCTCAACTGAAAGAAAGACCACCAGTCTTGGTAAAAGATGCTGAAACAAATCAAATCTTAGGAGGACCATTCCAACTAATAACTTGGGGGAAGGGATATGCTTGTGTCTCCACAGATAGGGCACCTCGGTGGATGCCAGCCAAGAACATCAAACCTTACCTACAGCCTTTAAAAGAAGACCTACCAGAGAGTCCCAGTAGTCCAACTCCTAACAACAAGCCTGCAACTACTACTCCTTATGACTGACTATTTCACAGCTCCTCATCGCAAGTCATCGTTGGGACCGTGACCTCTGAAAGACTCTCAATCATTGCACTTGTTCTCTTTAATGTCCTACCCTTTGCCAGCAGCAGAATTGTTCAACAGCCAAAACAGAACATTTGGATTACCCTGGCCAACATAACGCACCAAGAGACGTTATGTCTATCTGTTGCCACCCCCAAACAACCCCTTTTCAACATGCCTGGTAGGTCTACCAGCAGACGAATGCCCAGTAAATAAAAAGACCATCAATGCCATGCGAGGTAACAGTCCCAAAAGTAAGTTAAAATACAACCCTGTAGACTTTTGGAACTCATGGGCTCTTGATCTTCCACATGCGCCATTAGAGCGTCAAGAACTGGAACTATTTGGCTCAGTTAAAATGGACTACTGCATCACCTTTCGCTATAAAAAGAGAGTTCAGCTGATAAGGGCTAACGGAGGTAAGCCCCAAATCGTGAAAACAGATGAACCAGCGTTGTGGGATGTTTCCCCCCACCATCCAGGGTATAAAAATGAGAGCCTATGGTGTAATTATACCTCACGACATCCATCTAAATCAGTGATACTCCTCTGCAGTTACCTCCAGGTACATTTCTTGTTTGTGGGGACAGAGCATGGCCTGCCATTCCGTCTCATATTAAAGGTGGACCATGTAGCCTTGGTAGGCTTACTTTACTAACTCCCAATGTCACAGCACTAATTGGTAATAGCAAAAAGAGGAAAAAGCGTTTTGCACATCAATTCCAATCTGATTGTAACAGTAAATTAGAGTTTTGGAATAGGGGACAAAGGATAATCGCCTCTGCTCTTGTACCTTGGGTAGCTGCTGCACAAGCAGTCACCCAGTTGGGAAGATTGGGATGTTGGTTAAGTAAACAAACCAACGCTACTTCCGTCGCTCTAAGTGATCTTCTGACAGATGTTGTCAGTATAAGGCATGCAACATTGTAAAACAGAGCTGCCATAGATTGTTTGCTGTTGGCACAAGGACATGGATGCCAGGACTTTGAAGGCATGTGCTGCATGAACCTTTCTGATCATAGCGAATCTATACACAAAAGTATTCAAGCTCTCAAAGATGGAGTCAAAGAGTTACAAATCAAGGATGACACGGACTGGTTTAATGGACTCTTGAAAAGTTGGGGAAACAAAGGGTGGGTGTTACTTATAATGAAAACTGGGTTACTTCATAATTGTTGTTGTTGTACTGTTAATTGTTCCGTGCTTGTTACAATGTTTTTACAAAGTTCTACAAAAATCATTTAGCTCTATTTTTATAGTTAAACAGAAAGGGGAAGATGTGGGAATCGAGCTGCCTGACATCCAAAGCCAGACCAGTGTTTTTGGTGAGTGGCCCCTTGGCCCCAGACCATGGAGGGCATATGTTTAAGTTAATAACAGTTCCTAAGAAAGTTGTCAAAGGTTTTAAAACTGTTCATGGTAAAGCTTTATAACCCTCATTTCCCATTGGTTACCTCCATTCCCAGTTATGTCATCCCTTTTCTCCTCCCAGTCCTGGAAAGTTCTTGTATCCTTGTACCCCCATTGGTTTATGTTCACCGCATTGTTCCACCCATCCTACCTTACTGGTTACTGCCCCATATTACTCCTCCCTTGCTCCACTTTTCCCTTTACCCATTGGATTATCATCCTGGACCCACCTCTCATCATCCCTTATAAATACCATGGATTTTCCCTCAGCCTTGTCTTCTACCCTTAGCTCTTATAGTGTGTACAGGTGTTTTGGGCCTTCTCCCGCATTTTCTTTATGATTATTAAAGTATTTAGTTTCAGAGTTTTGGTGTCGACCCGTTCCTCATTTCGCCACCTTAGCCCTGATATCAGGGGAACTTTAGAGGTTGGTCGGGGAGACTGCCCTCGAGACTCGCGCCTTAAGTATTGAAAAACAAAAAAATCCCGACAATTATGAGCCAACAGGAAGTCACAAAGTTACTGAGGCTGCTAGATCACCTCCCCAAAAGAAAAAGCTGAAAAAGCTGTGGCTGCTGAGGAAGGGGAGGTGAAGCTTGTGTGGCAAGCTCAGAGCATATTCACAGTGAATGAAAGGTGGAAGAGGGAGGGTGACTCTTCCTCAGGAAGTCTACTGATGGGACAAGGGGGAATGGGATCAAACGGAAAGAGAGTTGGAAGAGATTTGATGCTGGAAAGAAGTTCTTTAATCTGAGGCTGCTTGTCCCTGACACAGGGAGCTGTGCACATGTGGGTGCCCCATCCCCAGCAACATCCAAGGCCACATTGGACAGGGTTGAAGTGCTGGGAGCTTGCTCAGGTTGGAACCAGATGATTTTTAGGGTCTCTTCCAAGCCAAACCACTCAAGGATTGGATGGTTCTATGGCGTCCATCTCCAAGAGAGGAGTGGCCCTGAAGCTTCTGTGACATCACAGGGCCCAGAGTGCTGCAGGTGGAAGGTCCAGGGCCTGGAGACCAGCACAACAGACAGTTCACCTGCTGCCAGCACTCAGTTCTCCCCCACTCTTCGCTCTCTGCCACGGTGCCAAGATGTTCCTGCTGCCAGTACTCGCTTGTCCCCCGCTCTTCGTTCTCTGCCTTGGTGCTGAGCTGCTCCTGCTGCCGGGACTTTTCCTGCACTTCTACTGCACCATCAACACCAACAGCATGAGCGCTCCTGTCCCAGTGGAGGTACAGTGCCATCCCAGGGAGGGGGGCAGCCCTGAGTGCCAGGGCAGGCTGCAGCCCTGTGGGGATGGATGCTGGGGAAAGGGACCCCAAGTGACATTGTGCTGTCTCATGCAGACTGCCAGAGACACCATTGAGGATATGGAGGTGGATGAGCAGGATGACACCGAGCCCATGGAAGTGGATGAATATGAAGAGACTGAGCCCATGGAAGTGGATGTGCAGGATGACACCGAGCCCATGGAAGTGGACGAATGTGATGAGACTGAGCCCATGGAAGTGGATGAGCAGGATGACACAGAGCCCATGGAAGTGGATGAATATGATGAGACTGAGCCCATGGACGTCGATGAGAAGGACCAGGAAGAGCCCGTGATCCTGGCATGAGGATGGAGCCCCAGGAGCAGGACAACCTGATGCTCCCCTGCCCTGCCCACAGGCAGTGCCCAGCCTGGGGCGGGGCTGGCTGGCTCTCCTCAGGGATATGGTGCTCAAGGAAGTCCTGCTCTGCTGCTTCCTTCCTTCCTTCCTTCCTTCCTTCCTTCCTTCCTTCCTTCCTTCCTTCCTTCCTTCCTTCCTTCCTTCCGTCCCAGACTGACAGGGATAATGGGCATCGATAGGGCCCCACTGTAAATATGTTCAGCATGTTCGAGGCTTTTTTTTATAGGAACAATTTGAAGATTGTTAGCCTAAAGGTCCCAGAATGTTAATCTATAGCTTCTAGATTTTTACAGTATAAGTCCCAGATTGTTAACAGTATAGTCTTCCTTGTAAATATGTTCTAGAGACTGTTGTTGTTGTTGTTAGAAGGAAACATGTTCTTCAAATGTTTGGCTGAACTTTGTTCAATAAATACTATTTCTTATTAAAACCTCGCCTCTCTTTGCAATTCCTTTGGGCAACGTTTGCGCAGTGCTGGTTTCCACTTGCTCATGGTTCCTGCAGCTGCAAGTCCCTGGGGGTGCTGGCACAGCCAGCCCTGGCTGGGGCTCCCTGTGCAGGGGTGTCCCACTGAGCCAGCACTGCTGTTCCTGGGGCACAGCAGTGTCCGCGAGGGCAAAGCTGTCACCAGCAGAGAGGGAGCTCTGACAGCAGCAGGCCCTGCAGCAACGCTACCAAAGCAAAGGAAACCTCCTGACACCCTTCCTGCTGCAGCCACAGGGACTCCTGGGCAGGAGCCAGCATCAGGCACAGGGATGCAACATCCACCTCCATGCTCTGAAGGTCTCGACAGCCTTGGCAAGTCTGGGACCTGCACCCGGGCTGCTGCAGGGGCTGATGTTTAAGGCTTGCAGCCTCCAAAGCCTCTGGGCTTTGCTTCCCCCGCTGCCTTCCATTGCTCTGTGCCCAGGTTCCTCACCCTGCCCGTGTTCCTGCTGCTGCCAGCAGCCCCCAGAGCCCCTCACTCCCTGAGCATCCCCATCACAGGGAGCACTGGCAAATCCCACACGCTTCGCAAAGCAAACTCCCCCACAGTAACCAAACCACTCTTTGGTCAGAGGGTGCCAAGGGGAAGCTCAGCACCAGCTGCTGTTTAAAGCATGCTTTCAAAAGTGGGTTCAGGCACTCTGGCAGTGCCTGCTGCGCAGCTGAGGCTGTGGGGACACAGCACTGGCTCAGGCCAGCCCTCAGCCCCTCACAGCTCATGCCAAGGGCCCAGCTCACAAAGCAGTTTCACACCACTTGCTGCAGCTATTTCAAAGGCCTAAATGTCATTGGCAGGAGCCATTTAGTTGCCAACTCAGTGTCCGTGTCCTGGCACGAGAAGCCACCAAGGGGCCTCTGCATGTGCACTCAGGGCACTTCCACTGCCATCCCAAAGGGATCGCAAAGGACAGGGCTCTTCTTTCAGCACTGCTGAGCTCCTCACGCAGCATTGAAGTCTCAGGAAGAGACAAGAATTGAGTGCACCAGGGAAGCTGGCCTCCAAGAAAAGGCATCAATCCCACGGCCCACCCAAGCCAACGGCCTGCATGTCTGTACCTTCTCCTCCTTCTCTCTTCTCTGCTGTCACTTTGCCCCTTCTCTCTGTCCGGGAGCTTGGCCTCTCAGACAAATAAAAGATGTGCATCCACACCTAGGCACGGCATAGATGACTTACACAACTGTCCCTTCTTCCCCGACAGCTGCAAATCCTACAGCTGCCAGACCTCATCCCTTGCTCCTAGAAAGGGAGACAAGACTTTCCATTCTAATCCATTGCCCAGCCCTAAGTCAACGACACAGTCAGTAGAAATAGCTGTGAAATCCCCGGCAGGAACCTGCCAGAAGAGCTACAGCTGTGGAGGGGGAAGCAGCAAACAACAACCCCCAACACTGCTTTGGACTCCTTACCAGCTAAAACATATCCCACTCCTGGGATTTTTTTCCATTTTTTGTTAACCACAACTACCATCAATTTAAATCCATTGAAAACAAGATCACAGGAGGGGTTGCGTGGAAAGGAACCTTCAATCCCACCCAGTGCAAGCTTTGCCATGGCAGGGACACCTGCCACTGTCCCACGCTGCTCCAGCCTGGCCTTGGGCACTGCCAGGGATCCAGGGGCAGCCACAGCTGCTCTGGGCACCCTGTGCCAGCCCTGCCCATCCTGCCAGGGAACACTTCCTGACCCATATCCCATCTGCAGCTGCTCCCAGTGCCAACAGGTGTCACTGCATGGCCTTGGGATGATGGATCAAGAGAAAGCCCCAAACTTTGAGCAGAGCTCCCAGGGCCTGTGCTGGGGACATGCCACCCACCTGCCCCTCAAGCACTCAGCTGCCTCGCAGCCAGATGGAGTGTCCAACGGGTAAAGTACTCCCAGAGGATCAAACCCTGGTCACTGCACCAATGACAAGGTCTTTATTGGGAAAAGAAATGTCGAAGCACAGCGACATTTCTTTTCCAAGCAGGAGACGCTGATCCTGTGCCGGCAGCGCAGGGATGCTGTTATTGCTGGTCCTCATTTCATCCCTTTAGCAGCTGCAGGGGCACCAGGACAGGCTGTGGTCTCCCAGGGCAGCTCTGAGTGACACTGCTGTCCCCACCAGCTGTCCCCAGCCCTGGGTGCTGCCACGTGCCCCAGCCTCTGCAGCCCAAAGCACCTGGAGATCCCCCCGAGCATCAGCGATCAGGGCCGCTGCAATCAGCCTGCTGACCCAAAACCTCACGTGCTGCCACAAGAAAAGCAGCTGATTCATTGATACCTCGAAATTTCATGTCTCAATGCAAGGACAGGAAGCACCCCTATGCCACCAAATCGTTGCTAAGGGCTTGCAAGCCTCAACGCGGAGATTTCAGCGTTGGACACGCAGTCAGGGCAAGGGTAAATCCACACAGAGATGACACAGAAATTCCAAAACACACATCATGTTGTTCTTGACGCCTTGCTTGTTGGCTCAAGGGCTGTTTCCGTGGGCCACGCTTGCACAGAAAGAAAGGAAGTGCAGCTGCTGAGGAACATCTCCATGCCCTCAGCAGGTTTTGGTGCCTTTGCTGCAGGGCCGCTCCTGTCAGAGCCCCCTCTCTGCTGCTGACACCTTTGCTCTTGGGGACACCAGCCCAGGAACACCAGCAGGGCCCAGGGTTGTCTCAGGGGGACCCCCCTGTGCACAGGGACTCCCAGCCCCGTGGCTGTGCCAGCACCCCCAGAAACACCAAGATCTGGCAGCACTTTGCTCCGCTGCTCTTTCCGCACACGGAACCATCTCCTTCCTTTGCCATCCCAGGAAAATTCAACCTCTACCTCAGCCAAAGATCATTTCCTACACAGGGCTGATCAGAAATGTTCTTCTGCACTTCCTCCACCAAAACCACCCCCACATGCCCACAAGACATTCCAGGGCCATCGGGAAACCCTCCACAAACACTGCGCAGGCACCCAGGACCACGGGCTTTCCATCTCTGCCATTCAGGCTCCCTGCGCTGCTCCTGGTCATTTTCTCCTCCTCTCTCCATAACTTTGGGAACCACAGAGCTCCCACGCTTTGCCAATTCCCAAGGCCACTGCCATCCTTGACTTCTTGGACACCCCCAGGGCTGTGGACAGACACCCCTGTGTTTTCCCGCAGAAGATGTTAAGAGCCAACAGGAAGTCACAAAGTTACGGAGGCTGCTAGATCACCTCCCCAAAAGAAAAAGCTGAAAAAGCTGTGGCTGCTGCGGAAGGGGAGGTGAAGCTTGTGTGGCAAGCTCAGAGCACATTCACAATGAATGAAAGGTGGAAGAGGGAGGGTGACTCTTCCTCAGGAAGTCTACTGATGGGACAAGGGGGAATGGGATCAAACGGAAAGAGAATTGGAAGAGATCTGATGCTGGAAAGAAGTTCTTTAATGTGAGGCTGCTTGTCCCTGACACAGGGAGCTGTGCACATGTGGGTGCCCCATCCCCAGCAACATCCAAGGCCACATTGGACAGGGTTGAAGTGCTGGGAGCTTGCTCAGGTTGGAACCAGATGATTTTTAGGGTCTCTTCCAAGCCAAACCACTCAAGGATTGGATGGTTCTATGGCGTCCATCTCCAAGAGAGGAGTGGCCCTGAAGCTTCTGTGACATCACAGGGCCCAGAGTGCTGCAGGTGGAAGGTCCAGGGCCTGGAGACCAGCACAACAGACAGTTCACCTGCTGCCAGCACTCAGTTCTCCCCCACTCTTCGCTCTCTGCCACGGTGCCAAGATGTTCCTGCTGCCAGTACTCGCTTGTCCCCCGCTCTTCGTTCTCTGCCTTGGTGCTGAGCTGCTCCTGCTGCCGGGACTTTTCCTGCACTTCTACTGCACCATCAACACCAACAGCATGAGCGCTCCTGTCCCAGTGGAGGTACAGTGCCATCCCAGGGAGGGGGGCAGCCCGGACTGCCAGGGCAGGCTGCAGCCCTGTGGGGATGGATGCTGGGGACAGGGACCCCAAGTGACATTGTGCTGCCTCATGCAGACTGCCAGAGACACCATTGAGGATATGGAGGTGGATGAGCAGGATGACACCGAGCCCATGGAAGTGGACGAATATGATGAGACTGAGCCCATGGAAGTGGATGAGCAGGATGACACCGAGCCCATGGAAGTGGATGAATATGATGAGACTGAGCCCATGGACGTCGATGAGAAGGACAAGGAAGAGCCCGTGATCCTGGCATGAGGATGGAGCCCCAGGAGCAGGAAAACCTGATGCTCCCCTGCCCTGCCCACAGGCAGTGCCCAGCCTGGGGCGGGGCTGGCTGGCTCTCCTCAGGGACATGGTGCTCAAGGAAGTCCTGCTCTGCTGCTTCCTTCCTTCCTTCCTTCCTTCCTTCCTTCCTTCCTTCCTTCCTTCCTTCCTTCCTTCTTTCCTTCCTTCCTTCCATCCTTCCTTCCTTCCTTCCTTCCTTCCTTCCTTCCTTCCTTCCTTCCTTCCTTCCTTCCTTCCTTCCTTCCTTCCTTCCTCCCTTCCTTCCTTCCTCCCTCCCTTCCTTCCTCCCGCCCTCCCTTCCTCCCTCCCTCCCTTCCTCCCTCCCTCCCTTCCTTCCTCCCTTCCTTCCTTCCTTCCTTCCTTCCTTCCTTCCTTCCTTCCTTCCTTCTTTCCTTCTTTCCTTCCTTCCTTCCTTCCTTCCTTCCTTCCTTCCTTCCTTCCTTCCTTCCTTCCTTCCTTCCTTCCTTCCTTCCTTCCTTCCTTCCTTCCTTCCTTCTTTCCTTCCTTCTTTCCTTCCTTCCTTCCTTCCTTCCTTCCTTCCTTCCTTCCTTCCTTCCTTCCTTCCTTCCTTCCTTCCTCCCTCCCTTCCTTCCTCCCGCCCTTCCTTCGTCCCGCCCTCCCTTCCTCCCTCCCTCCCTTCCTTCCTACCTTCCTTCCTTCCTTCCTTCCTTCCTTCCTTACTTCCTTCCTTCCTCCCTCCCTTCCTTCCTCCCTCCCTTCCTTCCTCCCTCCCTCCCTTCCTTCCTACCTTCCTTCCTTCCTTCCTTCCTTCCTTCCTTCCTTCCTTCCTTCCTTCCTTCCTTCCTTCCTTCCTTCCTTCCTTCCTTCCTCCCTCCCTTCCTCCCTCCCTTCCTTCCTACCTTCCTTCCTTCCTTCCTTCCTTCCTTACTTCCTTCCTTCCTCCCTCCCATCCTTCCTCCCTCCCTCCCTTCCTCCCTCCCTCCCTTCCTCCCTCCCTTCCTTCCTTCCTTCCTTCCTTCCTTCCTTCCTTCCTTCCTTCCTTCCTTCCTTCCTTCCTTCCTTCCTCCCTCCCTTCCTTCCTTCCTTCCTTCCTTCCTTCCTTCCTTCCTTCCTTCCTTCCTTCCTTCCTTCCTTCCTTCCTTCCTTCCTTCCTTCCTTCCCTCCCTCCCAGACTGACAGGGATAATGGGCATCTATAGGGCCCCGCTGTAAATATGTTCAGCATGTTCAAGGCTTTTTTTAAAGGAACAATTTCAACATTGTTAGCCTAAAGTTCCCACAATGTTAATCTATAGCTTCTAGATTTTTACTGTGTAGGTCCCAGATTGTTACCAGTATAGTCTTCCTTGTAAATATGTTCTAGAGATTGTTGTTGTTGTTGTTAGAAGGAAACATGTTCTTCAAATGTTTGGCTGAACTTTGTTCAATAAATACTATTTCTTATTAAAACCTCGCCTCTCTTTGCAATTCCTTTGGGCAACCTTTGCACAGTGCTGGTTTCCACTTGCTCATGGTTCCTGGGGCTGCAGGTCCCTGGGGGTGCTGGCACAGCCAGCCCTGGCTGGGAGTCCCTGTGCAGGGGGGTCCCACTGAGCCAGCACTGCTGTTCCTGGGGCACAGCAGTGTCCCCAAGGGCAAAGCTCTCACCAGCAGAGAGGGAGCTCTGACAGCAGCAGGCCCTGCAGCAACGCCACCAAAGCAAAGGAAACCTCCTGACACCCTTCCTGCTGCGGCCACAGGGACTCCTGGGCAGGAGCCAGCATCAGGCACAGGGATGCAACATCCACCTCCATGCTCTGAAGGTCTCGACAGCCTTGGCAAGTCTGGGACCTGCACCCGGGCTGCTGCAGGGGCTGATGTTTAAGGCTTGCAGCCTCCAAAGCCTCTGGGCTTTGCTTCCCCCGCTGCCTTCCATTGCCCTGTGCCCAGGATCCTCACCCTGCCCGTGTTCCTGCTGCTGCCAGCAGCCCCCAGAGCCCCTCACTCCCTGAGCATCCCCATCACACGGAGCACTGGCAAATCCCACACGCTTTGCAAAGCAAACTCCCCCACAGTAACCAAACCACTCTTTGGTCAGAGGGTGCCAAGGGGAAGCTCAGCACCAGCTGCTGTTTAAAGCATGCTTTCAAAAGTGGGTTCAGGCACTCTGGCAGTGCCTGCTGCGCAGCTGAGGCTGTGGGAACACAGCACTGGCTCAGGCCAGCCCTCAGCCCCTCACAGCTCATGCCAAGGGCCCAGCTCACAAAGCAGTTTCACACCACTTGCTGCAGCTATTTCAAAGGCCTAAATGTCATTCACAGGAGCCATTTAGTTGCCAACTCAGTGTCCGTGTCCTGGCACGAGAAGCCACCAAGGGGCCTCTGCATGTGCACTCAGGGCACTTCCACTGCCATCCCAAAGGGATCGCAAAGGACAGGGCTCTTCTTTCAGCACTGCTGAGCTCCTCACGCAGCATTGAAGTCTCAGGAAGAGACAAGAATTGAGTGCACCAGGGAAGCTGGCCTCCAAGAAAAGGCATCAATCCCACGGCCCACCCAAGCCAACGGCCTGCATGTCTGTACCTTCTCCTCCTTCTCTCTTCTCTGCTGTCACTTTGCCCCTTCTCTCTGTCCGGGAGCTTGGCCTCTCAGACAAATAAAAGATGTGCATCCTCACGTAGGCACGGCATAGATGTCTTACACAACTGTCCCTTCTTCCCCGACAGCTGCAAATCCTACAGCTGCCAGACCTCATCCCTTGCTCCTAGAAAGGGAGACAAGACTTTCCATTCTAATCCATTGCCCAGCCCTAAGTCAACGACACAGTCAGTAGAAATAGCTGTGAAATCCCCGGCAGGAACCTGCCAGAAGAGCTACAGCTGTGGAGGGGGAAGCAGCAAACTCCCACCCCCACCACTGCTTTGGACTCCTTACCAGCTAAAACAGATCCCACTCCTGCGACTTTTTCCATTTTTTTGTTAACCACAACTACCATCAATTTAAATCCATTGAAAACAAGATCACAGGAGGGGTTGCGTGGAAAGGAACCTTCAATCCCACCCAGTGCAAGCTTTGCCATGGCAGGGACACCTGCCACTGTCCCACGCTGCTCCAGCCTGGCCTTGGGCACTGCCAGGGATCCAGGGGCAGCCACAGCTGCTCTGGGCACCCTGTGCCAGCCCTGCCCATCCTGCCAGGGAACACTTCCTGACCCATATCCCATCTGCAGCTGCTCCCAGTGCCAACACGTGTCACTGCATGGCCTTGGGATGATGGATCAAGAGAAAGCCCCAAGCTTTGAGCAGAGTTCCCAGTGCCTGTGCTGGGGACGTGCCACCCACCTGCCCCTCAAGCACTCAGCTGCCTCGCAGCCAGATGGAGTGTCCAACGGGTAAAGTACTCCCAGAGGATCAAACCCTGGTCACTGCACCAATGACAAGGTCTTTATTGGGAAAAGAAATGTCGAAGCACAGCGACATTTCTTTTCCAAGCAGGAGACGCTGATCCTGTGCCGGCAGCGCAGGGATGCTGTTATTGCTGGTCCTCATTTCATCCCTTTATCAGCTGCAGGGGCACCAGGACAGGCTGTGGTCTCCCAGGGCAGCTCTGAGTGACACTGCTGTCCCCACCAGCTGTCCCCAGCCCTGGGTGCTGCCACGTGCCCCAGCCTCTGCAGCCCAAAGCACCTGGAGATCCCCCCGAGCATCAGCGATCAGGGCCGCTGCAATCAGCCTGCTGACCCAAAACCTCAAGTGCTGCCACAAGAAAAGCAGCTGATTCATTGATACCTCGGAATTTCATGTCTCAATGCAAGGACAGGGAGCACCCCTATGCCACCAAATCATTGCTAAGGGCTTGCAAGCCTCAACGCGGAGATTTCAGCGTTGGACACGCAGTCAGGGCAAGGGTAAATCCACACAGAGATGACTCAGAAATTCCAAAACACACATCATGTTGGTCTTGACGCCTTTCTTGTTGGCTCAAGGGCTGTTTCCGTGGGCCACGCTTGCACAGAAAGAAAGGAAGTGCAGCTGCTGAGGAACATCTCCATGCCCTCAGCAGGTTTTGGTGCCTTTGCTGCAGGGCCGCTCCTGTCAGAGCCCCCTCTCTGCTGCTGACACCTTTGCTCTTGGGGACACCAGCCCAGGAACACCAGCAGGGCCCAGGGTTGACTCAGGGGGACCCCCCTGTGCACAGGGACTCCCAGCCCCGTGGCTGTGCCAGCACCCCCAGAAACACCAAGATCTGGCAGCACTTTGCTCCGCTGCTCTTTCCGCACACGGAACCATCTCCTTCCTTTGCCATCCCAGGAAAATTCAACCTCTACCTCAGCCAAAGATCATTTCCTACACATGGCTGATCAGAAATGTTCTTCTGCACTTCCTCCACCAAAACCACCCCCGCATGCCCACAAGACATTCCAGGGCCATCGGGAAACCCTCCACAAACACTGCGCAGGCACCCAGGACCATGGGCTTTCCATCTCTGCCATTCAGGCTCCCTGCGCTGCTCCTGGTCATTTTCTCCTCCTCTCTCCATAACTTTGGGAACCACAGAGCTCCCAGGCTTTGGCAATTCCCAAGGCCACTGCCATCCTTGACTTCTTGGACACCCCCAGGGCTGTGGACAGACACCCCTGTGTTTTCCCGCAGAAGATGTTAAGAGCCAACAGGAAGCCACAAAGTTACTGAGGCTGCTAGATCACCTCCCCAAAAGAAAAAGCTGAAAAAGCTGTGGCTGCTGAGGAAGGGGAGGTGAAGCTTGTGTGGCAAGCTCAGAGCACATTCACAGTGAATGAAAGGTGGAAGAGGGAGGGTGACTCTTCCTCAGGAAGTCTACTGATGGGACAAGGGGGAATGGGATCAAACGGAAAGAGAGTTGGAAGAGATTTGATGCTGGAAAGAAGTTCTTTAATCTGAGGCTGCTTGTCCCTGACACAGGGAGCTGTGCACATGTGGGTGCCCCATCCCCAGCAACATCCAAGGCCACATTGGACAGGGTTGAAGTGCTGGGAGCTTGCTCAGGTTGGAACCAGATGATTTTTAGGGTCTCTTCCAAGCCAAACCACTCAAGGATTGGATGGTTCTATGGCATCCATCTCCAAGAGAGGAGTGGCCCTGAAGCTTCTGTGACATCACAGGGCCCAGAGTGCTGCAGGTGGAAGGTCCAGGGCCTGGAGACCAGCACAACAGACAGTTCACCTGCTGCCAGCACTCAGTTCTCCCCCACTCTTCTCTCTCTGCCACGGTGCCAAGATGTTCCTGCTGCCAGTACTCGCTTGTCCCCCGCTCTTCGTTCTCTGCCTTGGTGCTGAGCTGCTCCTGCTGCCGGGACTTTTCCTGCACTTCTACTGCACCATCAACACCAACAGCATGAGCGCTCCTGTCCCAGTGGAGGTACAGTGCCATCCCAGGGAGGGGGGCAGCCCTGAGTGCCAGGGCAGGCTGCAGCCCTGTGGGGATGGATGCTGGGGACAGGGACCCCAAGTGACATTGTGCTGCCTCATGCAGACTGCCAGAGACACCATTGAGGATATGGAGGTGGATGAGCAGGATGACACCGAGCCCATGGAAGTGGACGAATATGATGAGACTGAGCCCATGGAAGTGGATGAGCAGGATGACACCGAGCCCATGGAAGTGGACGAATATGATGAGACTGAGCCCATGGAAGTGGATGAGCAGGATGACACCGAGCCCATGGAATTAGATGAATATGATGAGACTGAGCCCATGGACGTCGATGAGAAGGACAAAGAAGAGCCCGTGATCCTGGCATGAGGATGGAGCCCCAGGAGCAGGACAACCTGATGCTCCCCTGCCCTGCCCACAGGCAGTGCCCAGCCTGGGGCGGGGCTGGCTGGCTCTCCTCAGGGACATGGTACTCAAGGAAGTCCTGCTCTGCTGCTTCCTTCCTTCCTTCCTTCCTTCCCTCCCAGACAGACAGGGATAATGGGCATCGATAGGGCCCCACTGTAAATATGTTCAGCATGTTCAAGGCTTTTTTTTATAGGAACAATTTGAAGATTGTTAGCCTAAAGGTCCCAGAATGTTAATCTATAGCTTCTAGATTTTTACAGTATAAGTCCCAGATTGTTAACAGTATAGTCTTCCTTGTAAATATGTTCTAGAGACTGTTGTTGTTGTTAGAAGTAAATATTTTCTTCAAATGTTTGGCTGAACTTTGTTCAATAAATACTATTTCTTATTAAAACCTCGCCTCTCTTTGCAATTCCTTTGGGCAACCTTTGCACAGTGCTGGTTTCCACTTGCTCATGGTTCCTGGGGCTGCAGGTCCCTGGGAGTGCTGGCACAGCCAGCCCTGGCTGGGGGTCCCTGTGCAGGGGGGTCCCACTGAGCCAGCACTGCTGTTCCTGGGGCACAGCAGTGTCCCCAAGGGCAAAGCTCTCACCAGCAGAGAGGGAGCTCTGACAGCAGCAGGCCCTGCAGCAACGCCACCAAAGCAAAGGAAACCTCCTGACACCCTTCCTGCTGCGGCCACAGGGACTCCTGGGCAGGAGCCAGCATCAGGCACAGGGATGCAACATCCACCTCCATGCTCTGAAGGTCACGACAGCCTTGGCAAGTCTGGGACCTGCACCCGGGCTGCTGCAGGGGCTGATGTTTAAGGCTTGCAGCCTCCAAAGCCTCTGGGCTTTGCTTCCCCCGCTGCCTTCCATTGCCCTGTGCCCAGGATCCTCACCCTGCCCGTGTTCCTGCTGCTGCCAGCAGCCCCCAGAGCCCCTCACTCCCTGAGCATCCCCATCACAGGGAGCACTGGCAAATCCCACACGCTTTGCAAAGCAAACTCCCCCACAGTAACCAAACCACTCTTTGGTCAGAGGGTGCCAAGGGGAAGCTCAGCAGCAGCTGCCGTTTAAAGCGTGCTTTCAAAAGTGGGTTCAGGCACTCTGGCAGTGCCTGCTGCGCAGCTGAGGCTGTGGGGACACAGCACTGGCTCAGGCCAGCCCTCAGCCCCTCACAGCTCATGCCAAGGGCCCAGCTCACAAAGCAGTTTCACACCACTTGCTGCAGCTATTTCAAAGGCCTAAATGTCATTGGCAGGGGCCATTTAGTTGCCAACTCAGTGTCCGTGTCCTGGCACGAGAAGCCACCAAGGGGCCTCTGCATGTGCACTCAGGGCACTTCCACTGCCATCCCAAAGGGATCGCAAAGGACAGGGCTCTTCTTTCAGCACTGCTGAGCTCCTCACGCAGCATTGAAGTCTCAGGAAGAGACAAGAATTGAGTGCACCAGGGAAGCTGGCCTCCAAGAAAAGGCATCAATCCCACGGCCCACCCAAGCCAACGGCCTGCATGTCTGTACCTTCTCCTCCTTCTCTCTTCTCTGCTGTCACTTTGCCCCTTCTCTCTGTCCGGGAGCTTGGCCTCTCAGACAAATAAAAGATGTGCATCCTCACCTAGGCACGGCATAGATGTCTTACAGAATTGTCCCTTCTTCCCCGACAGCTGCAAATCCTACAGCTGCCAGACCTCATCCCTTGCTCCTAGAAAGGGAGAGAAGACTTTCCATTCTAATCCATTGCCCAGCCCTAAGTCAACGACACAGTCAGTAGAAATAGCTGTGAAATCCCCGGCAGGAACCTGCCAGAAGAGCTACAGCTGTGGAGGGGGAAGCAGCAAACTCCCACCCCCAACACTGCTTTGGACTCCTTACCAGCTAAAACAGATCCCACTCCTGCCACTTTTTCCATTTTTTGTTAACCACAACTACCATCAATTTAAATCCATTGAAAACAAGATCACAGGAGGGGTTGCGTGGAAAGGAACCTTCAATCCCACCCAGTGCAAGCTTTGCCATGGCAGGGACACCTGCCACTGTCCCACGCTGCTCCAGCCTGGCCTTGGGCACTGCCAGGGATCCAGGGGCAGCCACAGCTGCTCTGGGCACCCTGTGCCAGCCCTGCCCATCCTGCCTGGGAACACTTGCTGACCCATATCCCATCTGAAGCCGCTCCCAGTGCCAACAGGTGTCACTGCATGGCCTTGGGATGATGGATCAAGAGAAAGCCCCAAGCTTTGAGCAGAGCTCCCAGTGCCTGTGCTGCGGACATGCCACCCACCTGTCCCTAAAGCACTCAGCTGCCTCGCAGCCAGATGGAGTGTCCAACGGGTAAAGTACTCCCAGAGGATCAAACCCTGGTCACTGCACCAATGACAAGGTCTTTATTGGGAAAAGAAATGTCGAAGCACAGCGACATTTCTTTTCCAAGCAGGAGACGCTGATCCTGTGCCGGCAGCGCAGGGATGCCGTGATTGCTGGTCCTCATTTCATGCCTTTATCAGCTGCAGGGGCACCAGGACAGGCTGTGGTCTCCCAGGGCAGCTCTGAGTGACACTGCTGTCCCCACCAGCTGTCCCCAGCCCTGGGTGCTGCCACGTGCCCCAGCCTCTGCAGCCCAAAGCACCTGGAGATCCCCCCGAGCATCAGCGATCGGGGCCGCTGCAATCAGCCTGCTGACCCAAAACCTCAAGTGCTGCCACAAGAAAAGCAGCTGATTCATTGATACCTCGGAATTTCATGTCTCAATGCAAGGACAGGAAGCACCCCTATGCCACCAAATCATTGCTAAGGGCTTGCAAGCCTCAACGCGGAGATTTCAGCATTGGACACGCAGTCAGGGCAAGGGTAAATCCACACAGAAATGACTCAGAAATTCCAAAACACACATCATGTTGGTCTTGACGCCTTTCTTGTTGGCTCAAGGGCTGTTTCCGTGGGCCACGCTTGCACAGAAAGAAAGGAAGTGCAGCTGCTGAGGAACATCTCCATGCCCTCAGCAGGTTTTGGTGCCTTTGCTGCAGGGCCGCTCCTGTCAGAGCCCCCTCTCTGCTGCTGACACCGTTACTCTTGGGGACACCAGCCCAGGAACACCAGCAGGGCCCAGGGTTGGGTCACGGGGACCCCCCTGTGCACAGGGACTCCCAGCCCCGTGGCTGTGCCAGCACCCCCAGAAACACCAAGATCTGGCAGCACTTTGCTCCGCTGCTCTTTCCGCACACGGAACCATCTCCTTCCTTTGCCATCCCAGGAAAATTCAACCTCTACCTCAGCCAAAGATCATTTCCTACACATGGCTGATCAGAAATGTTCTTCTGGACTTCCTCCACCAAAACCACCCCCGCATGCCCACAAGACATTCCAGGGCCATCAGGAAACCCTCCACAAACACTGCGCAGGCACCCAGGACCACGGGCTTTCCATCTCTGCCATTCAGGCTCCCTGCGCTGCTCCTGGTCATTTTCTCCTCCTCTCTCCATAACTTTGGGAACCACAGAGCTCCCAGGCTTTGCCAATTCCCAAGGCCACTGCCATCCTTGACTTCTTGGACACCCCCAGGGCTGTGGACAGACACCCCTGTGTTTTCCGGCAGAAGATGTTAAGAGCCAACAGGAAGTCACAAAGTTACGGAGGCTGCTAGATCACCTCCCCAAAAGAAAAAGCTGAAAAAGCTGTGGCTGCTGAGGAAGGGGAGGTGAAGCTTGTGTGGCAAGCTCAGAGCACATTCACAGTGAATGAAAGGTGGAAGAGGGAGGGTGACTCTTCCTCAGGAAGTCTACTGATGGGACAAGGGGGAATGGGATCAAACGGAAAGAGAGTTGGAAGAGATTTGATGCTGGAAAGAAGTTCTTTAATCTGAGGCTGCTTGTCCCTGACACAGGGAGCTGTGCACATGTGGGTGCCCCATCCCCAGCAACATCCAAGGCCACATTGGACAGGGTTGAAGTGCTGGGAGCTTGCTCAGGTTGGAACCAGATGATTTTTAGGGTCTCTTCCAAGCCAAACCACTCAAGGATTGGATGGTTCTATGGCGTCCATCTCCAAGAGAGGAGTGGCCCTGAAGCTTCTGTGACATCACAGGGCCCAGAGTGCTGCAGGTGGAAGGTCCAGGGCCTGGAGACCAGTACAACAGACAGTTCACCTGCTGCCAGCACTCAGTTCTCCCCCACTCTTCGCTCTCTGCCACGGTGCCAAGATGTTCCTGCTGCCAGTACTCGCTTGTCCCCCGCTCTTGGTTCTCTGCCTTGGTGCTGAGCTGCTCCTGCTGCCGGGACTTTTCCTGCACTTCTACTGCACCATCAACACCAACAGCATGAGCGCTCCTGTCCCAGTGGAGGTACAGTGCCATCCCAGGGAGGGGGGCAGCCCTGACTGCCAGGGCAGGCTGCAGCCCTGTGGGGATGGATGCTGGGGAAAGGGACCCCAAGTGACATTGTGTTGCCTCATGCAGACTGCCAGAGACACCATTGAGGATATGGAGGTGGATGAGCAGGATGACACCGAGCCCATGGAAGTGGACGAATATGATGAGACTGAGCCCATGGAAGTGGATGAGCAGGATGACACCGAGCCCATGGAAGTGGACGAATATGATGAGACTGAGCCCATGGACGTCGATGAGAAGGACAAGGAAGAGCCCGTGATCCTGGCATGAGGATGGAGCCCCAGGAGCAGGACAACCTGATGCTCCCCTGCCCTGCCCACAGGCAGTGCCCAGCCTGGGGCGGGGCTGGCTGGCTCTCCTCAGGGACATGGTGCTCAAGGAAGTCCTGCTCTGCTGCTTCCTTCCTTCCTTCCTTCCTTCCTTCCCTCCCAGACAGACAGGGATAATGGGCATCGATAGGGCCCCACTGTAAATATGTTCAGCATGTTCGAGGCTTTTTTTTATAGGAACAATTTGAAGATTGTTAGCCTAAAGGTCCCAGAATGTTAATCTATAGCTTCTAGATTTTTACAGTATAAGTCCCAGATTGTTAACAGTATAGTCTTCCTTGTAAATATGCTCTAGAGACTGTTGTTGTTGTTGTTAGAAGTAAATATGTTCTTCAAATGTTTGGCTGAACTTTGTTCAATAAATACTATTTCTTATTAAAACCTCGCCTCTCTTTGCAATTCCTTTGGGCAACCTTTGCACAGTGCTGGTTTCCACTTGCTCATGGTTCCTGGGGCTGCAGGTCCCTGGGGGTGCTGGCACAGCCAGCCCTGGCTGAGGGTCCCTGTGCAGGGGGGTCCCACTGAGCCAGCACTGCTGTTCCTGGGGCACAGCAGTGTCCCCAAGGGCAAAGCTCTCACCAGCAGAGAGGGAGCTCTGACAGCAGCAGGCCCTGCAGCAACGCCACCAAAGCAAAGGAAACCTCCTGACACCCTTCCTGCTGCGGCCACAGGGACTCCTGGGCAGGAGCCAGCATCAGGCACAGGGATGCAACATCCACCTCCATGCTCTGAAGGTCACGACAGCCTTGGCAAGTCTGGGACCTGCACCCGGGCTGCTGCAGGGGCTGATGTTTAAGGCTTGCAGCCTCCAAAGCCTCTGGGCTTTGCTTCCCCCGCTGCCTTCCATTGCCCTGTGCCCAGGATCCTCACCCTGCCCGTGTTCCTGCTGCTGCCAGCAGCCCCCAGAGCCCCTCACTCCCTGAGCATCCCCATCACAGGGAGCACTGGCAAATCCCACACGCTTTGCAAAGCAAACTCCCCCACAGTAACCAAACCACTCTTTGGTCAGAGGGTGCCAAGGGGAAGCTCAGCACCAGCTGCTGTTTAAAGCATGCTTTCAAAAGTGGGTTCAGGCACTCTGGCAGTGCCTGCTGCGCAGCTGAGGCTTTGGGAACACAGCACTGGCTCAGGCCAGCCCTCAGCCCCTCACAGCTCATGCCAAGGGCCCAGCTCACAAAGCAGTTTCACACCACTTGCTGCAGCTATTTCAAAGGCCTAAATGTCATTCGCAGGAGCCATTTAGTTGCCAACTCAGTGTCCGTGTCCTGGCACGAGAAGCCACCAAGGGGCCTCTGCATGTGCACTCAGGGCACTTCCACTGCCATCCCAAAGGGATCGCAAAGGACAGGGCTCTTCTTTCAGCACTGCTGAGCTCCTCACGCAGCATTGAAGTCTCAGGAAGAGACAAGAATTGAGTGCACCAGGGAAGCTGGCCTCCAAGAAAAGGCATCAATCCCACGGCCCACCCAAGCCAACGGCCTGCATGTCTGTACCTTCTCCTCCTTCTCTCTTCTCTGCTGTCACTTTGCCCCTTCTCTCTGTCCGGGAGCTTGGCCTCTCAGACAAATAAAAGATGTGCATCCACACCTAGGCACGGCATAGATGTCTTACACAACTGTCCCTTCTTCCCCGACAGCTGCAAATCCTACAGCTGCCAGAC
Organism: Cinclus cinclus; assembly: GCF_963662255.1. NCBI lineage: Eukaryota > Metazoa > Chordata > Aves > Passeriformes > Cinclidae > Cinclus > Cinclus cinclus. The sequence continues at coordinate 3,942,156 of NC_085059.1, forward strand.
CTCATCCCTTGCTCCTAGAAAGGGAGACAAGACTTTCCATTCTAATCCATTGCCCAGCCCTAAGTCAACGACACAGTCAGTAGAAATAGCTGTGAAATCCCCGGCAGGAACCTGCCAGAAGAGCTACAGCTGTGGAGGGGGAAGCAGCAAACAACAACCCCCAACACTGCTTTGGACTCCTTACCAGCTAAAACAGATCCCACTCCTGCCACTTTTTCCATTTTTTGTTAACCACAACTACCATCAATTTAAATCCATTGAAAACAAGATCACAGGAGGGGTTGCGTGGAAAGGAACCTTCAATCCCACCCAGTGCAAGCTTTGCCATGGCAGGGACACCTGCCACTGTCCCACGCTGCTCCAGCCTGGCCTTGGGCACTGCCAGGGATCCAGGGGCAGCCACAGCTGCTCTGGGCACCCTGTGCCAGCCCTGCCCATCCTGCCAGGGAACACTTGCTGACCCATATCCCATCTGAAGCCGCTCCCAGTGCCAACAGGTGTCACTGCATGGCCTTGGGATGATGGATCAAGAGAAAGCCCCAAACTTTGAGCAGAGCTCCCAGTGCCTGTGCTGGGGACATGCCACCCACCTGTCCCTCAAGCACTCAGCTGCCTCGCAGCCAGATGGAGTGTCCAACGGGTAAAGTACTCCCAGAGGATCAAACCCTGGTCACTGCACCAATGACAAGGTCTTTATTGGGAAAAGAAATGTCGAAGCACAGCGACATTTCTTTTCCAAGCAGGAGACGCTGATCCTGTGCCGGCTGCACAGGGATGCTGTTATTGCTGGTCCTCATTTCATCCCTTTATCAGCTGCAGGGGCACCAGGACAGGCTGTGGTCTCCCAGGGCAGCTCTGAGTGACACTGCTGTCCCCACCAGATGTCCCCAGCCCTGGGTGCTGCCACGTGCCCCAGCCTCTGCAGCCCAAAGCACCTGGAGATCCCCCCGAGCATCAGCGATCGGGGCCGCTGCAATCAGCCTGCTGACCCAAAACCTCAAGTGCTGCCACAAGAAAAGCAGCTGATTCATTGATACCTCGGAATTTCATGTCTCAATGCAAGGACAGGAAGCACCCCTATGCCACCAAATCATTGCTAAGGGCTTGCAAGCCTCAACGCGGAGATTTCAGCGTTGGACACGCAGTCAGGGCAAGGGTAAATCCACACAGAAATGACTCAGAAATTCCAAAACACACATCATGTTGGTCTTGACGCCTTTCTTGTTGGCTCAAGGGCTGTTTCCGTGGGCCACGCTTGCACAGAAAGAAAGGAAGTGCAGCTGCTGAGGAACATCTCCATGCCCTCAGCAGGTTTTGGTGCCTTTGCTGCAGGGCCGCTCCTGTCAGAGCCCCCTCTCTGCTGCTGGCACTTTTGCTCTTGGGGACACCAGCCCAGGAACACCAGCAGGGCCCAGGGTTGGCTCAGGGGGACCCCCCTGTGCACAGGGACTCCCAGCCCCGTGGCTGTGCCAGCACCCCCAGAAACACCAAGATCTGGCAGCACTTTGCTCCGCTGCTCTTTCCGCACACGGACCCATCTCCTTCCTTTGCCATCCCAGGAAAATTCAACCTCTACCTCAGCCAAAGATCATTTCCTACACATGGCTGATCAGAAATGTTCTTCTGGACTTCCTCCACCAAAACCACCCCCGCATGCCCACAAGACATTCCAGGGCCATCGGGAAACCCTCCACAAACACTGCGCAGGCACCCAGGACCACGGGCTTTCCATCTCTGCCATTCAGGCTCCCTGCGCTGCTCCTGGTCATTTTCTCCTCCTCTCTCCATAACTTTGGGAACCACAGAGCTCCCAGGCTTTGGCAATTCCCAAGGCCACTGCCATCCTTGAATTCTTGAACACCCCCAGGGCTGTGGACAGACACCCCTGTGTTTTCCCGCAGAAGATGTTAAGAGCCAACAGGAAGTCACAAAGTTACGGAGGCTGCTAGATCACCTCCCCAAAAGAAAAAGCTGAAAAAGCTGTGGCTGCTGAGGAAGGGGAGGTGAAGCTTGTGTGGCAAGCTCAGAGCATATTCACAATGAATGAAAGGTGGAAGAGGGAGGGTGACTCTTCCTCAGGAAGTCTACTGATGGGACAAGGGGGAATGGGATCAAACGGAAAGAGAGTTGGAAGAGATTTGATGCTGGAAAGAAGTTCTTTAATCTGAGGCTGCTTGTCCCTGACACAGGGACCTGTGCACATGTGGGTGCCCCATCCCCAGCAACATCCAAGGCCACATTGGACAGGGTTGAAGTGCTGGGAGCTTGCTCAGGTTGGAACCAGATGATTTTTAGGGTCTCTTCCAAGCCAAACCACTCAAGGACTTCATGGTTCTATGGCGTCCATCTCCAAGAGAGGAGTGGCCCTGAAGCTTCTGTGACATCACATGGCCCAGAGTGCTCCAGGTGGAAGGTCCAGGGCCTGGAGACCAGCACAACAGACAGTTCACCTGCTGCCAGCACTCAGTTCTCCCCCACTCTTCTCTCTCTGCCACGGTGCCAAGATGTTCCTGCTGCCAGTACTCGCTTGTCCCCCGCTCTTCGTTCTCTGCCTTGGTGCTGAGCTGCTCCTGCTGCCGGGACTTTTCCTGCACTTCTACTGCACCATCAACACCAACAGCATGAGCGCTCCTGTCCCAGTGGAGGTACAGTGCCATCCCAGGGAGGGGGGCAGCCCGGACTGCCAGGGCAGGCTGCAGCCCTGTGGGGATGGATGCTGGGGACAGGGACCCCAAGTGACATTGTGCTGCCTCATGCAGACTGCCAGAGACACCATTGAGGATATGGAGGTGGATGAGCAGGATGACACCGAGCCCATGGAAGTGGACGAATATGATGAGACTGAGCCCATGGAAGTGGATGAGCAGGATGACACCGAGCCCATGGAAGTGGACGAATATGATGAGACTGAGCCCATGGAAGTGGATGAGCAGGATGACACCGAGCCCATGGAAGTAGATGAATATGATGAGACTGAGCCCATGGACGTCGATGAGAAGGACAAAGAAGAGCCCGTGATCCTGGCATGAGGATGGAGCCCCAGGAGCAGGACAACCTGATGCTCCCCTGCCCTGCCCACAGGCAGTGCCCAGCCTGGGGCGGGGCTGGCTGGCTCTCCTCAGGGACATGGTGCTCAAGGAAGTCCTGCTCTGCTGCTTCCTTCCTTCCTTCCTTCCTTCCTTCCTTCCTTCCTTCCTTCCTTCCTTCCTTCCTTCCTTCCTTCCTTCCTTCCTCCCTTCCTTCCTTCCTCCCTTCCTTCCTTCCTTCCTTCCTTCCTTCCTTCCTTCCTTCCTTCCTTCCTTCCTTCCTTCCTTCCTTCCTTCCTTCCTTCCCTCCTTCCTTCCTTCCTTCCTTCCTTCCTTCCTTCCTTCCTTCCTTCCTTCCTTCCTTCCTTCCTTCCTTTCTTCCTTCCTTCCTTCCTTCCTTCCTCCCTCCCTCCCCCCCCCCCCTCCCTCCCTCCTTCCTTCCTTCCTTCCTTCCTTCCTTCCTTCCTTCCTCCCTTCCTTCCTTCCTTCCTTCCTTCCTTCCCTCCCAAACTGACAGGGATAATGGGCATCGATAGGGCCCCGCTGTAAATATGTTCAGCATGTTCGAGGCTTTTTTTATAGGAACAATTTCAACATTGTTAGCCTAAAGGTCCCAGAATGTTAATCTATAGCTTCTAGATTTTTACAGTATAAGTCCCAGATTGTTAACAGTATAGTCTTCCTTGTAAATATGTTCTAGAGATGGTTGTTGTTGTTGTTAGAAGGAAACATGTTCTTCAAATGTTTGGCTGAACTTTGTTCAATAAATACTATTTCTTATTAAAACCTCGCCTCTCTTTGCAATTCCTTTGGGCGACGTTTGCACAGTGCTGGTTTCCACTTGCTCATGGTTCCTGAGGCTGCAGGTCCCTGGGGGTGCTGGCACAGCCAGCCCTGGCTGGGGCTCCCCGTGCAGGGGGGTCCCACTGAGCCAGCACTGCTGTTCCTGGGGCACAGCAGTGTCCCCAAGGGCAAAGCTCTCACCAGCAGAGAGGGAGCTCTGACAGCAGCAGGCCCTGCAGCAACGCCGCTGTGGGAATCGAGCTGGCTGACATCCAAAGCCAGACCAGTGTTTTTGATGCGTTGCCCCTTGGCCCCAGACCTTGGAGGGCATTTGTTTAAGTTTATAACAGTTCCTAGGAAAGTTGTCAAAGGTTTTAAAAATGTTCCTGGTCAAGCTTTATAATCCTCATTTCCCATTGATTGCCTCTATTCCCAGTTATGTCATCCCTTTTCTCTTCCCAGTTCTGGAAAGTTCTTGTATCCTTGTACCCCCATTGGTTTATGTTCACCGCATTGTTCCACCCATCCTACCTTACTGGTTACTGCCCCATATTACTCCTCCCTTGCTCCACTTTTCCCTTTACCCATTGGATTATCATCCTGGACCCACCTCTCATCATCCCTTATAAATACCCTGGATTTTCCCTCAGCCTTGTCTTCTACCCTTTGCTCTTATAGTGTGTGCACGTGTTTTGGGCCTTGTCCCGCATTTTCTTTTATGATTATTAAAGTCTTTAGTTGCAGAGTTGTGGTGTGGACCCGTTCCACATTTTGCCACCTTAGCCCTGATATCAGGGGAACTTTAGAGGTTGGTCGGGGAGACTGCCCTCGAGTCTCGCGCCTTAAGTATTGAAAAACAAAAACCCCGACAGGTGGCCCCTGAACAGGGACCCTGATATTCAGGGCACCTTGTTGCAGAGGTAGGACTGTGTCCCCGGGAGTGTGGCTGTGCCGGGGCCCGGCGGAGTTGTCGGCGAAGAGGGACCTCGTCTGGACACCCGGGGAGCCAGCGAGGGACGTCAACAGAAGCACCTGCAGAATACAGGTGTGTTTGGGGCACCCGACATAATATAGCCCTCTTCGCTGCCCTGTTTTAAAATACGGGTCCTAGTCTTGGCTAGGGGCGTCTCGGCAGCTAGATCCCCTAAGGAGGATTCGAAGGAAGATGGTTGGACAAATGTCAAGCGTAGAGAGGAACGTATATGGACGTTTTAAGTTAATTCTTTTAAGTACCACTAAGGACTTTTCAAAAAAAGAACTGAAAAAATTTGTAAAGTGGGTTTGTAAAAACTTCCCCAACACCCCGAGTGAAGAAATGATGAATACTGCCTTTTGGGACTCGGTGGGGAACAAAATTTATCACTTGTCTGGAAAATGGGACCCCGAGGCACCCTGCATGCTCCCTCTTTTCCACCTTATCCTGGAAACCCTGCACCAATCCCAGCTTCGATTACCCAGCTCGTCGGTTCCTCCTAACCCTTCTCCAAAGCAGCCTGTTCTCTCCCTGTCTCCTGTGACTGACCCTCCAGCTGAGATCCCCGATGGCAGCGCGCGGGCCGTCGTGGATCTCCCCCCTTCCATCCCTCTGGTGTCCTCATGTGTTCGTCCCGCTCACCCTCCTAACGACAGCTCTTGCCCCATCGGCTGCCCTGCCACAAACGGGGGCCATTTTGGAATTACCACTAACACCTTCTGTCAAAGTCTGCGTTCCTCGGCTATTCCCGCCTCTAGCTCTGCCTTCCAGCCCGCCCTCGCTCCCTCACGGCCCGCCCACCACCCTCAGGGGCCGCCCACTCCTGCCCCTGCCGGAACTGGCGCTGAGTGCTCCTCCTCCCGGAAGGAGACCGGAACTGCCCTTCAGGCACTTCCGGAAGAGCCTGCCTCCAAAATGGCTGCGCCCATAGCTGAAGCTTGCAAATCTTACCGGCACTTAACACTAATGTAAATGTTATTGCTCCACTTTGTTCATCTTCCTCCGGAGAGAACTCGAGCTCTAGTGACTCTGAGGAGTCTTCACCTTGCCCTCTAACCCCTAAAAACCCTTGGGAGAGGATCCGGAAAGCTGCTATAAAAGAAGGAAACTGGCAGATAGCAGCTAAGTTCAATGCATTCCCAGTGAGGTACCACAGGGGGAGGGGAGGTGCACCAAGATGGGAGCCTATGACATATGGGGAAGTAAAAGAACTGTGTCGGGCAGCCAAGGACCATGGGAGGGGATGCCCATATTTTAATAATCTTGTTCGGGCCACCTTCACAGCACATGTACTGACCCCCCATGACTTAAAATATATAATGACTATGTTGTTGTCTCCCCCTGAGTATACCTTGTGGGAAGGGGGATGGAAACGCATGCTCCAAGGATTCCTGACTGACTGCGTGAACGATCCAGCCAGAGCAGCATTAACAATGGACCACCTAGCCGGGGAAGGACAATTTACCCAACCTGAGGAGCAAGCTGCAGCAGCCCCCAGGCAAGTACTTGATGAAATTAAAACTCTTGCTAGGAAGGCACTAGTCCACGTGCCAGATGGCAGCACACCTAACTTGGAGTACACTAATATTAAGCAAGAGCCCGGAGAAACATACATGAAATTTATTGACAGGTTAAAATAAGCATTGGAAAAACAGGTTCCTGATGACAAAACCAGGAATACATTGTTAGAGACATTGGCGGTAGCTAATGCCGACTCTGAATGTCGGAAGGTACTGCGCGCTCTGCCACGAGAACCCCCACCGATGCTCCTCCAGATGATCGAGGCATGTAACCGTCTCGGGACGGTGGAGCATGTGGCAGCAGTACAAGCCCAGGCCATCGGACAGGGAGTTGCAAGAGCACTGGTTGCTGCACATTTTCCTTTGAAGTCGCCCCAAACGCAGTGCCAGTCTACATGTTTTCAGTGTGGCCAGCAAGGACACTTGCGAAAAGACTGTCCACAAAGGAAAGGGAGGTACCCAGTTGTTAGTAAAAATCAACCTCAGGCTAAACAGTTTTCCTTTAAAAGTAATTTTCCTAGGCAGCCGTCAAAAAACTTCCATCAGAGCGCAAGTCGGCCTTGCGCTATGACAAGAAATCCACAAGCCGAAGATACTGATGGCTGCGGAGAATCAGAACATTCTAACCACCACTACAGGCCCTGTGGCTCCGAACTCCAGCAGCTCATCTCAGGACTACCAGCAACAATTCCACCAGGTGCCCGGCTGGAGTTGGTGAGTGCTAAACCTGTAGTGCTGACTGACTGTTCCACACATTCAGTTTCAACAGGACAACTTGGGCTTGAAGATCGGCCCCACCAAGTGTTAATTTTAGGCAATTGTAGATCAAAGACTGAGGGATTTTTTGTCCTTCCTTCCGTATTGTCTGTTACATCTTCCCAGGAAATGACTGTTTTAGCCCTAAGCCCTGACCCTCCTTGCTTTATTCCCGGAGGACTGCCTATAGCCCAAGCGATTATGTTGCCAGATGAAACGGAGGAAGAGGATTCAGAATCCTTTGTCATGTGGACCCAGGTTATAAGTAAGGACAGGCCTAAAATAACCTGTATCCTAGAGGCTAATGGACAGAAGGTAACTCTTAAGGGAACTGTTGACACTGGATCGGACGTTACTGTAATTTCTACCTCAAGATGGCCCTCAGGGTGGGCACTTACACCAGCTTCTGGAGTCCTTATGGGGATTGGAGGGGAAAGCACTAGTCTGAAAAGCATGAATTTGATCAAGATAGAGGGACCTAAGGGTCGTGTTGCCACCACCAGACCCTTCATAGTGAAAACACGAACGCCTGTCGTCCTGTGGGGAAGGGATATTTAGACTGAATGGGGAGCGCGTTTGGAAATGGATTTTTAATTGGGGTCATTGAAGAGCGTGGCACCTTGAAAATAACTTGGAAAGATAATACCCCTATCTGGGTAGATCAATGGCCCCTACATGAGAAAAAACTAGCCGCGCTGCAATCCCTGATATCAGAACAACTTCAACAAGGACACATAACATTCACCACCAGCCCCTGGAACACCCCCATTTTTGTCATCCAAAAACCACGCAGTGACAAATGGCGACTCCTCCATGATCTCCGGAAAATAAATGAGGTCATAGAGGACATGGGTGCACTTCAGCCAGGTCTTCCTTCTCCGGCTATGGTCCCTAAAGACTGGTACCTAACAATTATTAACCTTAAAGACTGTTTCTTTGACATTCCATTACACCCTGATGATGCTCCATGTTTTGCCTTTTCCATCCCATCAATCAACAGGGAAGCACCCCTTCAGCAATTCCATTGGGTGGTCTTACCTCAAGGAATGAAAAACAGTCCAACAATATGTCAGTGGTTTGTGGCTAAGATACTAACCCCTGTTTGTAAAGTTCATCCACAGGTGTTGATACTTCACTATATGGATGATATCCTGTTAGCTGCCAAAGATACTGTCACACTGGACACTGCAGTGAAGGATACCATCTCAGCAGTCCAAAAAGCTGGATTAAGTGTTTCAGAAGAAAAGGTGCAGCAAATGCAGCCTTGGAGGTATTTGGGTTATAAAATTTCGTCACGAACTATAAAGCCACAACTGCTCCAGCTGGAAGAGAACCCACAAACATTACATGACATGCAGAGGTTGCTTGGTGCTATCACTTGGGTGAGACCCTTATTGGGGATTACAAATCAAGACTTATTTGACATTATTTGACCTCCTGAAGGGAGATTCGGCCCCAAACTCCCCGAGACACTTGACAGAGGAAGCAAGACACGCCTTGAATAAAGTGTCTTTTGCAATACAAACCCGGCAAGCACACCGGATGGACCCTATGTTGCCTTTCCTATTAGTGGTTCTGGGGAGGGGTCCTCAACTTCATGCCTGAATTTTTCAGTGGGATCCTGAGTTACCTGGTCCTTTGTTGATTTTAGAATGGATTTTCCTTTCCCACCAACCCAAAAAGACCATCACTACAAAGCCAGAAATAAGAGCTCAGTTAATTATTAAGGCTAGAAGACGTTTGCTATCTTTCTCTGGGAGAGACTTTTCGATTATATTTCTGCCTTTGACTTCTTCCTATTTAGATTGGCTCCTGCAACAATCTGAACACCTTGAAATTGCTCTAATAAATTTCCCTGGACAACTTTCTATCCATTGCCCTAAGCATAGACTTCTAAGTTCTGATTTCAATTTATTTCCTAAACCCTTAAGGAGTGATAAGCCCCTCAAAGCCCTCACTTTGTTTACAGACGGGTCAGGAAAATCTCATAAATCTGTAATTACATGGGAAAACCCTATGACAGGTGAGTGGCTGTCAGATATTGAAATTGTTGAAGGCTCACCACAGATTGTTGAATTGGCGGCAGTGGTAAGGGCATTTTGCAAATTCACCGGCCCCGTTAATATTGTTACTGACTCAGCATATGTTGCAGGGATCGTGGAAAGGGCGGAAAATTCGTTGCTGAAGGACATTGCAAATGAACGGTTATATTCTTTACTGAAAAATAGAGTTTTTCTTCTTTCCCAAAGGCAGCACCCTTACTTCATTATGCATATCCGTTCCCACACTACCCTTCCTGGACCCTTGACACAAGGTAACAATCGAGCTGACACACTTGCCATGACAGCACAAGTAACATTACCTAACATACCTGAGCAGGCAAAGCTTAGCCATGCATTCTTCCATCAAAATGCTCCAGCTTTGCATAGAATGTTTGATATTACCAAGGACCAAGCCAAGGCCATTGTAAACACATGCCCTAGTTGCCAAAAACTTTCCCTACCAGCTATTGGAGCAGCAGTCAACCCTAGGGGACTCCATAGTTTACAACTGTGGCAAGCAGATATAACACACTACCCTTCATTTGGTCGTTTCAAATACATCCATCTTTCTATAGATACCTTTTCAGGTGCTATCTTTGCCTCCGCTCACACCAAAGAAACAGCAGCAGATGCTATGAAACGTTTTCTCCAAGCATTTGCAATCCTAGGTATCCCCCAGGAAATAAAAACTGATAATGGTCCAGCTTATATTTCACACAAAAATAAAACAATTTTTCAATCAGTGGGGAGTCATCCACACCACTGGCATCCCTCACTCCCCCACGGGTCAGTCAATAGTTGAAAGAGCCCATGGTTCCCTTAAAAATCTTTTAGATAAACAAAAAGGGGGAATAGAGATCTTATCAAACACAGAAAGGTTAAGTAAAGCATTATATGTCTTTAATTTTTTGAACAATTCGTTTATGGAAACAAACCCTCCAATTATCTGTCATTTTTCGAATACAACACAGGCTCAACTGAAAGAAAGACCACCAGTCTTGGTAAAAGATGCTGAAACAAATCAAATCTTAGGAGGACCATTCCAACTAATAACTTGGGGGAAGGGATATGCTTGTGTCTCCACAGATAGGGCACCTCGGTGGATGCCAGCCAAGAACATCAAACCTTACCTACAGCCTTTAAAAGAAGACCTACCAGAGAGTCCCAGTAGTCCAACTCCTAACAACAAGCCTGCAACTACTACTCCTTATGACTGACTATTTCACAGCTCCTCATCGCAAGTCATCGTTGGGACCGTGACCTCTGAAAGACTCTCAATCATTGCACTTGTTCTCTTTAATGTCCTACCCTTTGCCAGCAGCAGAATTGTTCAACAGCCAAAACAGAACATTTGGATTACCCTGGCCAACATAACGCACCAAGAGACGTTATGTCTATCTGTTGCCAACCCCAAACAACCCCTTTTCAACATGCCTGGTAGGTCTACCAGCAGACGAATGCCCAGTAAATAAAAAGACCATCAATGCCATGCGAGGTAACAGTCCCAAAAGTAAGTTAAAATACAACCCTGTAGACTTTTGGAACTCGTGGGCTCTTGATCTTCCACATGCGCCATTAGAGCCTCAAGAACTGGAACTATTTGGCTCAGTTAAAATGGACTACTGCATCACCTTTCGCTATAAAAAGAGAGTTCAGCTGATAAGGGCTAACGGAGCCCCAAATCGTGAAAACAGATGAACCAGCGTTGTGGGATGTTTCCCCCCACCATCCAGGGTATAAAAATGAGAGCCTATGGTGTAATTATACCTCACGACATCCATCTAAATCAAGTGATATTCCTCTGCAGTTACCTCCAGGTACATTTCTTGTTTGTGGGGACAGAGCATGGCCTGCCATTCCGTCTCATATTAAAGGTGGACCATGTAGCCTTGGTAGGCTTACTTTACTAACTCCCAATGTCACAGCACTAATTGGTAATAGCAAAAACAGGAAAAAGCGTTTTGCACATCAATTCCAATCTGATTGTAATAGTAAATTAGAGTTTTGGAATAGGGGACAAAGGATAATCGCCTCTGCTCTTGTACCTTGGGTAGCTGCTGCACAAGCAGTCACCCAGTTGGGAAGATTGGGATGTTGGTTAAGTAAACAAACCAACGCTACTTCCGTCGCTCTAAGTGATCTTCTGACAGATGTTGTCAGTATAAGGCATGCAACATTGTAAAACAGAGCTGCCATAGAATTTTTGCTGTTGGCACAAGGACATGGATGCCAGGACTTCGAAGGCATGTGCTGCATGAACCTTTCTGATCATAGCGAATCTATACACAAAAGTATTCAAGCTCTCAAAGATGGAGTCAAAGAGTTACAAATCAAGGATGACACGGACTGGTTTAATGGACTCTTGAAAAGTTGGGGAAACAAAGGGTGGGGGTTACTTATAATGAAAACTGGGTTACTTCATAATTGTTGTTGTTGTACTCTTAATTGGTCCGTGCTTGTTACAATGTTTTTACAAAGTTCTACAAAAATCATTTAGCTCTATTTTTATAGTTAAACAGAAAGGGGAAGATGTGGGAATCGAGCTGCCCGACATCCAAAGCCAGACCAGTGTTTTTGGTGAGTGGCCCCTTGGCCCCAGACCTTGGAGGGCATTTGTTTAAGTTAATAACAGTTCCTAAGAAAGTTGTCAAAGGTTTTAAAACTGTTCATGGTAAAGTTTTATAACCCTCATTTCCCATTGGTTACCTCCATTCCCAGTTATGTCATCCCTTTTCTCCTCCCAGTCCTGGAAAGTTCTTGTATCCTTGTACCCCCATTGGTTTATGTTCACCGCATTGTTCCACCCATCCTACCTTACTGGTTACTGCCCCATATTACTCCTCCCTTGCTCCACTTTTCCCTTTACCCATTGGATTATCATCCTGGACCCACCTCTCATCATCCCTTATAAATACCCTGGATTTTCCCTCAGCCTTGTCTTCTACCCTTTGCTCATATAGTGTGTACAGGTGTTTTGGGCCTTCTCCCGCATTTTCTTTATGATTATTAAAGTATTTAGTTTCAGAGTTTTGGTGTAGACCCGTTCCTCATTTCGCCACCTTAGCCCTGATATCAGGGGAACTTTAGAGGTTGGTCGGGGAGACTGCCCTCGAGACTTGCGCCTTAAGTACTGAAAAACAAAAAAATCCCGACAGTTAAGAGCCAACAGGAAGACACAAAGTTACGGAGGCTGCTAGATCACCTCCCCAAAAGAAAAAGCTGAAAAAGCTGTGGCTGCTGAGGAAGGGGAGGTGAAGCTTGTGTGGCAAGCTCAGAGCACATTCACAATGAATGAAAGGTGGAAGAGGGAGGGTGACTCTTCCTCAGGAAGTCTACTGATGGGACAAGGGGGAATGGGATCAAACGGAAAGAGAGTTGGAAGAGATCTGATGCTGGAAAGAAGTTCTTTAATGTGAGGCTGCTTGTCCCTGACACAGGGAGCTGTGCACATGTGGGTGCCCCATCCCCAGCAACATCCAAGGCCACATTGGACAGGGTTGAAGTGCTGGGAGCTTGCTCAGGTTGGAACCAGATGATTTTTAGGGTCTCTTCCAAGCCAAACCACTCAAGGACTTCATGGTTCTATGGCGTCCATCTCCAAGAGAGGAGTGGCCCTGAAGCTTCTGTGACATCACAGGGCCCAGAGTGCTGCAGGTGGAAGGTCCAGGGCCTGGAGACCAGCACAACAGACAGTTCACCTGCTGCCAGCACTCAGTTCTCCCCCACTCTTCTCTCTCTGCCACGGTGCCAAGATGTTCCTGCTGCCAGTACTCGCTTGTCCCCCGCTCTTCGTTCTCTGTCTTGGTGCTGAGCTGCTCCTGCTGCCGGGACTTTTCCTGCACTTCTACTGGAGCATCAACACCAACAGCATGAGCGCTCCTGTCCCAGTGGAGGTACAGTGCCATCCCAGGGAGGGGGGCAGCCCTGACTGCCAGGGCAGGCTGCAGCCCTGTGGGGATGGATGCTGGGGAAAGGGACCCCAAGTGACATTGTGCTGCCTCATGCAGACTGCCAGAGACACCATTGAGGATATGGAGGTGGATGAGCAGGATGACACCGAGCCCATGGAAGTGGACGAATATGATGAGACTGAGCCCATGGAAGTGGATGAATATGATGAGACTGAGCCCATGGAAGTGGATGAGCAGGATGACACTGAGCCCATGGAAGTGGACGAATATGATGAGACTGAGCCCATGGAAGTGGATGAGCAGGATGACACCGAGCCCATGGAAGTGGATGAATATGATGAGACTGAGCCCATGGACGTCGATGAGAAGGACAAGGAAGAGCCCGTGATCCTGGCATGAGGATGGAGGCCCAGGAGCAGGACAACCTGATGCTCCCCTGCCCTGCCCACAGGCAGTGCCCAGCCTGGGGCGGGGCTGGCTGGCTCTCCTCAGGGACATGGTGTTCAAGGAAGTCCTGCTCTGCTGCTTCCTTCCTTCCTTCCTTCCTTCCCTCCCTCCCAGACTGACAGGGATAATGGGCATCGATAGGGCCCCACTGTAAATATGTTCAGCATGTTCAAGGCTTTTTTTATAGGAACAATTTCAAGATTGTTATCCTAAAGGTCCCAGAATGTTAATCTATAGCTTCCAGATTTTTACTGTATAGGTCCCAGATTGTTACCAGTATAGTCTTCCTTGTAAATATGTTCTAGAGATTGTTGTTGTTGTTGTTAGAAGGAAACATGTTCTTCAAATGTTTGGCTGAACTTTGTTCAATAAATACTATTTCTTATTAAAACCTCGCCTCTCTTTGCAATTCCTTTGGGCAACCTTTGCACAGTGCTGGTTTCCACTTGCTCATGGTTCCTGGGGCTGCAGGTCCCTGGGGGTGCTGGCACAGCCAGCCCTGGCTGGGGGTCCCTGTGCAGGGGGGTCCCACTGAGCCAGCACTGCTGTTCCTGGGGCACAGCAGTGTCCCCGAGGGCAAAGCTGTCACCAGCAGAGAGGGAGCTCTGACAGGAGCAGGCCCTGCAGCAACGCCACCAAAGCAAAGGAAACCTCCTGACACCCTTCCTGCTGCAGCCACAGGGACTCCTGGGCAGGAGCCAGCATCAGGCACAGGGATGCAACATCCACCTCCATGCTCTGAAGGTCTCGACAGCCTTGGCAAGTCTGGGACCTGCACCTGGGCTGCTGCAGGGGCTGATGTTTAAGGCTTGCAGCCTCCAAAGCCTCTGGGCTTTGCTTCCCCTGCTGCCTTCCATTGCCCTGTGCCCAGGATCCTCACCCTGCCCGTGTTCCTGCTGCTGCCAGCAGCCCCCAGAGCCCCTCACTCCCTGAGCATCCCCATCACAGGGGGCACTGGCAAATCCCACACGCTTCACAAAGCAAACTCCCCCACAGTAACCAAACCACTCTTTGGTCAGAGGGTGCCAAGGGGAAGCTCAGCACCAGCTGTTGTTTAAAGCATGCTTTCAAAAGTGGGTTCAGGCACTCTGGCAGTGCCTGCTGCGCAGCTGAGGCTGTGGGGACACAGCACTGGCTCAGGCCAGCCCTCAGCCCCTCACAGCTCATGCCAAGGGCCCAGCTCGCAAAGCAGTTTCACACCACTTGCTGCAGCTATTTCAAAGGCCTAAATGTCATTCGCAGGAGCCATTTAGTTGCCAACTCAGTGTCCGTGTCCTGGCAGGAGAAGCCACCAAGGGGCCTCTGCATGTGCACTCAGGGCACTTCCACTGCCATCCCAAAGGGATCGCAAAGGACAGGGCTCTTCTTTCAGATGTCTTACACAACTGTCCCTTCTTCCCCGACAGCTGCAAATCCTACAGCTGCCAGACCTCATCCCTTGCTCCTAGAAAGGGAGAGAAGACTTTCCATTCTAATCCATTGCCCAGCCCTAAGTCAACGACACAGTCAGTAGAAATAGCTGTGAAATCCCCGGCAGGAACCTGCCAGAAGAGCTACAGCTGTGGAGGGGGAAGCAGCAAACTCCCACTCCCACCCCCACCACTGCTTTGGACTCCTTACCAGCTAAAACATATCCTGTTTTAATGCACATTTATGGTTTTGTTTTGCACTGAGGGTGGGTTGTTCTGTTTGCCCATGGGTTTGTATCCTGGTTGTCCCCTTCCCTTAACCCCTGCCTTTCCCCTGGCCAGCCCTGAGTGTGAACAACCCCTGTGACCCGGGGTTTCTTCACCCTTGAGTTGGGATTGAAAATACCCCACGTTTCCCATGCTATCTCTCTTCTCCCTGCAACTCTTCAGGACAATAAACTCGGATCATTCCGGGAAGGAGGGCCCCCTCTAATTTTTTACCTTTGTCCTTGTCAGATAAAAATCCCCCATCTCTCTGACCCTGAGCTATCCCAGGCACGTCAGAGAGACCACGGGGAAGATCCGACAAGTTGGCGCTCCGCCTTGAAGGCTTTCTCACAGAAGTTTGAGAGCCTCTTGCTCTGGGCTGGAGTCCTATCTAAGGATTCATTAAGCCTTTTGGATTGCTCAGCTCCTTTCTAGCACGAAATTGCTTTCTGCGCAATATTCTGCTAGAAAGGGACAAACTGGTAGCTTGCTTTGGAGCCCAACAAGTCAGCTGGGGACAAGGGACTTTTCTTTGCAGCACTTTGGATGACCCAAGCCTCTAGGAAGGGGTGAGTGACCCTTGCAGCAGGCAGGGACCCCAAAAGGAGCCGGGGGGGTGGGGAGGGGGTCGGTCGGAAGACGGGTGTGGCAGCATAGCCAGCGTGTGGCCCCTTCTAACCCGGGGTTAGGGGGCAACAGCTGCCTGTTTTCTGGTTTTTCTGACTGCAAGAAAAGGTAGAAATGAAATTAGACAATTCCAAAATTTTTCATCTCAAACTTTTAGGGAACTTTGCAAAATTCAAAAAGAATTTGGCCGCAATAGTGAAATCTTTAAAGGGATGTTGAAAGCTACCCTACCATCCAATGAATTAGTTCCAGCTGATCTTCGAGATCTTTTCAAGTGTTTCCTGAGCCCCTCAGAGTTTGATATGTGGGAAAACATTTGGAAGAGATCTCTGAAGGGACTGCTAAAGGAACTTCTACAAAGTAGCCAAAATGCAGTAGACCCAGATGGAAATCCCGTAACTCTAGAATATTTATGTGGGGAAGGGGAGTGGTCTAACCCTGACGATCAAGTCAGAGTACTAACAAAATGGATTCTAACAAACATCTGTGAAGTAGCAGAAAAGGTTTTTAACCAGCTGCCTACTTCAGAGACCACGGGTAGTTATACTAATGTTAAACAGTTTACTTCTGAGCCCTTTTTACAGTTTGTTGATGGCCTTGGAGAACAGATCCAAAGACAAGTGCAGAATCCCTTAGCACAAGAGGAACTCATTTAGGAGTTGGCCCAGAGAAATGCTAATGAGGCCTGTCCAAGAGTGATCCTGGGCCTGCCTCCAATGCCACCACCTACTTTACCAGAGATTATAGAGGCATGCACCAGGAACGCAGAGCTGTTCAGTGGGCCAGAAAGAAGGCTTGGACTACCAAACCCAAGAACTGCACCAGCCGTAACATCAGGAGTAAAGAAGCAGCCCATGACACCAGAACAGCTTCAGCACATCATCTGCTTCCACTGCAGAAACCCAGGACACTTCGCCAGAGACTGTCCACAAAGCCAACAGCAAAACAAACTCAACCAACAAAAAAACTAAATTTAAAGTGCGTACCCGCAACTGACAGAACTGCGCGCAAAGATATAAATGCAGCGGGCTCCACACTGGCAGAAGCCTCTCTCTTGACCGAAAAGGGGGAGGAAGGGAAACAGGGTGTGGGAATGCAAAATGAATGTTTGTTTAAAAAAGTTAAGCAGCCGCAAGGCCATTTTAGGCTTATAACTACCAAAGGTTTTCATTTCAGGTCTACTGACTGGACAGTCATTGCAGTGGACCTGCCAGACAACTTACAGGACGTGACGTTAAACCACAGGGAACTGGACAGTGAGTATTTTGTTACTGGGGACACAGCACACCCACACCCCTGGAAATTGAGATAGCTCCCATGACCATCAAGGGAAACATAAGTAGCCTCATTCTCCTGGCAAGATGTCCCCAAACACCATTCTATTTGGCTGAAGGGCAAATCATTGCCCAGGCAATTCCTATTCCAGCAGAGATCCCAGTAGATGGAAAATCACCTGAAGTCTACTGGGCAGAAGTGGTGGGTGAGGACAAACCCTCTATGGCATGCAACCTGACCCGTGGATCAGATCATCTCCATGTGGAAGGGCTGCTTGACACAGGGGCAGATGTGACAATCATACCCGAAAGGATGTGGCCGTCACATTGGGACCTGCAACCCGTGGCAGGCAAAATCCAGGGTATAGGAGGGATAAAATTGGCAAAAGTCTCAAAAAGCATTGTGCAGATTGAGGGACCAGACGGAAAATTGGCCAGTGTCCGTCCATTTGTTACAGACTGCAAGTGCCCCCTATGGGGGAGAGACACCATGTCCCAGTGGGGGGTCAAATTAGTTATCCCTAAGACTCCCCAGGATTTTTAATGGCGGCCACTGTAGAGCGCCCTGCCCAAAAGTTAACATGGTTAAATGACACTCCAATTTGGGTACACCAGTGGCCGCTTAGCAAAGAAAAGCTTAAGGCGCTTGAAGAGCTCGTAGAGGAGCAATTGGCAAAGGGCCACAGAGAAGAAACAACTAGCCCTTGGAATTCCCTGGTCTTTGTGATAAAGAAACCAGGGAAAGACAAGTGGCATCTTCTCCATGATCTCTGGGAGATAAACAAAGTAATTAAGGACATGGGGTCACTCCAGCCTGGGATGCCTTCTCCAAAAATGCTTCCCCAAAATTGGCAATTGGCTGCCCTGGACATCAAGGACTGTTTCTTCCAAATTCCCCTCCACCCAAAGGATGCTCCGCGGTTTGCCTTTTCGGTACCCACCACTAATCGAGAAGCCCCAGGGAAGAGGTACCACTGGAAAGTCCTTCCCCAGGGAATGAAGTGCAGTCCCTCCATCTGCAAGTGGTATGTAGCCTCGTTGCTTTCCCCGGTGCGTGCTGAAAAGGGGGAGGCCATTATCCTACACTACATGGAAGATGTACTTGTGTGTGTTCCCCCAATGACACTATACTCCAAGACACACTTGACCTAGTGGTTAAAGTCTTAACCTCTGCTGGATTTCAATTGCAGGAGGACAAGGTCCAAAGGATGCCACTTTGGAGGTACCTGGGCTTGGAAATAACTGCGCGCACCATTGTGCCGCAAAGATTGGCAATTAATAACAATCCAAAAACCCTAGCAGATCTCCATTCCTTGTGTGGGTCTTTGAACTGGGTCAGGCCCTGGCTAGGCCTCACCAATGAGGACCTAAGCCCCCTCCTCAATTTATTAAAGGGGGAGAGAGAGCTGGATTCTCCCAGAGAACTGACCCCAGAGGCAAAAACAGTCATAGAAAAAGCAGAAAAAGCTTTGGGCACAAGGCAAGCTCACCGGTATCACCCCGAGCTGCCCTTTAAATTTATTATCCTGGGAAAGCTGCCACACCTGCACGGTTTGATATTTCAGTGGACCAAAGGGCAAAAAGATTCACGTTCAATCATAGAGTGGATTTTCCTTTCACGTGCAAGACCCAAAACCATCACTAAGCCACAAGAGCTAATAGCTCAGCTGATTTGTAAGGCAAGAGTAAGACTTTGTGAGCTGGCTGGTTGTGACTTTGCATGTATTCACCTCCCGGTCAAGCTTTCAAAGGAAGGAAAGAACTCTCCTGAGAAACTGACCAAAGAAATGTTTGAGCACCTGCTTCAGAGCAATGCCAACCTGCAGCTGTCCCTGGATAGCTACAGTGGACAAATATCAGTCCACGCCCCATCTCACAAGCTGTTCAATGAGGAATTCCACCTCATTCCTTGTGAAAAAAGGAGCCGTAGGCCACTCAAAGCTCTCACAGTGTTCACTGATGTGTCTGGAGCATCCCACAAGTCGGTGATGACTTGGAGAAATCCACAAACTCAAAATTGGGAAGCTGAGGTTGAGTTTGTGGAGGGTTCGCCCCAGATAGCAGAACTGGCCGCAGCTGTGAGAGCCTTTGAGAAGTTCTCGGAGCCAATTAACTTGGTAACCGACTCAGCCTATGTAGCTGGGGTGGTATCCAGAGCAAAGCAGGCAGTTCTCAAGGACATCGAGAACGAGCAGCTCTTCAGGTTGCTCTCCAGACTAATCTATTTGGTTTCGCATAGAGAGCACCTGTTCTATGTGATGCATGTAAGGTCACACACCGATCTGCCAGGTGAAATTGCAGAAGGGAATCATAAGGCAGACTCCCTTGCTGCCCCAGCTGAGAAAGCACGCCTCCCTGACAATTTTCCAACAGGCAAAGCTGAGCCACCAGCAGTACCATCAAAATGTGCCAGGTCTGATCCGTCAGTTCCAGCTAACACGGAGTCAGGCTCGAGCCATTGTGGCCACCTGTCCCAGCTGCCAGCTCCAGGCCATGCCTTCGCTGGGTGTAGGGGTTAACCCCCGAGGCCTTGGCAGCTGTGAGGTGTGGCAGACAGACATCACACACATACCCAGTTTTGGTCGCCTCAAATATGTACTTGTAAGCATTGATACATATTCGGGTGCAGTTGATGCCTCTGGCCACGCAGGAGAAAAGGCTGTGCATGCCAAACAACACCTAGTGCAAGCCTTTTCAGTGCTGGGGATCCCTAGGGAAATCAAAATGGACAATGGCCCAGCGTACACATCCAAGGAGTTCCTAGAGTTTGTTCAGCAGTGGGGAGTGGAACATAAAACTGGCATCCCCCACTCCCTCACATCCAAGGTGTGATCGAGCGTGCCCACCAGACGCTCAAACAGGTCCTGGCTAGACAGAGTAGTTCAACTTTGTGGATGTCTCCACAGCAAAAGCTCTGTAAAGCCATGTTTACTATCCATTTTCTAAACTGTTCTTTTGAAAATATGAGTCCACCTGTGGTTCGTCACTTTAACAGTGGCAGTCAATTCAAACTGTCCCAGCATCCACCAGTTTTGATTAGGGACCCAGAAACATGGGAAACCAAAGGTCCCTATGAGCTTGTTACCTGGGGGTGTGGTTATGCATGTGTATCCACCCCCTCAGGTTCCAGGTGGATCCCCCACAAGTGGGTGAAACCTTTTGTCCCCAAACATCCAGCTCCAGCAGAAGGGGATGACAAGCAAGTTTCAATTGCTTCAAACAGAAGACGCCGCCGAGAAGAAAACATCTCCTTGGAATGTGATTTTAACTCTAGCAAGGACACAAACCTTTAATATGCTTTAAAAATGTTTACTTTTCCCTTTTAGAAAAAACCTAACTCCCACTCATCCCAGTGATGAACCTTATCCAATATTGCGATATCCTGAATCGGAATGAAACCGATGCCTTTCTCGTAACTTATTAAACAAAAAATGGGGAGATGTTGTAATGCACATTTATGGTTTTGTGTTGCACTGAGGATGGTTTGTTCTGTTTCCCCGTGGGTTTGTATCCTGGTTGCCGCCTTCCCTTAACCCCTCCCTTTCCCCTGGCCAACCCTGAGTGGCTGTGACCTGGGGTTCCTCCGCCCTTGAGTTGGGAGTGAAAATACCCGGCTATCTCCCCATTTCCCATGCTATATCTCTTCTCCCTGCAACCCCTCAGGACAAAAAACTTGGATCATCTCGGGAAACAGAGCCTCCTCTAATTTTTGAGCTTTGTCCTTGTCAGATACAAGATCCCCCACCTCTTCGACCACGAGCTAGCCGAGGCAGGTCAGAGGGACCAGGGGGAAGATCCGACAATATCCCACTCCTGCGACAGGGCTCTTCTTTCAGCACTGCTGAGCTCCTCACGCAGCATTGAAGTCTCAGGAAGAGACAAGAATTGAGTGCACCAGGGAAGCTGGCCTCCAAGAAAAGGCATCAATCCCACGGCCCACCCAAGCCAACGGCCTGCATGTCTGTACCTTCTCCTCCTTCTCTCTTCTCTGCTGTCACTTTGCCCCTTCTCTCTGTCCGGGAGCTTGGCCTCTCAGACAAATAAAAGATGTGCATCCACACCTAGGCACGGCATAGATGTCTTACACAACTGTCCCTTCTTCCCCGACAGCTGCAAATCCTACAGCTGCCAGACCTCATCCCTTGCTCCTAGAAAGGGAGACAAGACTTTCCATTCTAATCCATTGCCCAGCCCTAAGTCAACGACACAGTCAGTAGAAATAGCTGTGAAATCCCCGGCAGGAACCTGCCAGAAGAGCTACAGCTGTGGAGGGGGAAGCAGCAAACTCCCACCCCCACCACTGCTTTGGACTCCTTACCAGCTAAAACAGATCCCACTCCTGGGATTTTTTTCCATTTTTTGTTAACCACAACTACCATCAATTTAAATCCATTGAAAACAAGATCACAGGAGGGGTTGCGTGGAAAGGAACCTTCAATCCCACCCAGTGCAAGCTTTGCCATGGCAGGGACACCTGCCACTGTCCCACGCTGCTCCAGCCTGGCCTTGGGCACTGCCAGGGATCCAGGGGCAGCCACAGCTGCTCTGGGCACCCTGTGCCAGCCCTGCCCATCCTGCCAGGGAACACTTGCTGACCCATATCCCATCTGCAGCTGCTCCCAGTGCCAACAGGTGTCACTGCATGGCCTTGGGATGATGGATCAAGAGAAAGCCCCAAGCTTTGAGCAGAGCTCCCAGTGCCTGTGCTGGGGACGTGCCACCCACCTGCCCCTCAAGCACTCAGCTGCCTCGCAGCCAGATGGAGTGTCCAACGGGTAAAGCACTCCCAGAGGATCAAACCCTGGTCACTGCACCAATGACAAGGTCTTTATTGGGAAAAGAAATGTCGAAGCACAGCGACATTTCTTTTCCAAGCAGGAGACGCTGATCCTGTGCCGGCAGCGCAGGGATGCTGTTATTGCTGGTCCTCATTTCATCCCTTTATCAGCTGCAGGGGCACCAGGACAGGCTGTGGTCTCCCAGGGCAGCTCTGAGTGACACTGCTGTCCCCACCAGCTGTCCCCAGCCCTGGGTGCTGCCACGTGCCCCAGCCTCTGCAGCCCAAAGCACCTGGAGATCCCCCCGAGCATCAGCGATCAGGGCCGCTGCAATCAGCCTGCTGACCCAAAACCTCAAGTGCTGCCACAAGAAAAGCAGCTGATTCATTGATACCTCGAAATTTCATGTCTCAATGCAAGGACAGGAAGCACCCCTATGCCACCAAATCATTGCTAAGGGCTTGCAAGCCTCAACGCGGAGATTTCAGCGTTGGACACGCAGTCAGGGCAAGGGTAAATCCACACAGAAATGACTCAGAAATTCCAAAACACACATCATGTTGGTCTTGACGCCTTTCTTGTTGGCTCAAGGGCTGTTTCCGTGGGCCACGCTTGCACAGAAAGAAAGGAAGTGCAGCTGCTGAGGAACATCTCCATGCCCTCAGCAGGTTTTGGTGCCTTTGCTGCAGGGCCGCTCCTGTCAGAACCCCCTCTCTGCTGCTGACACCTTTGCTCTTGGGGACACCAGCCCAGGAACACCAGCAGGGCCCAGGGTTGGCTCAGGGGGACCCCCCTGTGCACAGGGACTCCCAGCCCCGTGGCTGTGCCAGCACCCCCAGAAACACCAAGATCTGGCAGCACTTTGCTCCGCTGCTCTTTCCGCACACGGAACCATCTCCTTCCTTTGCCATCCCAGGAAAATTCAACCTCTACCTCAGCCAAAGATCATTTCCTACACAGGGCTGATCAGAAATGTTCTTCTGCACTTCCTCCACCAAAACCACCCCCGCATGCCCACAAGACATTCCAGGGCCATCGGGAAACCCTCCACAAACACTGCGCAGGCACCCAGGACCACGGGCTTTCCATCTCTGCCATTCAGGCTCCCTGCGCTGCTCCTGGTCATTTTCTCCTCCTCTCTCCATAACTTTGGGAACCACAGAGCTCCCAGGCTTTGGCAATTCCCAAGGCCACTGCCATCCTTGACTTCTTGGACACCCCCAGGGCTGTGGACAGACACCCCTGTGTTTTCCCGCAGAAGATGTTAAGAGCCAACAGGAAGCCACAAAGTTACTGAGGCTGCTAGATCACCTCCCCAAAAGAAAAAGCTGAAAAAGCTGTGGCTGCTGAGGAAGGGGAGGTGAAGCTTGTGTGGCAAGCTCAGAGCATATTCACAGTGAATGAAAGGTGGAAGAGGGAGGGTGACTCTTCCTCAGGAAGTCTACTGATGGGACAAGGGGGAATGGGATCAAACGGAAAGAGAGTTGGAAGAGATTTGATGCTGGAAAGAAGTTCTTTAATCTGAGGCTGCTTGTCCCTGACACAGGGAGCTGTGCACATGTGGGTGCCCCATCCCCAGCAACATCCAAGGCCACATTGGACAGGGTTGAAGTGCTGGGAGCTTGCTCAGGTTGGAACCAGATGATTTTTAGGGTCTCTTCCAAGCCAAACCACTCAAGGATTGGATGGTTCTATGGCATCCATCTCCAAGAGAGGAGTGGCCCTGAAGCTTCTGTGACATCACAGGGCCCAGAGTGCTCCAGGTGGAAGGTCCAGGGCCTGGAGACCAGCACAACAGACAGTTCACCTGCTGCCAGCACTCAGTTCTCCCCCACTCTTCTCTCTCTGCCACGGTGCCAAGATGTTCCTGCTGCCAGTACTCGCTTGTCCCCCGCTCTTCGTTCTCTGCCTTGGTGCTGAGCTGCTCCTGCTGCCGGGACTTTTCCTGCACTTCTACTGCACCATCAACACCAACAGCATGAGCGCTCCTGTCCCAGTGGAGGTACAGTGCCATCCCAGGGAGGGGGGCAGCCCTGAGTGCCAGGGCAGGCTGCAGCCCTGTGGGGATGGATGCTGGGGACAGGGACCCCAAGTGACATTGTGCTGTCTCATGCAGACTGCCAGAGACACCGTTGAGGATATGGAGGTGGATGAGCAGGATGACACCGAGCCCATGGAAGTGGACGAATATGATGAGACTGAGCCCATGGAAGTGGATGAGCAGGATGACACCGAGCCCATGGAAGTGGACGAATATGATGAGACTGAGCCCATGGACGTCGATGAGAAGGACAAAGAAGAGCCCGTGATCCTGGCATGAGGATGGAGCCCCAGGAGCAGGACAACCTGATGCTCCCCTGCCCTGCCCACAGGCAGTGCCCAGCCTGGGGCGGGGCTGGCTGGCTCTCCTCAGGGACATGGTACTCAAGGAAGTCCTGCTCTGCTGCTTCCATCCTTCCTTCCTTCCTTCCCTCCCAGACAGACAGGGATAATGGGCATCGATAGGGCCCCACTGTAAATATGTTCAGCATGGTCAAGGCTTTTTTTTATAGGAACAATTTGAAGATTGTTAGCCTAAAGGTCCCAGAATGTTAATCTATAGCTTCTAGATTTTTACAGTATAAGTCCCAGATTGTTAACAGTATAGTCTTCCTTGTAAATATGTTCTAGAGACTGTTGTTGTTGTTGTTAGAAGTAAATATGTTCTTCAAATGTTTGGCTGAACTTTGTTCAATAAATACTATTTCTTAATAAAACCTCACCTCTCTTTGCAATTCCTTTGGGCAACCTTTGCACAGTGCTGGTTTCCACTTGCTCATGGTTCCTGGGGCTGCAGGTCCCTGGGGGTGCTGGCACAGCCAGCCCTGGCTGGGAGTCCCTGTGCAGGGGGGTCCCACTGAGCCAGCACTGCTGTTCCTGGGGCACAGCAGTGTCCCCGAGGGCAAAGCTGTCACCAGCAGAGAGGGAGCTCTGACAGCAGCAGGCCCTGCAGCAACGCTACCAAAGCAAAGGAAACCTCCTGACACCCTTCCTGCTGCGGCCACAGGGACTCCTGGGCAGGAGCCAGCATCAGGCACAGGGATGCAACATCCACCTCCATGCTCTGAAGGTCTCGACAGCCTTGGCAAGTCTGGGACCTGCACCCGGGCTGCTGCAGGGGCTGATGTTTAAGGCTTGCAGCCTCCAAAGCCTCTGGGCTTTGCTTCCCCCGCTGCCTTCCATTGCCCTGTGCCCAGGATCCTCACCCTGCCCGTGTTCCTGCTGCTGCCAGCAGCCCCCAGAGCCCCTCACTCCCTGAGCATCCCCATCACAGGGAGCACTGGCAAATCCCACACGCTTCGCAAAGCAAACTCCCCCACAGTAACCAAACCACTCTTTGGTCAGAGGGTGCCAAGGGGAAGCTCAGCAGCAGCTGCCGTTTAAAGCGTGCTTTCAAAAGTGGGTTCAGGCACTCTGGCAGTGCCTGCTGCGCAGCTGAGGCTGTGGGGACACAGCACTGGCTCAGGCCAGCCCTCAGCCCCTCACAGCTCATGCCAAGGGCCCAGCTCACAAAGCAGTTTCACACCACTTGCTGCAGCTATTTCAAAGGCCTAAATGTCATTGGCAGGAGCCATTTAGTTGCCAACTCAGTGTCCGTGTCCTGGCACGAGAAGCCACCAAGGGGCCTCTGCATGTGCACTCAGGGCACTTCCACTGCCATCCCAAAGGGATCGCAAAGGACAGGGCTCTTCTTTCAGCACTGCTGAGCTCCTCACGCAGCATTGAAGTCTCAGGAAGAGACAAGAATTGAGTGCACCAGGGAAGCTGGCCTCCAAGAAAAGGCATCAATCCCACGGCCCACCCAAGCCAACGGCCTGCATGTCTGTACCTTCTCCTCCTTCTCTCTTCTCTGCTGTCACTTTGCCCCTTCTCTCTGTCCGGGAGCTTGGCCTCTCAGACAAATAAAAGATGTGCATCCTCACCTAGGCACGGCATAGATGTCTTACAGAATTGTCCCTTCTTCCCCGACAGCTGCAAATCCTACAGCTGCCAGACCTCATCCCTTGCTCCTAGAAAGGGAGACAAGACTTTCCATTCTAATCCATTGCCCAGCCCTAAGTCAACGACACAGTCAGTAGAAATAGCCGTGAAATCCCCGGCAGGAACCTGCCAGAAGAGCTACAGCTGTGGAGGGGGAAGCAGCAAACTCCCACCCCCAACACTGCTTTGGACTCCTTACCAGCTAAAACAGATCCCACTCCTGTGACTTTTTCCATTTTTTGTTAACCACAACTACCATCAATTTAAATCCATTGAAAACAAGATCACAGGAGGGGTTGCGTGGAAAGGAACCTTCAATCCCACCCAGTGCAAGCTTTGCCATGGCAGGGACACCTGCCACTGTCCCACGCTGCTCCAGCCTGGCCTTGGGCACTGCCAGGGATCCAGGGGCAGCCACAGCTGCTCTGGGCACCCTGTGCCAGCCCTGCCCATCCTGCCAGGGAACACTTCCTGACCCATATCCCATCTGAAGCCGCTCCCAGTGCCAACAGGTGTCACTGCATGGCCTTGGGATGATGGATCAAGAGAAAGCCCCAAGCTTTGAGCAGAGTTCCCAGTGCCTGTGCTGGGGACGTGCCACCCACCTGCCCCTCAAGCACTCAGCTGCCTCGCAGCCAGATGGAGTGTCCAACGGGTAAAGCACTCCCAGAGGATCAAACCCTGGTCACTGCACCAATGACAAGGTCTTTATTGGGAAAAGAAATGTCGAAGCACAGCGACATTTCTTTTCCAAGCAGGAGACGCTGATCCTGTGCCGGCAGCGCAGGGATGCCGTGATTGCTGGTCCTCATTTCATCCCTTTATCAGCTGCAGGGGCACCAGGACAGGCTGTGGTCTCCCAGGGCAGCTCTGAGTTACACTGCTGTCCCCACCAGCTGTCCCCAGCCCTGGGTGCTGCCACGTGCCCCAGCCTCTGCAGCCCAAAGCACCTGGAGATCCCCCCGAGCATCAGCGATCGGGGCCGCTGCAATCAGCCTGCTGACCCAAAACCTCAAGTGCTGCCACAAGAAAAGCAGCTGATTCATTGATACCTCGGAATTTCATGTCTCAATGCAAGGACAGGAAGCACCCCTATGCCACCAAATCATTGCTAAGGGCTTGCAAGCCTCAACGCGGAGATTTCAGCGTTGGACACGCAGTCAGG
Source organism: Cinclus cinclus (assembly GCF_963662255.1). Taxonomy (NCBI): domain Eukaryota; kingdom Metazoa; phylum Chordata; class Aves; order Passeriformes; family Cinclidae; genus Cinclus; species Cinclus cinclus. The sequence goes on from NC_085059.1 coordinate 3,969,154, forward strand.
GCAAGGGTAAATCCACACAGAAATGACTCAGAAATTCCAAAACACACATCATGTTGGTCTTGACGCCTTTCTTGTTGGCTCAAGGGCTGTTTCCGTGGGCCACGCTTGCACAGAAAGAAAGGAAGTGCAGCTGCTGAGGAACATCTCCATGCCCTCAGCAGGTTTTGGTGCCTTTGCTGCAGGGCCGCTCCTGTCAGAGCCCCCTCTCTGCTGCTGACACCTTTGCTCTTGGGGACACCAGCCCAGGAACACCAGCAGGGCCCAGGGTTGGGTCACGGGGACCCCCCTGTGCACAGGGACTCCCAGCCCCGTGGCTGTGCCAGCACCCCCAGAAACACCAAGATCTGGCAGCACTTTGCTCCGCTGCTCTTTCCGCACACGGACCCATCTCCTTCCTTTGCCATCCCAGGAAAATTCAACCTCTACCTCAGCCAAAGATCATTTCCTACACATGCCTGATCAGAAATGTTCTTCTGCACTTCCTCCACCAAAACCACCCCCGCATGCCCACAAGACATTCCAGGGCCATCGGGAAACCCTCCACAAACACTGCGCAGGCACCCAGGACCACGGGCTTTCCATCTCTGCCATTCAGGCTCCCTGCGCTGCTCCTGGTCATTTTCTCCTCCTCTCTCCATAACTTTGGGAACCACAGAGCTCCCAGGCTTTGGCAATTCCCAAGGCCACTGCCATCCTTGACTTCTTGGACACCCCCAGGGCTGTGGACAGACACCCCTGTGTTTTCCGGCAGAAGATGTTAAGAGCCAACAGGAAGCCACAAAGTTACTGAGGCTGCTAGATCACCTCCCCAAAAGAAAAAGCTGAAAAAGCTGTGGCTGCTGAGGAAGGGGAGGTGAAGCTTGTGTGGCAAGCTCAGAGCATATTCACAGTGAATGAAAGGTGGAAGAGGGAGGGTGACTCTTCCTCAGGAAGTCTACTGATGGGACAAGGGGGAATGGGATCAAACGGAAAGAGAGTTGGAAGAGATTTGATGCTGGAAAGAAGTTCTTTAATCTGAGGCTGCTTGTCCCTGACACAGGGAGCTGTGCACATGTGGGTGCCCCATCCCCAGCAACATCCAAGGCCACATTGGACAGGGTTGAAGTGCTGGGAGCTTGCTCAGGTTGGAACCAGATGATTTTTAGGGTCTCTTCCAAGCCAAACCACTCAAGGACTTCATGGTTCTATGGCGTCCATCTCCAAGAGAGGAGTGGCCCTGAAGCTTCTGTGACATCACAGGGCCCAGAGTGCTCCAGGTGGAAGGTCCAGGGCCTGGAGACCAGCACAACAGACAGTTCACCTGCTGCCAGCACTCAGTTCTCCCCCACTCTTCTCTCTCTGCCACGGTGCCAAGATGTTCCTGCTGCCAGTACTCGCTTGTCCCCCGCTCTTGGTTCTCTGCCTTGGTGCTGAGCTGCTCCTGCTGCCGGGACTTTTCCTGCACTTCTACTGCACCATCAACACCAACAGCATGAGCGCTCCTGTCCCAGTGGAGGTACAGTGCCATCCCAGGGAGGGGGGCAGCCCTGAGTGCCAGGGCAGGCTGCAGCCCTGTGGGGATGGATGCTGGGGACAGGGACCCCAAGTGACATTGTGCTGCCTCATGCAGACTGCCAGAGACACCGTTGAGGATATGGAGGTGGATGAGCAGGATGACACGGAGCCCATGGAAGTGGACGAATATGATGAGACTGAGCCCATGGAAGTGGATGAGCAGGATGACACCGAGCCCATGGAAGTGGACGAATATGATGAGACTGAGCCCATGGAAGTGGATGAACAGGATGACACCGAGCCCATGGAAGTAGATGAATATGATGAGACTGAGCCCATGGACGTCGATGAGAAGGACAAAGAAGAGCCCGTGATCCTGGCATGAGGATGGAGCCCCAGGAGCAGGACAACCTGATGCTCCCCTGCCCTGCCCACAGGCAGTGCCCAGCCTGGGGCGGGGCTGGCTGGCTCTCCTCAGGGACATGGTACTCAAGGAAGTCCTGCTCTGCTGCTTCCTTCCTTCCTTCCTTCCTTCCCTCCCAGACAGACAGGGATAATGGGCATCGATAGGGCCCCACTGTAAATATGTTCAGCATGTTCAAGGCTTTTTTTTATAGGAACAATTTGAAGATTGTTAGCCTAAAGGTCCCAGAATGTTAATCTATAGCTTCTAGATTTTTACAGTATAAGTCCCAGATTGTTAACAGTATAGTCTTCCTTGTAAATATGTTCTAGAGACTGTTGTTGCTGTTGTTAGAAGTAAATATGTTCTTCAAATGTTTGGCTGAACTTTGTTCAATAAATACTATTTCTTATTAAAACCTCGCCTCTCTTTGCAATTCCTTTGGGCAACGTTTGCACAGTGCTGGTTTCCACTTGCTCATGGTTCCTGGGGCTGCAGGTCCCTGGGGGTGCTGGCACAGCCAGCCCTGGCTGGGAGTCCCTGTGCAGGGGGGTCCCACTGAGCCAGCACTGCTGTTCCTGGGGCACAGCAGTGTCCCCGAGGGCAAAGCTGTCACCAGCAGAGAGGGAGCTCTGACAGCAGCAGGCCCTGCAGCAACGCTACCAAAGCAAAGGAAACCTCCTGACACCCTTCCTGCTGCAGCCACAGGGACTCCTGGGCAGGAGCCAGCATCAGGCACAGGGATGCAACATCCACCTCCATGCTCTGAAGGTCTCGACAGCCTTGGCAAGTCTGGGACCTGCACCCGGGCTGCTGCAGGGGCTGATGTTTAAGGCTTGCAGCCTCCAAAGCCTCTGGGCTTTGCTTCCCCCGCTGCCTTCCATTGCCCTGTGCCCAGGATCCTCACCCTGCCCGTGTTCCTGCTGCTGCCAGCAGCCCCCAGAGCCCCTCACTCCCTGAGCATCCCCATCACAGGGAGCACTGGCAAATCCCACACGCTTTGCAAAGCAAACTCCCCCACAGTAACCAAACCACTCTTTGGTCAGAGGGTGCCAAGGGGAAGCTCAGCACCAGCTGCTGTTTAAAGCATGCTTTCAAAAGTGGGTTCAGGCACTCTGGCAGTGCCTGCTGCACAGCTGAGGCTGTGGGGACACAGCACTGGCTCAGGCCAGCCCTCAGCCCCTCACAGCTCATGCCAAGGGCCCAGCTCACAAAGCAGTTTCACACCACTTGCTGCAGCTATTTCAAAGGCCTAAATGTCATTCGCAGGAGCCATTTAGTTGCCAACTCAGTGTCCGTGTCCTGGCACGAGAAGCCACCAAGGGGCCTCTGCATGGGCACTCAGGGCACTTCCACTGCCATCCCAAAGGGATCGCAAAGGACAGGGCTCTTCTTTCAGCACTGCTGAGCTCCTCACGCAGCATTGAAGTCTCAGGAAGAGACAAGAATTGAGTGCACCAGGGAAGCTGGCCTCCAAGAAAAGGCATCAATCCCACGGCCCACCCAAGCCAACGGCCTGCATGTCTGTACCTTCTCCTCCTTCTCTCTTCTCTGCTGTCACTTTGCCCCTTCTCTCTGTCCGGGAGCTTGGCCTCTCAGACAAATAAAAGATGTGCATCCACACCTAGGCACGGCATAGATGGCTTACAGAATTGTCCCTTCTTCCCCGACAGCTGCAAATCCTACAGCTGCCAGACCTCATCCCTTGCTCCTAGAAAGGGAGACAAGACTTTCCATTCTAATCCATTGCCCAGCCCTAAGTCAACGACACAGTCAGTAGAAATAGCCGTGAAATCCCCGGCAGGAACCTGCCAGAAGAGCTACAGCTGTGGAGGGGGAAGCAGCAAACTCCCACCCCCAACACTGCTTTGGACTCCTTACCAGCTAAAACAGATCCCACTCCTGTGACTTTTTCCATTTTTTGTTAACCACAACTACCATCAATTTAAATCCATTGAAAACAAGATCACAGGAGGGGTTGCGTGGAAAGGAACCTTCAATCCCACCCAGTGCAAGCTTTGCCATGGCAGGGACACCTGCCACTGTCCCACGCTGCTCCAGCCTGGCCTTGGGCACTGCCAGGGATCCAGGGGCAGCCACAGCTGCTCTGGGCACCCTGTGCCAGCCCTGCCCATCCTGCCAGGGAACACTTCCTGACCCATATCCCATCTGAAGCCGCTCCCAGTGCCAACAGGTGTCACTGCATGGCCTTGGGATGATGGATCAAGAGAAAGCCCCAAGCTTTGAGCAGAGTTCCCAGTGCCTGTGCTGGGGACGTGCCACCCACCTGCCCCTCAAGCACTCAGCTGCCTCGCAGCCAGATGGAGTGTCCAACGGGTAAAGTACTCCCAGAGGATCAAACCCTGGTCACTGCACCAATGACAAGGTCTTTATTGGGAAAAGAAATGTCGAAGCACAGCGACATTTCTTTTCCAAGCAGGAGACGCTGATCCTGTGCCGGCAGCGCAGGGATGCCGTGATTGCTGGTCCTCATTTCATGCCTTTATCAGCTGCAGGGGCACCAGGACAGGCTGTGGTCTCCCAGGGCAGCTCTGAGTGACACTGCTGTCCCCACCAGCTGTCCCCAGCCCTGGGTGCTGCCACGTGCCCCAGCCTCTGCAGCCCAAAGCACCTGGAGATCCCCCCGAGCATCAGCGATCGGGGCCGCTGCAATCAGCCTGCTGACCCAAAACCTCAAGTGCTGCCACAAGAAAAGCAGCTGATTCATTGATACCTCGGAATTTCATGTCTCAATGCAAGGACAGGAAGCACCCCTATGCCACCAAATCATTGCTAAGGGCTTGCAAGCCTCAACGCGGAGATTTCAGCGTTGGACACGCAGTCAGGGCAAGGGTAAATCCACACAGAAATGACTCAGAAATTCCAAAACACACATCATGTTGGTCTTGACGCCTTTCTTGTTGGCTCAAGGGCTGTTTCCGTGGGCCACGCTTGCACAGAAAGAAAGGAAGTGCAGCTGCTGAGGAACATCTCCATGCCCTCAGCAGGTTTTGGTGCCTTTGCTGCAGGGCCGCTCCTGTCAGAGCCCCCTCTCTGCTGCTGACACCTTTGCTCTTGGGGACACCAGCCCAGGAACACCAGCAGGGCCCAGGGTTGGGTCACGGGGACCCCCCTGTGCACAGGGACTCCCAGCCCCGTGGCTGTGCCAGCACCCCCAGAAACACCAAGATCTGGCAGCACTTTGCTCCGCTGCTCTTTCCGCACACGGACCCATCTCCTTCCTTTGCCATCCCAGGAAAATTCAACCTCTACCTCAGCCAAAGATCATTTCCTACACATGCCTGATCAGAAATGTTCTTCTGCACTTCCTCCACCAAAACCACCCCCGCATGCCCACAAGACATTCCAGGGCCATCGGGAAACCCTCCACAAACACTGCGCAGGCACCCAGGACCACGGGCTTTCCATCTCTGCCATTCAGGCTCCCTGCGCTGCTCCTGGTCATTTTCTCCTCCTCTCTCCATAACTTTGGGAACCACAGAGCTCCCAGGCTTTGCCAATTCCCAAGGCCACTGCCATCCTTGACTTCTTGGACACCCCCAGGGCTGTGGACAGACACCCCTGTGTTTTCCCGCAGAAGATGTTAAGAGCCAACAGGAAGCCACAAAGTTACTGAGGCTGCTAGATCACCTCCCCAAAAGAAAAAGCTGAAAAAGCTGTGGCTGCTGAGGAAGGGGAGGTGAAGCTTGTGTGGCAAGCTCAGAGCATATTCACAGTGAATGAAAGGTGGAAGAGGGAGGGTGACTCTTCCTCAGGAAGTCTACTGATGGGACAAGGGGGAATGGGATCAAACGGAAAGAGAGTTGGAAGAGATTTGATGCTGGAAAGAAGTTCTTTAATCTGAGGCTGCTTGTCCCTGACACAGGGAGCTGTGCACATGTGGGTGCCCCATCCCCAGCAACATCCAAGGCCACATTGGACAGGGTTGAAGTGCTGGGAGCTTGCTCAGGTTGGAACCAGATGATTTTTAGGGTCTCTTCCAAGCCAAACCACTCAAGGATTGGATGGTTCTATGGCATCCATCTCCAAGAGAGGAGTGGCCCTGAAGCTTCTGTGACATCACAGGGCCCAGAGTGCTCCAGGTGGAAGGTCCAGGGCCTGGAGACCAGCACAACAGACAGTTCACCTGCTGCCAGCACTCAGTTCTCCCCCACTCTTCTCTCTCTGCCACGGTGCCAAGATGTTCCTGCTGCCAGTACTCGCTTGTCCCCCGCTCTTCGTTCTCTGCCTTGGTGCTGAGCTGCTCCTGCTGCCGGGACTTTTCCTGCACTTCTACTGCACCATCAACACCAACAGCATGAGCGCTCCTGTCCCAGTGGAGGTACAGTGCCATCCCAGGGAGGGGGGCAGCCCTGAGTGCCAGGGCAGGCTGCAGCCCTGTGGGGATGGATGCTGGGGACAGGGACCCCAAGTGACATTGTGCTGCCTCATGCAGACTGCCAGAGACACCGTTGAGGATATGGAGGTGGATGAGCAGGATGACACCGAGCCCATGGAAGTGGACGAATATGATGAGACTGAGCCCATGGAAGTGGATGAGCAGGATGACACCGAGCCCATGGAAGTGGACGAATATGATGAGACTGAGCCCATGGAAGTGGATGAGCAGGATGACACCGAGCCCATGGAAGTAGATGAATATGATGAGACTGAGCCCATGGACGTCGATGAGAAGGACAAAGAAGAGCCCGTGATCCTGGCATGAGGATGGAGCCCCAGGAGCAGGACAACCTGATGCTCCCCTGCCCTGCCCACAGGCAGTGCCCAGCCTGGGGCGGGGCTGGCTGGCTCTCCTCAGGGACATGGTACTCAAGGAAGTCCTGCTCTGCTGCTTCCTTCCTTCCTTCCTTCCTTCCCTCCCAGACAGACAGGGATAATGGGCATCGATAGGGCCCCACTGTAAATATGTTCAGCATGTTCAAGGCTTTTTTTTATAGGAACAATTTGAAGATTGTTAGCCTAAAGGTCCCAGAATGTTAATCTATAGCTTCTAGATTTTTACAGTATAAGTCCCAGATTGTTAACAGTATAGTCTTCCTTGTAAATATGTTCTAGAGACTGTTGTTGTTGTTGTTAGAAGTAAATATGTTCTTCAAATGTTTGGCTGAACTTTGTTCAATAAATACTATTTCTTATTAAAACCTCGCCTCTCTTTGCAATTCCTTTGGGCAACGTTTGCACAGTGCTGGTTTCCACTTGCTCATGGTTCCTGGGGCTGCAGGTCCCTGGGGGTGCTGGCACAGCCAGCCCTGGCTGGGAGTCCCTGTGCAGGGGGGTCCCACTGAGCCAGCACTGCTGTTCCTGGGGCACAGCAGTGTCCCCGAGGGCAAAGCTCTCACCAGCAGAGAGGGAGCTCTGACAGCAGCAGGCCCTGCAGCAACGCTACCAAAGCAAAGGAAACCTCCTGACACCCTTCCTGCTGCGGCCACAGGGACTCCTGGGCAGGAGCCAGCATCAGGCACAGGGATGCAACATCCACCTCCATGCTCTGAAGGTCTCGACAGCCTTGGCAAGTCTGGGACCTGCACCCGGGCTGCTGCAGGGGCTGATGTTTAAGGCTTGCAGCCTCCAAAGCCTCTGGGCTTTGCTTCCCCCGCTGCCTTCCATTGCCCTGTGCCCAGGATCCTCACCCTGCCCGTGTTCCTGCTGCTGCCAGCAGCCCCCAGAGCCCCTCACTCCCTGAGCATCCCCATCACAGGGAGCACTGGCAAATCCCACACGCTTTGCAAAGCAAACTCCCCCACAGTAACCAAACCACTCTTTGGTCAGAGGGTGCCAAGGGGAAGCTCAGCAGCAGCTGCCGTTTAAAGCGTGCTTTCAAAAGTGGGTTCAGGCACTCTGGCAGTGCCTGCTGCGCAGCTGAGGCTGTGGGGACACAGCACTGGCTCAGGCCAGCCCTCAGCCCCTCACAGCTCATGCCAAGGGCCCAGCTCACAAAGCAGTTTCACACCACTTGCTGCAGCTATTTCAAAGGCCTAAATGTCATTGGCAGGAGCCATTTAGTTGCCAACTCAGTGTCCGTGTCCTGGCAGGAGAAGCCACCAAGGGGCCTCTGCATGTGCACTCAGGGCACTTCCACTGCCATCCCAAAGGGATCGCAAAGGACAGGGCTCTTCTTTCAGCACTGCTGAGCTCCTCACGCAGCATTGAAGTCTCAGGAAGAGACAAGAATTGAGTGCACCAGGGAAGCTGGCCTCCAAGAAAAGGCATCAATCCCACGGCCCACCCAAGCCAACGGCCTGCATGTCTGTACCTTCTCCTCCTTCTCTCTTCTCTGCTGTCACTTTGCCCCTTCTCTCTGTCCGGGAGCTTGGCCTCTCAGACAAATAAAAGATGTGCATCCTCACCTAGGCACGGCATAGATGTCTTACAGAATTGTCCCTTCTTCCCCGACAGCTGCAAATCCTACAGCTGCCAGACCTCATCCCTTGCTCCTAGAAAGGGAGAGAAGACCTTCCATTCTAATCCATTGCCCAGCCCTAAGTCAACGACACAGTCAGTAGAAATAGCTGTGAAATCCCCGGCAGGAACCTGCCAGAAGAGCTACAACTGTGGAGGGGGAAGCAGCAAACTCCCACCCCCAACACTGCTTTGGACTCCTTACCAGCTAAAACAGATCCCACTCCTGTGACTTTTTCCATTTTTTGTTAACCACAACTACCATCAATTTAAATCCATTGAAAACAAGATCACAGGAGGGGTTGCGTGGAAAGGAACCTTCAATCCCACCCAGTGCAAGCTTTGCCATGGCAGGGACACCTGCCACTGTCCCACGCTGCTCCAGCCTGGCCTTGGGCACTGCCAGGGATCCAGGGGCAGCCACAGCTGCTCTGGGCACCCTGTGCCAGCCCTGCCCATCCTGCCAGGGAACACTTGCTGACCCATATCCCATCTGAAGCCGCTCCCAGTGCCAACAGGTGTCACTGCATGGCCTTGGGATGATGGATCAAGAGAAAGCCCCAAACTTTGAGCAGAGCTCCCAGTGCCTGTGCTGGGGACATGCCACCCACCTGTCCCTCAAGCACTCAGCTGCCTCGCAGCCAGATGGAGTGTCCAACGGGTAAAGTACTCCCAGAGGATCAAACCCTGGTCACTGCACCAATGACAAGGTCTTTATTGGGAAAAGAAATGTCGAAGCACAGCGACATTTCTTTTCCAAGCAGGAGACGCTGATCCTGTGCCGGCAGCGCAGGGATGCCGTGATTGCTGGTCCTCATTTCATGCCTTTATCAGCTGCAGGGGCACCAGGACAGGCTGTGGTCTCCCAGGGCAGCTCTGAGTGACACTGCTGTCCCCACCAGCTGTCCCCAGCCCTGGGTGCTGCCACGTGCCCCAGCCTCTGCAGCCCAAAGCACCTGGAGATCCCCCCGAGCATCAGCGATCGGGGCCGCTGCAATCAGCCTGCTGACCCAAAACCTCAAGTGCTGCCACAAGAAAAGCAGCTGATTCATTGATACCTCGGAATTTCATGTCTCAATGCAAGGACAGGAAGCACCCCTATGCCACCAAATCATTGCTAAGGGCTTGCAAGCCTCAACGCGGAGATTTCAGCGTTGGACACGCAGTCAGGGCAAGGGTAAATCCACACAGAAATGACTCAGAAATTCCAAAACACACATCATGTTGGTCTTGACGCCTTTCTTGTTGGCTCAAGGGCTGTTTCCGTGGGCCACGCTTGCACAGAAAGAAAGGAAGTGCAGCTGCTGAGGAACATCTCCATGCCCTCAGCAGGTTTTGGTGCCTTTGCTGCAGGGCCGCTCCTGTCAGAGCCCCCTCTCTGCTGCTGACGCCTTTGCTCTTGGGGACACCAGCCCAGGAACACCAGCAGGGCCCAGGGTTGGGTCACGGGGACCCCCCTGTGCACAGGGACTCCCAGCCCCGTGGCTGTGCCAGCACCCCCAGAAACACCAAGATCTGGCAGCACTTTGCTCCGCTGCTCTTTCCGCACACGGACCCATCTCCTTCCTTTGCCATCCCAGGAAAATTCAACCTCTACCTCAGCCAAAGATCATTTCCTACACATGCCTGATCAGAAATGTTCTTCTGCACTTCCTCCACCAAAACCACCCCCGCATGCCCACAAGACATTCCAGGGCCATCGGGAAACCCTCCACAAACACTGCGCAGGCACCCAGGACCACGGGCTTTCCATCTCTGCCATTCAGGCTCCCTGCGCTGCTCCTGGTCATTTTCTCCTCCTCTCTCCATAACTTTGGGAACCACAGAGCTCCCAGGCTTTGCCAATTCCCAAGGCCACTGCCATCCTTGACTTCTTGGACACCCCCAGGGCTGTGGACAGACACCCCTGTGTTTTCCCGCAGAAGATGTTAAGAGCCAACAGGAAGCCACAAAGTTACTGAGGCTGCTAGATCACCTCCCCAAAAGAAAAAGCTGAAAAAGCTGTGGCTGCTGAGGAAGGGGAGGTGAAGCTTGTGTGGCAAGCTCAGAGCATATTCACAGTGAATGAAAGGTGGAAGAGGGAGGGTGACTCTTCCTCAGGAAGTCTACTGATGGGACAAGGGGGAATGGGATCAAACGGAAAGAGAGTTGGAAGAGATTTGATGCTGGAAAGAAGTTCTTTAATCTGAGGCTGCTTGTCCCTGACACAGGGAGCTGTGCACATGTGGGTGCCCCATCCCCAGCAACATCCAAGGCCACATTGGACAGGGTTGAAGTGCTGGGAGCTTGCTCAGGTTGGAACCAGATGATTTTTAGGGTCTCTTCCAAGCCAAACCACTCAAGGATTGGATGGTTCTATGGCATCCATCTCCAAGAGAGGAGTGGCCCTGAAGCTTCTGTGACATCACAGGGCCCAGAGTGCTCCAGGTGGAAGGTCCAGGGCCTGGAGACCAGCACAACAGACAGTTCACCTGCTGCCAGCACTCAGTTCTCCCCCACTCTTCTCTCTCTGCCACGGTGCCAAGATGTTCCTGCTGCCAGTACTCGCTTGTCCCCCGCTCTTCGTTCTCTGCCTTGGTGCTGAGCTGCTCCTGCTGCCGGGACTTTTCCTGCACTTCTACTGCACCATCAACACCAACAGCATGAGCGCTCCTGTCCCAGTGGAGGTACAGTGCCATCCCAGGGAGGGGGGCAGCCCTGAGTGCCAGGGCAGGCTGCAGCCCTGTGGGGATGGATGCTGGGGACAGGGACCCCAAGTGACATTGTGCTGCCTCATGCAGACTGCCAGAGACACCGTTGAGGATATGGAGGTGGATGAGCAGGATGACACCGAGCCCATGGAAGTGGACGAATATGATGAGACTGAGCCCATGGAAGTGGATGAGCAGGATGACACCGAGCCCATGGAAGTGGACGAATATGATGAGACTGAGCCCATGGAAGTGGATGAGCAGGATGACACCGAGCCCATGGAAGTAGATGAATATGATGAGACTGAGCCCATGGACGTCGATGAGAAGGACAAAGAAGAGCCCGTGATCCTGGCATGAGGATGGAGCCCCAGGAGCAGGACAACCTGATGCTCCCCTGCCCTGCCCACAGGCAGTGCCCAGCCTGGGGCGGGGCTGGCTGGCTCTCCTCAGGGACATGGTACTCAAGGAAGTCCTGCTCTGCTGCTTCCTTCCTTCCTTCCTTCCTTCCCTCCCAGACAGACAGGGATAATGGGCATCGATAGGGCCCCACTGTAAATATGTTCAGCATGTTCAAGGCTTTTTTTTATAGGAACAATTTGAAGATTGTTAGCCTAAAGGTCCCAGAATGTTAATCTATAGCTTCTAGATTTTTACAGTATAAGTCCCAGATTGTTAACAGTATAGTCTTCCTTGTAAATATGTTCTAGAGACTGTTGTTGTTGTTGTTAGAAGTAAATATGTTCTTCAAATGTTTGGCTGAACTTTGTTCAATAAATACTATTTCTTATTAAAACCTCGCCTCTCTTTGCAATTCCTTTGGGCAACGTTTGCACAGTGCTGGTTTCCACTTGCTCATGGTTCCTGGGGCTGCAGGTCCCTGGGGGTGCTGGCACAGCCAGCCCTGGCTGGGAGTCCCTGTGCAGGGGGGTCCCACTGAGCCAGCACTGCTGTTCCTGGGGCACAGCAGTGTCCCCGAGGGCAAAGCTCTCACCAGCAGAGAGGGAGCTCTGACAGCAGCAGGCCCTGCAGCAACGCTACCAAAGCAAAGGAAACCTCCTGACACCCTTCCTGCTGCGGCCACAGGGACTCCTGGGCAGGAGCCAGCATCAGGCACAGGGATGCAACATCCACCTCCATGCTCTGAAGGTCTCGACAGCCTTGGCAAGTCTGGGACCTGCACCCGGGCTGCTGCAGGGGCTGATGTTTAAGGCTTGCAGCCTCCAAAGCCTCTGGGCTTTGCTTCCCCCGCTGCCTTCCATTGCCCTGTGCCCAGGATCCTCACCCTGCCCGTGTTCCTGCTGCTGCCAGCAGCCCCCAGAGCCCCTCACTCCCTGAGCATCCCCATCACAGGGAGCACTGGCAAATCCCACACGCTTTGCAAAGCAAACTCCCCCACAGTAACCAAACCACTCTTTGGTCAGAGGGTGCCAAGGGGAAGCTCAGCAGCAGCTGCCGTTTAAAGCGTGCTTTCAAAAGTGGGTTCAGGCACTCTGGCAGTGCCTGCTGCGCAGCTGAGGCTGTGGGGACACAGCACTGGCTCAGGCCAGCCCTCAGCCCCTCACAGCTCATGCCAAGGGCCCAGCTCACAAAGCAGTTTCACACCACTTGCTGCAGCTATTTCAAAGGCCTAAATGTCATTGGCAGGAGCCATTTAGTTGCCAACTCAGTGTCCGTGTCCTGGCAGGAGAAGCCACCAAGGGGCCTCTGCATGTGCACTCAGGGCACTTCCACTGCCATCCCAAAGGGATCGCAAAGGACAGGGCTCTTCTTTCAGCACTGCTGAGCTCCTCACGCAGCATTGAAGTCTCAGGAAGAGACAAGAATTGAGTGCACCAGGGAAGCTGGCCTCCAAGAAAAGGCATCAATCCCACGGCCCACCCAAGCCAACGGCCTGCATGTCTGTACCTTCTCCTCCTTCTCTCTTCTCTGCTGTCACTTTGCCCCTTCTCTCTGTCCGGGAGCTTGGCCTCTCAGACAAATAAAAGATGTGCATCCTCACCTAGGCACGGCATAGATGTCTTACAGAATTGTCCCTTCTTCCCCGACAGCTGCAAATCCTACAGCTGCCAGACCTCATCCCTTGCTCCTAGAAAGGGAGACAAGACTTTCCATTCTAATCCATTGCCCAGCCCTAAGTCAACGACACAGTCAGTAGAAATAGCCGTGAAATCCCCGGCAGGAACCTGCCAGAAGAGCTACAGCTGTGGAGGGGGAAGCAGCAAACTCCCACCCCCAACACTGCTTTGGACTCCTTACCAGCTAAAACAGATCCCACTCCTGTGACTTTTTCCATTTTTTGTTAACCACAACTACCATCAATTTAAATCCATTGAAAACAAGATCACAGGAGGGGTTGCGTGGAAAGGAACCTTCAATCCCACCCAGTGCAAGCTTTGCCATGGCAGGGACACCTGCCACTGTCCCACGCTGCTCCAGCCTGGCCTTGGGCACTGCCAGGGATCCAGGGGCAGCCACAGCTGCTCTGGGCACCCTGTGCCAGCCCTGCCCATCCTGCCAGGGAACACTTGCTGACCCATATCCCATCTGAAGCCGCTCCCAGTGCCAACAGGTGTCACTGCATGGCCTTGGGATGATGGATCAAGAGAAAGCCCCAAGCTTTGAGCAGAGTTCCCAGTGCCTGTGCTGGGGACGTGCCACCCACCTGCCCCTCAAGCACTCAGCTGCCTCGCAGCCAGATGGAGTGTCCAACGGGTAAAGCACTCCCAGAGGATCAAACCCTGGTCACTGCACCAATGACAAGGTCTTTATTGGGAAAAGAAATGTCGAAGCACAGCGACATTTCTTTTCCAAGCAGGAGACGCTGATCCTGTGCCGGCAGCGCAGGGATGCCGTGATTGCTGGTCCTCATTTCATCCCTTTATCAGCTGCAGGGGCACCAGGACAGGCTGTGGTCTCCCAGGGCAGCTCTGAGTTACACTGCTGTCCCCACCAGCTGTCCCCAGCCCTGGGTGCTGCCACGTGCCCCAGCCTCTGCAGCCCAAAGCACCTGGAGATCCCCCCGAGCATCAGCGATCGGGGCCGCTGCAATCAGCCTGCTGACCCAAAACCTCAAGTGCTGCCACAAGAAAAGCAGCTGATTCATTGATACCTCGGAATTTCATGTCTCAATGCAAGGACAGGAAGCACCCCTATGCCACCAAATCATTGCTAAGGGCTTGCAAGCCTCAACGCGGAGATTTCAGCGTTGGACACGCAGTCAGGGCAAGGGTAAATCCACACAGAAATGACTCAGAAATTCCAAAACACACATCATGTTGGTCTTGACGCCTTTCTTGTTGGCTCAAGGGCTGTTTCCGTGGGCCACGCTTGCACAGAAAGAAAGGAAGTGCAGCTGCTGAGGAACATCTCCATGCCCTCAGCAGGTTTTGGTGCCTTTGCTGCAGGGCCGCTCCTGTCAGAGCCCCCTCTCTGCTGCTGACACCTTTGCTCTTGGGGACACCAGCCCAGGAACACCAGCAGGGCCCAGGGTTGGGTCACGGGGACCCCCCTGTGCACAGGGACTCCCAGCCCCGTGGCTGTGCCAGCACCCCCAGAAACACCAAGATCTGGCAGCACTTTGCTCCGCTGCTCTTTCCGCACACGGACCCATCTCCTTCCTTTGCCATCCCAGGAAAATTCAACCTCTACCTCAGCCAAAGATCATTTCCTACACATGCCTGATCAGAAATGTTCTTCTGCACTTCCTCCACCAAAACCACCCCCGCATGCCCACAAGACATTCCAGGGCCATCGGGAAACCCTCCACAAACACTGCGCAGGCACCCAGGACCACGGGCTTTCCATCTCTGCCATTCAGGCTCCCTGCGCTGCTCCTGGTCATTTTCTCCTCCTCTCTCCATAACTTTGGGAACCACAGAGCTCCCAGGCTTTGCCAATTCCCAAGGCCACTGCCATCCTTGACTTCTTGGACACCCCCAGGGCTGTGGACAGACACCCCTGTGTTTTCCGGCAGAAGATGTTAAGAGCCAACAGGAAGCCACAAAGTTACTGAGGCTGCTAGATCACCTCCCCAAAAGAAAAAGCTGAAAAAGCTGTGGCTGCTGAGGAAGGGGAGGTGAAGCTTGTGTGGCAAGCTCAGAGCATATTCACAGTGAATGAAAGGTGGAAGAGGGAGGGTGACTCTTCCTCAGGAAGTCTACTGATGGGACAAGGGGGAATGGGATCAAACGGAAAGAGAGTTGGAAGAGATTTGATGCTGGAAAGAAGTTCTTTAATCTGAGGCTGCTTGTCCCTGACACAGGGAGCTGTGCACATGTGGGTGCCCCATCCCCAGCAACATCCAAGGCCACATTGGACAGGGTTGAAGTGCTGGGAGCTTGCTCAGGTTGGAACCAGATGATTTTTAGGGTCTCTTCCAAGCCAAACCACTCAAGGACTTCATGGTTCTATGGCGTCCATCTCCAAGAGAGGAGTGGCCCTGAAGCTTCTGTGACATCACAGGGCCCAGAGTGCTCCAGGTGGAAGGTCCAGGGCCTGGAGACCAGCACAACAGACAGTTCACCTGCTGCCAGCACTCAGTTCTCCCCCACTCTTCTCTCTCTGCCACGGTGCCAAGATGTTCCTGCTGCCAGTACTCGCTTGTCCCCCGCTCTTGGTTCTCTGCCTTGGTGCTGAGCTGCTCCTGCTGCCGGGACTTTTCCTGCACTTCTACTGCACCATCAACACCAACAGCATGAGCGCTCCTGTCCCAGTGGAGGTACAGTGCCATCCCAGGGAGGGGGGCAGCCCTGAGTGCCAGGGCAGGCTGCAGCCCTGTGGGGATGGATGCTGGGGACAGGGACCCCAAGTGACATTGTGCTGCCTCATGCAGACTGCCAGAGACACCGTTGAGGATATGGAGGTGGATGAGCAGGATGACACGGAGCCCATGGAAGTGGACGAATATGATGAGACTGAGCCCATGGAAGTGGATGAGCAGGATGACACCGAGCCCATGGAAGTGGACGAATATGATGAGACTGAGCCCATGGAAGTGGATGAACAGGATGACACCGAGCCCATGGAAGTAGATGAATATGATGAGACTGAGCCCATGGACGTCGATGAGAAGGACAAAGAAGAGCCCGTGATCCTGGCATGAGGATGGAGCCCCAGGAGCAGGACAACCTGATGCTCCCCTGCCCTGCCCACAGGCAGTGCCCAGCCTGGGGCGGGGTGGCTGGCTCTCCTCAGGGACATGGTACTCAAGGAAGTCCTGCTCTGCTGCTTCCTTCCTTCCTTCCTTCCTTCCCTCCCAGACTGACAGGGATAATGGGCATCGATAGGGCCCCACTGTAAATATGTTCAGCATGTTCAAGGCTTTTTTTTATAGGAACAATTTGAAGATTGTTAGCCTAAAGGTCCCAGAATGTTAATCTATAGCTTCTAGATTTTTACAGTATAAGTCCCAGATTGTTAACAGTATAGTCTTCCTTGTAAATATGTTCTAGAGACTGTTGTTGCTGTTGTTAGAAGTAAATATGTTCTTCAAATGTTTGGCTGAACTTTGTTCAATAAATACTATTTCTTATTAAAACCTCGCCTCTCTTTGCAATTCCTTTGGGCAACGTTTGCACAGTGCTGGTTTCCACTTGCTCATGGTTCCTGGGGCTGCAGGTCCCTGGGGGTGCTGGCACAGCCAGCCCTGGCTGGGAGTCCCTGTGCAGGGGGGTCCCACTGAGCCAGCACTGCTGTTCCTGGGGCACAGCAGTGTCCCCGAGGGCAAAGCTGTCACCAGCAGAGAGGGAGCTCTGACAGCAGCAGGCCCTGCAGCAACGCTACCAAAGCAAAGGAAACCTCCTGACACCCTTCCTGCTGCAGCCACAGGGACTCCTGGGCAGGAGCCAGCATCAGGCACAGGGATGCAACATCCACCTCCATGCTCTGAAGGTCTCGACAGCCTTGGCAAGTCTGGGACCTGCACCCGGGCTGCTGCAGGGGCTGATGTTTAAGGCTTGCAGCCTCCAAAGCCTCTGGGCTTTGCTTCCCCCGCTGCCTTCCATTGCCCTGTGCCCAGGATCCTCACCCTGCCCGTGTTCCTGCTGCTGCCAGCAGCCCCCAGAGCCCCTCACTCCCTGAGCATCCCCATCACAGGGAGCACTGGCAAATCCCACACGCTTTGCAAAGCAAACTCCCCCACAGTAACCAAACCACTCTTTGGTCAGAGGGTGCCAAGGGGAAGCTCAGCACCAGCTGCTGTTTAAAGCATGCTTTCAAAAGTGGGTTCAGGCACTCTGGCAGTGCCTGCTGCACAGCTGAGGCTGTGGGGACACAGCACTGGCTCAGGCCAGCCCTCAGCCCCTCACAGCTCATGCCAAGGGCCCAGCTCACAAAGCAGTTTCACACCACTTGCTGCAGCTATTTCAAAGGCCTAAATGTCATTGGCAGGAGCCATTTAGTTGCCAACTCAGTGTCCGTGTCCTGGCACGAGAAGCCACCAAGGGGCCTCTGCATGGGCACTCAGGGCACTTCCACTGCCATCCCAAAGGGATCGCAAAGGACAGGGCTCTTCTTTCAGCACTGCTGAGCTCCTCACGCAGCATTGAAGTCTCAGGAAGAGACAAGAATTGAGTGCACCAGGGAAGCTGGCCTCCAAGAAAAGGCATCAATCCCACGGCCCACCCAAGCCAACGGCCTGCATGTCTGTACCTTCTCCTCCTTCTCTCTTCTCTGCTGTCACTTTGCCCCTTCTCTCTGTCCGGGAGCTTGGCCTCTCAGACAAATAAAAGATGTGCATCCACACCTAGGCACGGCATAGATGGCTTACAGAATTGTCCCTTCTTCCCCGACAGCTGCAAATCCTACAGCTGCCAGACCTCATCCCTTGCTCCTAGAAAGGGAGACAAGACTTTCCATTCTAATCCATTGCCCAGCCCTAAGTCAACGACACAGTCAGTAGAAATAGCCGTGAAATCCCCGGCAGGAACCTGCCAGAAGAGCTACAGCTGTGGAGGGGGAAGCAGCAAACTCCCACCCCCACCACTGCTTTGGACTCCTTACCAGCTAAAACAGATCCCACTCCTGTGACTTTTTCCATTTTTTGTTAACCACAACTACCATCAATTTAAATCCATTGAAAACAAGATCACAGGAGGGGTTGCGTGGAAAGGAACCTTCAATCCCACCCAGTGCAAGCTTTGCCATGGCAGGGACACCTGCCACTGTCCCACGCTGCTCCAGCCTGGCCTTGGGCACTGCCAGGGATCCAGGGGCAGCCACAGCTGCTCTGGGCACCCTGTGCCAGCCCTGCCCATCCTGCCAGGGAACACTTCCTGACCCATATCCCATCTGAAGCCGCTCCCAGTGCCAACAGGTGTCACTGCATGGCCTTGGGATGATGGATCAAGAGAAAGCCCCAAGCTTTGAGCAGAGTTCCCAGTGCCTGTGCTGGGGACGTGCCACCCACCTGCCCCTCAAGCACTCAGCTGCCTCGCAGCCAGATGGAGTGTCCAACGGGTAAAGTACTCCCAGAGGATCAAACCCTGGTCACTGCACCAATGACAAGGTCTTTATTGGGAAAAGAAATGTCGAAGCACAGCGACATTTCTTTTCCAAGCAGGAGACGCTGATCCTGTGCCGGCAGCGCAGGGATGCCGTGATTGCTGGTCCTCATTTCATGCCTTTATCAGCTGCAGGGGCACCAGGACAGGCTGTGGTCTCCCAGGGCAGCTCTGAGTGACACTGCTGTCCCCACCAGCTGTCCCCAGCCCTGGGTGCTGCCACGTGCCCCAGCCTCTGCAGCCCAAAGCACCTGGAGATCCCCCCGAGCATCAGCGATCGGGGCCGCTGCAATCAGCCTGCTGACCCAAAACCTCAAGTGCTGCCACAAGAAAAGCAGCTGATTCATTGATACCTCGGAATTTCATGTCTCAATGCAAGGACAGGAAGCACCCCTATGCCACCAAATCATTGCTAAGGGCTTGCAAGCCTCAACGCGGAGATTTCAGCGTTGGACACGCAGTCAGGGCAAGGGTAAATCCACACAGAAATGACTCAGAAATTCCAAAACACACATCATGTTGGTCTTGACGCCTTTCTTGTTGGCTCAAGGGCTGTTTCCGTGGGCCACGCTTGCACAGAAAGAAAGGAAGTGCAGCTGCTGAGGAACATCTCCATGCCCTCAGCAGGTTTTGGTGCCTTTGCTGCAGGGCCGCTCCTGTCAGAGCCCCCTCTCTGCTGCTGACACCTTTGCTCTTGGGGACACCAGCCCAGGAACACCAGCAGGGCCCAGGGTTGGGTCACGGGGACCCCCCTGTGCACAGGGACTCCCAGCCCCGTGGCTGTGCCAGCACCCCCAGAAACACCAAGATCTGGCAGCACTTTGCTCCGCTGCTCTTTCCGCACACGGACCCATCTCCTTCCTTTGCCATCCCAGGAAAATTCAACCTCTACCTCAGCCAAAGATCATTTCCTACACATGCCTGATCAGAAATGTTCTTCTGCACTTCCTCCACCAAAACCACCCCCGCATGCCCACAAGACATTCCAGGGCCATCGGGAAACCCTCCACAAACACTGCGCAGGCACCCAGGACCACGGGCTTTCCATCTCTGCCATTCAGGCTCCCTGCGCTGCTCCTGGTCATTTTCTCCTCCTCTCTCCATAACTTTGGGAACCACAGAGCTCCCAGGCTTTGCCAATTCCCAAGGCCACTGCCATCCTTGACTTCTTGGACACCCCCAGGGCTGTGGACAGACACCCCTGTGTTTTCCCGCAGAAGATGTTAAGAGCCAACAGGAAGCCACAAAGTTACTGAGGCTGCTAGATCACCTCCCCAAAAGAAAAAGCTGAAAAAGCTGTGGCTGCTGAGGAAGGGGAGGTGAAGCTTGTGTGGCAAGCTCAGAGCATATTCACAGTGAATGAAAGGTGGAAGAGGGAGGGTGACTCTTCCTCAGGAAGTCTACTGATGGGACAAGGGGGAATGGGATCAAACGGAAAGAGAGTTGGAAGAGATTTGATGCTGGAAAGAAGTTCTTTAATCTGAGGCTGCTTGTCCCTGACACAGGGAGCTGTGCACATGTGGGTGCCCCATCCCCAGCAACATCCAAGGCCACATTGGACAGGGTTGAAGTGCTGGGAGCTTGCTCAGGTTGGAACCAGATGATTTTTAGGGTCTCTTCCAAGCCAAACCACTCAAGGATTGGATGGTTCTATGGCATCCATCTCCAAGAGAGGAGTGGCCCTGAAGCTTCTGTGACATCACAGGGCCCAGAGTGCTCCAGGTGGAAGGTCCAGGGCCTGGAGACCAGCACAACAGACAGTTCACCTGCTGCCAGCACTCAGTTCTCCCCCACTCTTCTCTCTCTGCCACGGTGCCAAGATGTTCCTGCTGCCAGTACTCGCTTGTCCCCCGCTCTTCGTTCTCTGCCTTGGTGCTGAGCTGCTCCTGCTGCCGGGACTTTTCCTGCACTTCTACTGCACCATCAACACCAACAGCATGAGCGCTCCTGTCCCAGTGGAGGTACAGTGCCATCCCAGGGAGGGGGGCAGCCCTGAGTGCCAGGGCAGGCTGCAGCCCTGTGGGGATGGATGCTGGGGACAGGGACCCCAAGTGACATTGTGCTGCCTCATGCAGACTGCCAGAGACACCGTTGAGGATATGGAGGTGGATGAGCAGGATGACACCGAGCCCATGGAAGTGGACGAATATGATGAGACTGAGCCCATGGAAGTGGATGAGCAGGATGACACCGAGCCCATGGAAGTGGACGAATATGATGAGACTGAGCCCATGGAAGTGGATGAGCAGGATGACACCGAGCCCATGGAAGTAGATGAATATGATGAGACTGAGCCCATGGACGTCGATGAGAAGGACAAAGAAGAGCCCGTGATCCTGGCATGAGGATGGAGCCCCAGGAGCAGGACAACCTGATGCTCCCCTGCCCTGCCCACAGGCAGTGCCCAGCCTGGGGCGGGGCTGGCTGGCTCTCCTCAGGGACATGGTACTCAAGGAAGTCCTGCTCTGCTGCTTCCTTCCTTCCTTCCTTCCTTCCCTCCCAGACAGACAGGGATAATGGGCATCGATAGGGCCCCACTGTAAATATGTTCAGCATGTTCAAGGCTTTTTTTTATAGGAACAATTTGAAGATTGTTAGCCTAAAGGTCCCAGAATGTTAATCTATAGCTTCTAGATTTTTACAGTATAAGTCCCAGATTGTTAACAGTATAGTCTTCCTTGTAAATATGTTCTAGAGACTGTTGTTGTTGTTGTTAGAAGTAAATATGTTCTTCAAATGTTTGGCTGAACTTTGTTCAATAAATACTATTTCTTATTAAAACCTCGCCTCTCTTTGCAATTCCTTTGGGCAACGTTTGCACAGTGCTGGTTTCCACTTGCTCATGGTTCCTGGGGCTGCAGGTTCCTGGGGGTGCTGGCACAGCCAGCCCTGGCTGGGAGTCCCTGTGCAGGGGGGTCCCACTGAGCCAGCACTGCTGTTCCTGGGGCACAGCAGTGTCCCCGAGGGCAAAGCTCTCACCAGCAGAGAGGGAGCTCTGACAGCAGCAGGCCCTGCAGCAACGCTACCAAAGCAAAGGAAACCTCCTGACACCCTTCCTGCTGCGGCCACAGGGACTCCTGGGCAGGAGCCAGCATCAGGCACAGGGATGCAACATCCACCTCCATGCTCTGAAGGTCTCGACAGCCTTGGCAAGTCTGGGACCTGCACCCGGGCTGCTGCAGGGGCTGATGTTTAAGGCTTGCAGCCTCCAAAGCCTCTGGGCTTTGCTTCCCCCGCTGCCTTCCATTGCCCTGTGCCCAGGATCCTCACCCTGCCCGTGTTCCTGCTGCTGCCAGCAGCCCCCAGAGCCCCTCACTCCCTGAGCATCCCCATCACAGGGAGCACTGGCAAATCCCACACGCTTTGCAAAGCAAACTCCCCCACAGTAACCAAACCACTCTTTGGTCAGAGGGTGCCAAGGGGAAGCTCAGCAGCAGCTGCCGTTTAAAGCGTGCTTTCAAAAGTGGGTTCAGGCACTCTGGCAGTGCCTGCTGCGCAGCTGAGGCTGTGGGGACACAGCACTGGCTCAGGCCAGCCCTCAGCCCCTCACAGCTCATGCCAAGGGCCCAGCTCACAAAGCAGTTTCACACCACTTGCTGCAGCTATTTCAAAGGCCTAAATGTCATTGGCAGGAGCCATTTAGTTGCCAACTCAGTGTCCGTGTCCTGGCAGGAGAAGCCACCAAGGGGCCTCTGCATGTGCACTCAGGGCACTTCCACTGCCATCCCAAAGGGATCGCAAAGGACAGGGCTCTTCTTTCAGCACTGCTGAGCTCCTCACGCAGCATTGAAGTCTCAGGAAGAGACAAGAATTGAGTGCACCAGGGAAGCTGGCCTCCAAGAAAAGGCATCAATCCCACGGCCCACCCAAGCCAACGGCCTGCATGTCTGTACCTTCTCCTCCTTCTCTCTTCTCTGCTGTCACTTTGCCCCTTCTCTCTGTCCGGGAGCTTGGCCTCTCAGACAAATAAAAGATGTGCATCCTCACCTAGGCACGGCATAGATGTCTTACAGAATTGTCCCTTCTTCCCCGACAGCTGCAAATCCTACAGCTGCCAGACCTCATCCCTTGCTCCTAGAAAGGGAGAGAAGACCTTCCATTCTAATCCATTGCCCAGCCCTAAGTCAACGACACAGTCAGTAGAAATAGCTGTGAAATCCCCGGCAGGAACCTGCCAGAAGAGCTACAACTGTGGAGGGGGAAGCAGCAAACTCCCACCCCCAACACTGCTTTGGACTCCTTACCAGCTAAAACAGATCCCACTCCTGTGACTTTTTCCATTTTTTGTTAACCACAACTACCATCAATTTAAATCCATTGAAAACAAGATCACAGGAGGGGTTGCGTGGAAAGGAACCTTCAATCCCACCCAGTGCAAGCTTTGCCATGGCAGGGACACCTGCCACTGTCCCACGCTGCTCCAGCCTGGCCTTGGGCACTGCCAGGGATCCAGGGGCAGCCACAGCTGCTCTGGGCACCCTGTGCCAGCCCTGCCCATCCTGCCAGGGAACACTTGCTGACCCATATCCCATCTGAAGCCGCTCCCAGTGCCAACAGGTGTCACTGCATGGCCTTGGGATGATGGATCAAGAGAAAGCCCCAAACTTTGAGCAGAGCTCCCAGTGCCTGTGCTGGGGACATGCCACCCACCTGTCCCTCAAGCACTCAGCTGCCTCGCAGCCAGATGGAGTGTCCAACGGGTAAAGTACTCCCAGAGGATCAAACCCTGGTCACTGCACCAATGACAAGGTCTTTATTGGGAAAAGAAATGTCGAAGCACAGCGACATTTCTTTTCCAAGCAGGAGACGCTGATCCTGTGCCGGCAGCGCAGGGATGCCGTGATTGCTGGTCCTCATTTCATGCCTTTATCAGCTGCAGGGGCACCAGGACAGGCTGTGGTCTCCCAGGGCAGCTCTGAGTGACACTGCTGTCCCCACCAGCTGTCCCCAGCCCTGGGTGCTGCCACGTGCCCCAGCCTCTGCAGCCCAAAGCACCTGGAGATCCCCCCGAGCATCAGCGATCGGGGCCGCTGCAATCAGCCTGCTGACCCAAAACCTCAAGTGCTGCCACAAGAAAAGCAGCTGATTCATTGATACCTCGGAATTTCATGTCTCAATGCAAGGACAGGAAGCACCCCTATGCCACCAAATCATTGCTAAGGGCTTGCAAGCCTCAACGCGGAGATTTCAGCGTTGGACACGCAGTCAGGGCAAGGGTAAATCCACACAGAAATGACTCAGAAATTCCAAAACACACATCATGTTGGTCTTGACGCCTTTCTTGTTGGCTCAAGGGCTGTTTCCGTGGGCCACGCTTGCACAGAAAGAAAGGAAGTGCAGCTGCTGAGGAACATCTCCATGCCCTCAGCAGGTTTTGGTGCCTTTGCTGCAGGGCCGCTCCTGTCAGAGCCCCCTCTCTGCTGCTGACGCCTTTGCTCTTGGGGACACCAGCCCAGGAACACCAGCAGGGCCCAGGGTTGGGTCACGGGGACCCCCCTGTGCACAGGGACTCCCAGCCCCGTGGCTGTGCCAGCACCCCCAGAAACACCAAGATCTGGCAGCACTTTGCTCCGCTGCTCTTTCCGCACACGGACCCATCTCCTTCCTTTGCCATCCCAGGAAAATTCAACCTCTACCTCAGCCAAAGATCATTTCCTACACATGCCTGATCAGAAATGTTCTTCTGCACTTCCTCCACCAAAACCACCCCCGCATGCCCACAAGACATTCCAGGGCCATCGGGAAACCCTCCACAAACACTGCGCAGGCACCCAGGACCACGGGCTTTCCATCTCTGCCATTCAGGCTCCCTGCGCTGCTCCTGGTCATTTTCTCCTCCTCTCTCCATAACTTTGGGAACCACAGAGCTCCCAGGCTTTGCCAATTCCCAAGGCCACTGCCATCCTTGACTTCTTGGACACCCCCAGGGCTGTGGACAGACACCCCTGTGTTTTCCCGCAGAAGATGTTAAGAGCCAACAGGAAGCCACAAAGTTACTGAGGCTGCTAGATCACCTCCCCAAAAGAAAAAGCTGAAAAAGCTGTGGCTGCTGAGGAAGGGGAGGTGAAGCTTGTGTGGCAAGCTCAGAGCATATTCACAGTGAATGAAAGGTGGAAGAGGGAGGGTGACTCTTCCTCAGGAAGTCTACTGATGGGACAAGGGGGAATGGGATCAAACGGAAAGAGAGTTGGAAGAGATTTGATGCTGGAAAGAAGTTCTTTAATCTGAGGCTGCTTGTCCCTGACACAGGGAGCTGTGCACATGTGGGTGCCCCATCCCCAGCAACATCCAAGGCCACATTGGACAGGGTTGAAGTGCTGGGAGCTTGCTCAGGTTGGAACCAGATGATTTTTAGGGTCTCTTCCAAGCCAAACCACTCAAGGATTGGATGGTTCTATGGCATCCATCTCCAAGAGAGGAGTGGCCCTGAAGCTTCTGTGACATCACAGGGCCCAGAGTGCTCCAGGTGGAAGGTCCAGGGCCTGGAGACCAGCACAACAGACAGTTCACCTGCTGCCAGCACTCAGTTCTCCCCCACTCTTCTCTCTCTGCCACGGTGCCAAGATGTTCCTGCTGCCAGTACTCGCTTGTCCCCCGCTCTTCGTTCTCTGCCTTGGTGCTGAGCTGCTCCTGCTGCCGGGACTTTTCCTGCACTTCTACTGCACCATCAACACCAACAGCATGAGCGCTCCTGTCCCAGTGGAGGTACAGTGCCATCCCAGGGAGGGGGGCAGCCCTGAGTGCCAGGGCAGGCTGCAGCCCTGTGGGGATGGATGCTGGGGACAGGGACCCCAAGTGACATTGTGCTGCCTCATGCAGACTGCCAGAGACACCGTTGAGGATATGGAGGTGGATGAGCAGGATGACACCGAGCCCATGGAAGTGGACGAATATGATGAGACTGAGCCCATGGAAGTGGATGAGCAGGATGACACCGAGCCCATGGAAGTGGACGAATATGATGAGACTGAGCCCATGGAAGTGGATGAGCAGGATGACACCGAGCCCATGGAAGTAGATGAATATGATGAGACTGAGCCCATGGACGTCGATGAGAAGGACAAAGAAGAGCCCGTGATCCTGGCATGAGGATGGAGCCCCAGGAGCAGGACAACCTGATGCTCCCCTGCCCTGCCCACAGGCAGTGCCCAGCCTGGGGCGGGGCTGGCTGGCTCTCCTCAGGGACATGGTACTCAAGGAAGTCCTGCTCTGCTGCTTCCTTCCTTCCTTCCTTCCTTCCCTCCCAGACAGACAGGGATAATGGGCATCGATAGGGCCCCACTGTAAATATGTTCAGCATGTTCAAGGCTTTTTTTTATAGGAACAATTTGAAGATTGTTAGCCTAAAGGTCCCAGAATGTTAATCTATAGCTTCTAGATTTTTACAGTATAAGTCCCAGATTGTTAACAGTATAGTCTTCCTTGTAAATATGTTCTAGAGACTGTTGTTGTTGTTGTTAGAAGTAAATATGTTCTTCAAATGTTTGGCTGAACTTTGTTCAATAAATACTATTTCTTATTAAAACCTCGCCTCTCTTTGCAATTCCTTTGGGCAACGTTTGCACAGTGCTGGTTTCCACTTGCTCATGGTTCCTGGGGCTGCAGGTCCCTGGGGGTGCTGGCACAGCCAGCCCTGGCTGGGAGTCCCTGTGCAGGGGGGTCCCACTGAGCCAGCACTGCTGTTCCTGGGGCACAGCAGTGTCCCCGAGGGCAAAGCTGTCACCAGCAGAGAGGGAGCTCTGACAGCAGCAGGCCCTGCAGCAACGCTACCAAAGCAAAGGAAACCTCCTGACACCCTTCCTGCTGCGGCCACAGGGACTCCTGGGCAGGAGCCAGCATCAGGCACAGGGATGCAACATCCACCTCCATGCTCTGAAGGTCTCGACAGCCTTGGCAAGTCTGGGACCTGCACCCGGGCTGCTGCAGGGGCTGATGTTTAAGGCTTGCAGCCTCCAAAGCCTCTGGGCTTTGCTTCCCCCGCTGCCTTCCATTGCCCTGTGCCCAGGATCCTCACCCTGCCCGTGTTCCTGCTGCTGCCAGCAGCCCCCAGAGCCCCTCACTCCCTGAGCATCCCCATCACAGGGAGCACTGGCAAATCCCACACGCTTTGCAAAGCAAACTCCCCCACAGTAACCAAACCACTCTTTGGTCAGAGGGTGCCAAGGGGAAGCTCAGCAGCAGCTGCCGTTTAAAGCGTGCTTTCAAAAGTGGGTTCAGGCACTCTGGCAGTGCCTGCTGCGCAGCTGAGGCTGTGGGGACACAGCACTGGCTCAGGCCAGCCCTCAGCCCCTCACAGCTCATGCCAAGGGCCCAGCTCACAAAGCAGTTTCACACCACTTGCTGCAGCTATTTCAAAGGCCTAAATGTCATTGGCAGGAGCCATTTAGTTGCCAACTCAGTGTCCGTGTCCTGGCAGGAGAAGCCACCAAGGGGCCTCTGCATGTGCACTCAGGGCACTTCCACTGCCATCCCAAAGGGATCGCAAAGGACAGGGCTCTTCTTTCAGCACTGCTGAGCTCCTCACGCAGCATTGAAGTCTCAGGAAGAGACAAGAATTGAGTGCACCAGGGAAGCTGGCCTCCAAGAAAAGGCATCAATCCCACGGCCCACCCAAGCCAACGGCCTGCATGTCTGTACCTTCTCCTCCTTCTCTCTTCTCTGCTGTCACTTTGCCCCTTCTCTCTGTCCGGGAGCTTGGCCTCTCAGACAAATAAAAGATGTGCATCCTCACCTAGGCACGGCATAGATGTCTTACAGAATTGTCCCTTCTTCCCCGACAGCTGCAAATCCTACAGCTGCCAGACCTCATCCCTTGCTCCTAGAAAGGGAGAGAAGACCTTCCATTCTAATCCATTGCCCAGCCCTAAGTCAACGACACAGTCAGTAGAAATAGCCGTGAAATCCCCGGCAGGAACCTGCCAGAAGAGCTACAGCTGTGGAGGGGGAAGCAGCAAACTCCCACCCCCAACACTGCTTTGGACTCCTTACCAGCTAAAACAGATCCCACTCCTGTGACTTTTTCCATTTTTTGTTAACCACAACTACCATCAATTTAAATCCATTGAAAACAAGATCACAGGAGGGGTTGCGTGGAAAGGAACCTTCAATCCCACCCAGTGCAAGCTTTGCCATGGCAGGGACACCTGCCACTGTCCCACGCTGCTCCAGCCTGGCCTTGGGCACTGCCAGGGATCCAGGGGCAGCCACAGCTGCTCTGGGCACCCTGTGCCAGCCCTGCCCATCCTGCCAGGGAACACTTGCTGACCCATATCCCATCTGAAGCCGCTCCCAGTGCCAACAGGTGTCACTGCATGGCCTTGGGATGATGGATCAAGAGAAAGCCCCAAACTTTGAGCAGAGCTCCCAGTGCCTGTGCTGGGGACATGCCACCCACCTGCCCCTCAAGCACTCAGCTGCCTCGCAGCCAGATGGAGTGTCCAACGGGTAAAGTACTCCCAGAGGATCAAACCCTGGTCACTGCACCAATGACAAGGTCTTTATTGGGAAAAGAAATGTCGAAGCACAGCGACATTTCTTTTCCAAGCAGGAGACGCTGATCCTGTGCCGGCAGCGCAGGGATGCCGTGATTGCTGGTCCTCATTTCATGCCTTTATCAGCTGCAGGGGCACCAGGACAGGCTGTGGTCTCCCAGGGCAGCTCTGAGTGACACTGCTGTCCCCACCAGCTGTCCCCAGCCCTGGGTGCTGCCACGTGCCCCAGCCTCTGCAGCCCAAAGCACCTGGAGATCCCCCCGAGCATCAGCGATCGGGGCCGCTGCAATCAGCCTGCTGACCCAAAACCTCAAGTGCTGCCACAAGAAAAGCAGCTGATTCATTGATACCTCGGAATTTCATGTCTCAATGCAAGGACAGGAAGCACCCCTATGCCACCAAATCATTGCTAAGGGCTTGCAAGCCTCAACGCGGAGATTTCAGCGTTGGACACGCAGTCAGGGCAAGGGTAAATCCACACAGAAATGACTCAGAAATTCCAAAACACACATCATGTTGGTCTTGACGCCTTTCTTGTTGGCTCAAGGGCTGTTTCCGTGGGCCACGCTTGCACAGAAAGAAAGGAAGTGCAGCTGCTGAGGAACATCTCCATGCCCTCAGCAGGTTTTGGTGCCTTTGCTGCAGGGCCGCTCCTGTCAGAGCCCCCTCTCTGCTGCTGACACCTTTGCTCTTGGGGACACCAGCCCAGGAACACCAGCAGGGCCCAGGGTTGGGTCACGGGGACCCCCCTGTGCACAGGGACTCCCAGCCCCGTGGCTGTGCCAGCACCCCCAGAAACACCAAGATCTGGCAGCACTTTGCTCCGCTGCTCTTTCCGCACACGGAACCATCTCCTTCCTTTGCCATCCCAGGAAAATTCAACCTCTACCTCAGCCAAAGATCATTTCCTACACAGGGCTGATCAGAAATGTTCTTCTGCACTTCCTCCACCAAAACCACCCCCGCATGCCCACAAGACATTCCAGGGCCATCGGGAAACCCTCCACAAACACTGCGCAGGCACCCAGGACCACGGGCTTTCCATCTCTGCCATTCAGGCTCCCTGCGCTGCTCCTGGTCATTTTCTCCTCCTCTCTCCATAACTTTGGGAACCACAGAGCTCCCAGGCTTTGCCAATTCCCAAGGCCACTGCCATCCTTGACTTCTTGGACACCCCCAGGGCTGTGGACAGACACCCCTGTGTTTTCCGGCAGAAGATGTTAAGAGCCAACAGGAAGCCACAAAGTTACTGAGGCTGCTAGATCACCTCCCCAAAAGAAAAAGCTGAAAAAGCTGTGGCTGCTGAGGAAGGGGAGGTGAAGCTTGTGTGGCAAGCTCAGAGCATATTCACAGTGAATGAAAGGTGGAAGAGGGAGGGTGACTCTTCCTCAGGAAGTCTACTGATGGGACAAGGGGGAATGGGATCAAACGGAAAGAGAGTTGGAAGAGATTTGATGCTGGAAAGAAGTTCTTTAATCTGAGGCTGCTTGTCCCTGACACAGGGAGCTGTGCACATGTGGGTGCCCCATCCCCAGCAACATCCAAGGCCACATTGGACAGGGTTGAAGTGCTGGGAGCTTGCTCAGGTTGGAACCAGATGATTTTTAGGGTCTCTTCCAAGCCAAACCACTCAAGGATTGGATGGTTCTATGGCATCCATCTCCAAGAGAGGAGTGGCCCTGAAGCTTCTGTGACATCACAGGGCCCAGAGTGCTCCAGGTGGAAGGTCCAGGGCCTGGAGACCAGCACAACAGACAGTTCACCTGCTGCCAGCACTCAGTTCTCCCCCACTCTTCTCTCTCTGCCACGGTGCCAAGATGTTCCTGCTGCCAGTACTCGCTTGTCCCCCGCTCTTCGTTCTCTGCCTTGGTGCTGAGCTGCTCCTGCTGCCGGGACTTTTCCTGCACTTCTACTGGAGCATCAACACCAACAGCATGAGCGCTCCTGTCCCAGTGGAGGTACAGTGCCATCCCAGGGAGGGGGGCAGCCCTGAGTGCCAGGGCAGGCTGCAGCCCTGTGGGGATGGATGCTGGGGACAGGGACCCCAAGTGACATTGTGCTGCCTCATGCAGACTGCCAGAGACACCGTTGAGGATATGGAGGTGGATGAGCAGGATGACACCGAGCCCATGGAAGTGGACGAATATGATGAGACTGAGCCCATGGAAGTGGATGAGCAGGATGACACCGAGCCCATGGAAGTGGACGAATATGATGAGACTGAGCCCATGGAAGTGGATGAGCAGGATGACACCGAGCCCATGGAAGTAGATGAATATGATGAGACTGAGCCCATGGACGTCGATGAGAAGGACAAGGAAGAGCCCGTGATCCTGGCATGAGGATGGAGCCCCAGGAGCAGGACAACCTGATGCTCCCCTGCCCTGCCCACAGGCAGTGCCCAGCCTGGGGCGGGGCTGGCTGGCTCTCCTCAGGGACATGGTACTCAAGGAAGTCCTGCTCTGCTGCTTCCTTCCTTCCTTCCTTCCTTCCCTCCCAGACAGACAGGGATAATGGGCATCGATAGGGCCCCACTGTAAATATGTTCAGCATGTTCAAGGCTTTTTTTTATAGGAACAATTTGAAGATTGTTAGCCTAAAGGTCCCAGAATGTTAATCTATAGCTTCTAGATTTTTACAGTATAAGTCCCAGATTGTTAACAGTATAGTCTTCCTTGTAAATATGTTCTAGAGACTGTTGTTGTTGTTGTTAGAAGTAAATATGTTCTTCAAATGTTTGGCTGAACTTTGTTCAATAAATACTATTTCTTATTAAAACCTCGCCTCTCTTTGCAATTCCTTTGGGCAACGTTTGCACAGTGCTGGTTTCCACTTGCTCATGGTTCCTGGGGCTGCAGGTCCCTGGGGGTGCTGGCACAGCCAGCCCTGGCTGGGAGTCCCTGTGCAGGGGGGTCCCACTGAGCCAGCACTGCTGTTCCTGGGGCACAGCAGTGTCCCCGAGGGCAAAGCTGTCACCAGCAGAGAGGGAGCTCTGACAGCAGCAGGCCCTGCAGCAACGCTACCAAAGCAAAGGAAACCTCCTGACACCCTTCCTGCTGCGGCCACAGGGACTCCTGGGCAGGAGCCAGCATCAGGCACAGGGATGCAACATCCACCTCCATGCTCTGAAGGTCTCGACAGCCTTGGCAAGTCTGGGACCTGCACCCGGGCTGCTGCAGGGGCTGATGTTTAAGGCTTGCAGCCTCCAAAGCCTCTGGGCTTTGCTTCCCCCGCTGCCTTCCATTGCCCTGTGCCCAGGATCCTCACCCTGCCCGTGTTCCTGCTGCTGCCAGCAGCCCCCAGAGCCCCTCACTCCCTGAGCATCCCCATCACAGGGAGCACTGGCAAATCCCACACGCTTTGCAAAGCAAACTCCCCCACAGTAACCAAACCACTCTTTGGTCAGAGGGTGCCAAGGGGAAGCTCAGCAGCAGCTGCCGTTTAAAGCGTGCTTTCAAAAGTGGGTTCAGGCACTCTGGCAGTGCCTGCTGCGCAGCTGAGGCTGTGGGGACACAGCACTGGCTCAGGCCAGCCCTCAGCCCCTCACAGCTCATGCCAAGGGCCCAGCTCACAAAGCAGTTTCACACCACTTGCTGCAGCTATTTCAAAGGCCTAAATGTCATTGGCAGGAGCCATTTAGTTGCCAACTCAGTGTCCGTGTCCTGGCAGGAGAAGCCACCAAGGGGCCTCTGCATGTGCACTCAGGGCACTTCCACTGCCATCCCAAAGGGATCGCAAAGGACAGGGCTCTTCTTTCAGCACTGCTGAGCTCCTCACGCAACATTGAAGTCTCAGGAAGAGACAAGAATTGAGTGCACCAGGGAAGCTGGCCTCCAAGAAAAGGCATCAATCCCACGGCCCACCCAAGCCAACGGCCTGCATGTCTGTACCTTCTCCTCCTTCTCTCTTCTCTGCTGTCACTTTGCCCCTTCTCTCTGTCCGGGAGCTTGGCCTCTCAGACAAATAAAAGATGTGCATCCTCACCTAGGCACGGCATAGATGTCTTACAGAATTGTCCCTTCTTCCCCGACAGCTGCAAATCCTACAGCTGCCAGACCTCATCCCTTGCTCCTAGAAAGGGAGACAAGACTTTCCATTCTAATCCATTGCCCAGCCCTAAGTCAACGACACAGTCAGTAGAAATAGCTGTGAAATCCCCGGCAGGAACCTGCCAGAAGAGCTACAGCTGTGGAGGGGGAAGCAGCAAACTCCCACCCCCAACACTGCTTTGGACTCCTTACCAGCTAAAACAGATCCCACTCCTGTGACTTTTTCCATTTTTTGTTAACCACAACTACCATCAATTTAAATCCATTGAAAACAAGATCACAGGAGGGGTTGCGTGGAAAGGAACCTTCAATCCCACCCAGTGCAAGCTTTGCCATGGCAGGGACACCTGCCACTGTCCCACGCTGCTCCAGCCTGGCCTTGGGCACTGCCAGGGATCCAGGGGCAGCCACAGCTGCTCTGGGCACCCTGTGCCAGCCCTGCCCATCCTGCCAGGGAACACTTGCTGACCCATATCCCATCTGAAGCCGCTCCCAGTGCCAACAGGTGTCACTGCATGGCCTTGGGATGATGGATCAAGAGAAAGCCCCAAACTTTGAGCAGAGCTCCCAGTGCCTGTGCTGGGGACATGCCACCCACCTGTCCCTCAAGCACTCAGCTGCCTCGCAGCCAGATGGAGTGTCCAACGGGTAAAGTACTCCCAGAGGATCAAACCCTGGTCACTGCACCAATGACAAGGTCTTTATTGGGAAAAGAAATGTCGAAGCACAGCGACATTTCTTTTCCAAGCAGGAGACGCTGATCCTGTGCCGGCAGCGCAGGGATGCCGTGATTGCTGGTCCTCATTTCATGCCTTTATCAGCTGCAGGGGCACCAGGACAGGCTGTGGTCTCCCAGGGCAGCTCTGAGTGACACTGCTGTCCCCACCAGCTGTCCCCAGCCCTGGGTGCTGCCACGTGCCCCAGCCTCTGCAGCCCAAAGCACCTGGAGATCCCCCCGAGCATCAGCGATCGGGGCCGCTGCAATCAGCCTGCTGACCCAAAACCTCAAGTGCTGCCACAAGAAAAGCAGCTGATTCATTGATACCTCGGAATTTCATGTCTCAATGCAAGGACAGGAAGCACCCCTATGCCACCAAATCATTGCTAAGGGCTTGCAAGCCTCAACGCGGAGATTTCAGCGTTGGACACGCAGTCAGGGCAAGGGTAAATCCACACAGAAATGACTCAGAAATTCCAAAACACACATCATGTTGGTCTTGACGCCTTTCTTGTTGGCTCAAGGGCTGTTTCCGTGGGCCACGCTTGCACAGAAAGAAAGGAAGTGCAGCTGCTGAGGAACATCTCCATGCCCTCAGCAGGTTTTGGTGCCTTTGCTGCAGGGCCGCTCCTGTCAGAGCCCCCTCTCTGCTGCTGACACCTTTGCTCTTGGGGACACCAGCCCAGGAACACCAGCAGGGCCCAGGGTTGGGTCACGGGGACCCCCCTGTGCACAGGGACTCCCAGCCCCGTGGCTGTGCCAGCACCCCCAGAAACACCAAGATCTGGCAGCACTTTGCTCCGCTGCTCTTTCCGCACACGGAACCATCTCCTTCCTTTGCCATCCCAGGAAAATTCAACCTCTACCTCAGCCAAAGATCATTTCCTACACATGCCTGATCAGAAATGTTCTTCTGCACTTCCTCCACCAAAACCACCCCCGCATGCCCACAAGACATTCCAGGGCCATCGGGAAACCCTCCACAAACACTGCGCAGGCACCCAGGACCACGGGCTTTCCATCTCTGCCATTCAGGCTCCCTGCGCTGCTCCTGGTCATTTTCTCCTCCTCTCTCCATAACTTTGGGAACCACAGAGCTCCCAGGCTTTGCCAATTCCCAAGGCCACTGCCATCCTTGACTTCTTGGACACCCCCAGGGCTGTGGACAGACACCCCTGTGTTTTCCCGCAGAAGATGTTAAGAGCCAACAGGAAGCCACAAAGTTACGGAGGCTGCTAGATCACCTCCCCAAAAGAAAAAGCTGAAAAAGCTGTGGCTGCTGAGGAAGGGGAGGTGAAGCTTGTGTGGCAAGCTCAGAGCACATTCACTGTGAATGAAAGGTGGAAGAGGGAGGGTGACTCTTCCTCAGGAAGTCTACTGATGGGACAAGGGGGAATGGGATCAAACGGAAAGAGAGTTGGAAGAGATTTGATGCTGGAAAGAAGTTCTTTAATCTGAGGCTGCTTGTCCCTGACACAGGGAGCTGTGCACATGTGGGTGCCCCATCCCCAGCAACATCCAAGGCCACATTGGACAGGGTTGAAGTGCTGGGAGCTTGCTCAGGTTGGAACCAGATGATTTTTAGGGTCTCTTCCAAGCCAAACCACTCAAGGATTGGATGGTTCTATGGCATCCATCTCCAAGAGAGGAGTGGCCCTGAAGCTTCTGTGACATCACAGGGCCCAGAGTGCTCCAGGTGGAAGGTCCAGGGCCTGGAGACCAGCACAACAGACAGTTCACCTGCTGCCAGCACTCAGTTCTCCCCTACTCTTCTCTCTCTGCCACGGTGCCAAGATGTTCCTGCTGCCAGTACTCGCTTGTCCCCCGCTCTTGGTTCTCTGCCTTGGTGCTGAGCTGCTCCTGCTGCCGGGACTTTTCCTGCACTTCTACTGCACCATCAACACCAACAGCATGAGCGCTCCTGTCCCAGTGGAGGTACAGTGCCATCCCAGGGAGGGGGGCAGCCCTGACTGCCAGGGCAGGCTGCAGCCCTGTGGGGATGGATGCTGGGGACAGGGACCCCAAGTGACATTGTGCTGCCTCATGCAGACTGCCAGAGACACCGTTGAGGATATGGAGGTGGATGAGCAGGATGACACCGAGCCCATGGAAGTGGACGAATATGATGAGACTGAGCCCATGGAAGTGGATGAGCAGGATGACACCGAGCCCATGGAAGTAGATGCATATGATGAGACTGAGCCCATGGACGTCGATGAGAAGGACAAAGAAGAGCCCGTGATCCTGGCATGAGGATGGAGGCCCAGGAGCAGGACAACCTGATGCTCCCCTGCCCTGCCCACAGGCAGTGCCCAGCCTGGGGCGGGGCTGGCTGGCTCTCCTCAGGGACATGGTACTCAAGGAAGTCCTGCTCTGCTGCTTCCTTCCTTCCTTCCTTCCTTCCCTCCCAGACAGACAGGGATAATGGGCATCGATAGGGCCCCACTGTAAATATGTTCAGCATGTTCGAGGCTTTTTTTTATAGGAACAATTTGAAGATTGTTAGCCTAAAGGTCCCAGAATGTTAATCTATAGCTTCTAGATTTTTACAGTATAAGTCCCAGATTGTTAACAGTATAGTCTTCCTTGTAAATATGTTCTAGAGACTGTTGTTGTTGTTAGAAGTAAATATGTTCTTCAAATGTTTGGCTGAACTTTGTTCAATAAATACTATTTCTTATTAAAACCTCGCCTCTCTTTGCAATTCCTTTGGGCAACCTTTGCACAGTGCTGGTTTCCACTTGCTCATGGTTCCTGGGGCTGCAGGTCCCTGGGGGTGCTGGCACAGCCAGCCCTGGCTGGGAGTCCCTGTGCAGGGGGGTCCCACTGAGCCAGCACTGCTGTTCCTGGGGCACAGCAGTGTCCCCGAGGGCAAAGCTCTCACCAGCAGAGAGGGAGCTCTGACAGCAGCAGGCCCTGCAGCAACGCTACCAAAGCAAAGGAAACCTCCTGACACCCTTCCTGCTGCGGCCACAGGGACTCCTGGGCAGGAGCCAGCATCAGGCACAGGGATGCAACATCCACCTCCATGCTCTGAAGGTCTCGACAGCCTTGGCAAGTCTGGGACCTGCACCCGGGCTGCTGCAGGGGCTGATGTTTAAGGCTTGCAGCCTCCAAAGCCTCTGGGCTTTGCTTCCCCCGCTGCCTTCCATTGCCCTGTGCCCAGGATCCTCACCCTGCCCGTGTTCCTGCTGCTGCCAGCAGCCCCCAGAGCCCCTCACTCCCTGAGCATCCCCATCACAGGGAGCACTGGCAAATCCCACACGCTTTGCAAAGCAAACTCCCCCACAGTAACCAAACCACTCTTTGGTCAGAGGGTGCCAAGGGGAAGCTCAGCAGCAGCTGCCGTTTAAAGCGTGCTTTCAAAAGTGGGTTCAGGCACTCTGGCAGTGCCTGCTGCGCAGCTGAGGCTGTGGGGACACAGCACTGGCTCAGGCCAGCCCTCAGCCCCTCACAGCTCATGCCAAGGGCCCAGCTCACAAAGCAGTTTCACACCACTTGCTGCAGCTATTTCAAAGGCCTAAATGTCATTGGCAGGAGCCATTTAGTTGCCAACTCAGTGTCCGTGTCCTGGCACGAGAAGCCACCAAGGGGCCTCTGCATGTGCACTCAGGGCACTTCCACTGCCATCCCAAAGGGATCGCAAAGGACAGGGCTCTTCTTTCAGCACTGCTGAGCTCCTCACGCAGCATTGAAGTCTCAGGAAGAGACAAGAATTGAGTGCACCAGGGAAGCTGGCCTCCAAGAAAAGGCATCAATCCCACGGCCCACCCAAGCCAACGGCCTGCATGTCTGTACCTTCTCCTCCTTCTCTCTTCTCTGCTGTCACTTTGCCCCTTCTCTCTGTCCGGGAGCTTGGCCTCTCAGACAAATAAAAGATGTGCATCCTCACCTAGGCACGGCATAGATGTCTTACAGAATTGTCCCTTCTTCCCCGACAGCTGCAAATCCTACAGCTGCCAGACCTCATCCCTTGCTCCTAGAAAGGGAGAGAAGACTTTCCATTCTAATCCATTGCCCAGCCCTAAGTCAACGACACAGTCAGTAGAAATAGCTGTGAAATCCCCGGCAGGAACCTGCCAGAAGAGCTACAGCTGTGGAGGGGGAAGCAGCAAACTCCCACCCCCAACACTGCTTTGGACTCCTTACCAGCTAAAACAGATCCCACTCCTGTGACTTTTTCCATTTTTTGTTAACCACAACTACCATCAATTTAAATCCATTGAAAACAAGATCACAGGAGGGGTTGCGTGGAAAGGAACCTTCAATCCCACCCAGTGCAAGCTTTGCCATGGCAGGGACACCTGCCACTGTCCCACGCTGCTCCAGCCTGGCCTTGGGCACTGCCAGGGATCCAGGGGCAGCCACAGCTGCTCTGGGCACCCTGTGCCAGCCCTGCCCATCCTGCCAGGGAACACTTGCTGACCCATATCCCATCTGAAGCCGCTCCCAGTGCCAACAGGTGTCACTGCATGGCCTTGGGATGATGGATCAAGAGAAAGCCCCAAGCTTTGAGCAGAGCTCCCAGTGCCTGTGCTGGGGACGTGCCACCCACCTGTCCCTCAAGCACTCAGCTGCCTCGCAGCCAGATGGAGTGTCCAACGGGTAAAGTACTCCCAGAGGATCAAACCCTGGTCACTGCACCAATGACAAGGTCTTTATTGGGAAAAGAAATGTCGAAGCACAGCGACATTTCTTTTCCAAGCAGGAGACGCTGATCCTGTGCCGGCAGCGCAGGGATGCCGTGATTGCTGGTCCTCATTTCATCCCTTTATCAGCTGCAGGGGCACCAGGACAGGCTGTGGTCTCCCAGGGCAGCTCTGAGTGACACTGCTGTCCCCACCAGCTGTCCCCAGCCCTGGGTGCTGCCACGTGCCCCAGCCTCTGCAGCCCAAAGCACCTGGAGATCCCCCCGAGCATCAGCGATCGGGGCCGCTGCAATCAGCCTGCTGACCCAAAACCTCAAGTGCTGCCACAAGAAAAGCAGCTGATTCATTGATACCTCGGAATTTCATGTCTCAATGCAAGGACAGGAAGCACCCCTATGCCACCAAATCATTGCTAAGGGCTTGCAAGCCTCAACGCGGAGATTTCAGCGTTGGACACGCAGTCAGGGCAAGGGTAAATCCACACAGAAATGACACAGAAATTCCAAAACACACATCATGTTGGTCTTGACGCCTTTCTTGTTGGCTCAAGGGCTGTTTCCGTGGGCCACGCTTGCACAGAAAGAAAGGAAGTGCAGCTGCTGAGGAACATCTCCATGCCCTCAGCAGGTTTTGGTGCCTTTGCTGCAGGGCCGCTCCTGTCAGAGCCCCCTCTCTGCTGCTGACACCTTTGCTCTTGGGGACACCAGCCCAGGAACACCAGCAGGGCCCAGGGTTGACTCAGGGGGACCCCCCTGTGCACAGGGACTCCCAGCCCCGTGGCTGTGCCAGCACCCCCAGAAACACCAAGATCTGGCAGCACTTTGCTCCGCTGCTCTTTCCGCACACGGAACCATCTCCTTCCTTTGCCATCCCAGGAAAATTCAACCTCTACCTCAGCCAAAGATCATTTCCTACACATGCCTGATCAGAAATGTTCTTCTGCACTTCCTCCACCAAAACCACCCCCGCATGCCCACAAGACATTCCAGGGCCATCGGGAAACCCTCCACAAACACTGCGCAGGCACCCAGGACCACGGGCTTTCCATCTCTGCCATTCAGGCTCCCTGCGCTGCTCCTGGTCATTTTCTCCTCCTCTCTCCATAACTTTGGGAACCACAGAGCTCCCAGGCTTTGCCAATTCCCAAGGCCACTGCCATCCTTGACTTCTTGGACACCCCCAGGGCTGTGGACAGACACCCCTGTGTTTTCCCGCAGAAGATGTTAAGAGCCAACAGGAAGCCACAAAGTTACGGAGGCTGCTAGATCACCTCCCCAAAAGAAAAAGCTGAAAAAGCTGTGGCTGCTGAGGAAGGGGAGGTGAAGCTTGTGTGGCAAGCTCAGAGCACATTCACAGTGAATGAAAGGTGGAAGAGGGAGGGTGACTCTTCCTCAGGAAGTCTACTGATGGGACAAGGGGGAATGGGATCAAACGGAAAGAGAGTTGGAAGAGATTTGATGCTGGAAAGAAGTTCTTTAATCTGAGGCTGCTTGTCCCTGACACAGGGAGCTGTGCACATGTGGGTGCCCCATCCCCAGCAACATCCAAGGCCACATTGGACAGGGTTGAAGTGCTGGGAGCTTGCTCAGGTTGGAACCAGATGATTTTTAGGGTCTCTTCCAAGCCAAACCACTCAAGGATTGGATGGTTCTATGGCATCCATCTCCAAGAGAGGAGTGGCCCTGAAGCTTCTGTGACATCACAGGGCCCAGAGTGCTGCAGGTGGAAGGTCCAGGGCCTGGAGACCAGCACAACAGACAGTTCACCTGCTGCCAGCACTCAGTTCTCCCCCACTCTTCTCTCTCTGCCACGGTGCCAAGATGTTCCTGCTGCCAGTACTCGCTTGTCCCCCGCTCTTCGTTCTCTGCCTTGGTGCTGAGCTGCTCCTGCTGCCGGGACTTTTCCTGCACTTCTACTGCACCATCAACACCAACAGCATGAGCGCTCCTGTCCCAGTGGAGGTACAGTGCCATCCCAGGGAGGGGGGCAGCCCTGAGTGCCAGGGCAGGCTGCAGCCCTGTGGGGATGGATGCTGGGGACAGGGACCCCAAGTGACATTGTGCTGCCTCATGCAGACTGCCAGAGACACCGTTGAGGATATGGAGGTGGATGAGCAGGATGACACCGAGCCCATGGAAGTGGACGAATATGATGAGACTGAGCCCATGGAAGTGGATGAGCAGGATGACACCGAGCCCATGGAAGTGGACGAATATGATGAGACTGAGCCCATGGAAGTGGATGAGCAGGATGACACCGAGCCCATGGAAGTAGATGAATATGATGAGACTGAGCCCATGGACATCGATGAGAAGGACAAAGAAGAGCCCGTGATCCTGGCATGAGGATGGAGCCCCAGGAGCAGGACAACCTGATGCTCCCCTGCCCTGCCCACAGGCAGTGCCCAGCCTGGGGCGGGGCTGGCTGGCTCTCCTCAGGGACATGGTACTCAAGGAAGTCCTGCTCTGCTGCTTCCTTCCTTCCTTCCTTCCTTCCCTCCCAGACAGACAGGGATAATGGGCATCGATAGGGCCCCACTGTAAATATGTTCAGCATGTTCAAGGCTTTTTTTTATAGGAACAATTTGAAGATTGTTAGCCTAAAGGTCCCAGAATGTTAATCTATAGCTTCTAGATTTTTACAGTATAAGTCCCAGATTGTTAACAGTATAGTCTTCCTTGTAAATATGTTCTAGAGACTGTTGTTGTTGTTAGAAGTAAATATGTTCTTCAAATGTTTGGCTGAACTTTGTTCAATAAATACTATTTCTTATTAAAACCTCGCCTCTCTTTGCAATTCCTTTGGGCAACCTTTGCACAGTGCTGGTTTCCACTTGCTCATGGTTCCTGGGGCTGCAGGTCCCTGGGAGTGCTGGCACAGCCAGCCCTGGCTGAGGGTCCCTGTGCAGGGGGGTCCCACTGAGCCAGCACTGCTGTTCCTGGGGCACAGCAGTGTCCCCAAGGGCAAAGCTCTCACCAGCAGAGAGGGAGCTCTGACAGCAGCAGGCCCTGCAGCAACGCCACCAAAGCAAAGGAAACCTCCTGACACCCTTCCTGCTGCGGCCACAGGGACTCCTGGGCAGGAGCCAGCATCAGGCACAGGGATGCAACATCCACCTCCATGCTCTGAAGGTCACGACAGCCTTGGCAAGTCTGGGACCTGCACCCGGGCTGCTGCAGGGGCTGATGTTTAAGGCTTGCAGCCTCCAAAGCCTCTGGGCTTTGCTTCCCCCGCTGCCTTCCATTGCCCTGTGCCCAGGATCCTCACCCTGCCCGTGTTCCTGCTGCTGCCAGCAGCCCCCAGAGCCCCTCACTCCCTGAGCATCCCCATCACAGGGAGCACTGGCAAATCCCACACGCTTTGCAAAGCAAACTCCCCCACAGTAACCAAACCACTCTTTGGTCAGAGGGTGCCAAGGGGAAGCTCAGCAGCAGCTGCCGTTTAAAGCGTGCTTTCAAAAGTGGGTTCAGGCACTCTGGCAGTGCCTGCTGCGCAGCTGAGGCTGTGGGGACACAGCACTGGCTCAGGCCAGCCCTCAGCCCCTCACAGCTCATGCCAAGGGCCCAGCTCACAAAGCAGTTTCACACCACTTGCTGCAGCTATTTCAAAGGCCGAAATGTCATTGGCAGGAGCCATTTAGTTGCCAACTCAGTGTCCGTGTCCTGGCAGGAGAAGCCACCAAGGGGCCTCTGCATGTGCACTCAGGGCACTTCCACTGCCATCCCAAAGGGATCGCAAAGGACAGGGCTCTTCTTTCAGCACTGCTGAGCTCCTCACGCAGCATTGAAGTCTCAGGAAGAGACAAGAATTGAGTGCACCAGGGAAGCTGGCCTCCAAGAAAAGGCATCAATCCCACGGCCCACCCAAGCCAACGGCCTGCATGTCTGTACCTTCTCCTCCTTCTCTCTTCTCGGCTGTCACTTTGCCCCTTCTCTCTGTCCGGGAGCTTGGCCTCTCAGACAAATAAAAGATGTGCATCCTCACCTAGGCACGGCATAGATGTCTTACAGAATTGTCCCTTCTTCCCCGACAGCTGCAAATCCTACAGCTGCCAGACCTCATCCCTTGCTCCTAGAAAGGGAGAGAAGACTTTCCATTCTAATCCATTGCCCAGCCCTAAGTCAACGACACAGTCAGTAGAAATAGCTGTGAAATCCCCGGCAGGAACCTGCCAGAAGAGCTACAGCTGTGGAGGGGGAAGCAGCAAACTCCCACCCCCAACACTGCTTTGGACTCCTTACCAGGTAAAACAGATCCCACTCCTGCCACTTTTTCCATTTTTTGTTAACCACAACTACCATCAATTTAAATCCATTGAAAACAAGATCACAGGAGGGGTTGCGTGGAAAGGAACCTTCAATCCCACCCAGTGCAAGCTTTGCCATGGCAGGGACACCTGCCACTGTCCCACGCTGCTCCAGCCTGGCCTTGGGCACTGCCAGGGATCCAGGGGCAGCCACAGCTGCTCTGGGCACCCTGTGCCAGCCCTGCCCATCCTGCCAGGGAACACTTGCTGACCCATATCCCATCTGAAGCTGCTCCCAGTGCCAACACGTGTCACTGCATGGCCTTGGGATGATGGATCAAGAGAAAGCCCCAAGCTTTGAGCAGAGTTCCCAGTGCCTGTGCTGGGGACGTGCCACCCACCTGCCCCTCAAGCACTCAGCTGCCTCGCAGCCAGATGGAGTGTCCAACGGGTAAAGTACTCCCAGAGGATCAAACCCTGGTCACTGCACCAATGACAAGGTCTTTATTGGGAAAAGAAATGTCGAAGCACAGCGACATTTCTTTTCCAAGCAGGAGACGCTGATCCTGTGCCGGCAGCGCAGGGATGCCGTGATTGCTG
This sequence comes from Cinclus cinclus, assembly GCF_963662255.1. Classification (NCBI taxonomy): domain Eukaryota; kingdom Metazoa; phylum Chordata; class Aves; order Passeriformes; family Cinclidae; genus Cinclus; species Cinclus cinclus. The sequence goes on from NC_085059.1 coordinate 4,011,416, forward strand.
GTCCTCATTTCATCCCTTTATCAGCTGCAGGGGCACCAGGACAGGCTGTGGTCTCCCAGGGCAGCTCTGAGTGACACTGCTGTCCCCACCAGCTGTCCCCAGCCCTGGGTGCTGCCACGTGCCCCAGCCTCTGCAGCCCAAAGCACCTGGAGATCCCCCCGAGCATCAGCGATCAGGGCCGCTGCAATCAGCCTGCTGACCCAAAACCTCAAGTGCTGCCACAAGAAAAGCAGCTGATTCATTGATACCTCGGAATTTCATGTCTCAATGCAAGGACAGGAAGCACCCCTATGCCACCAAATCATTGCTAAGGGCTTGCAAGCCTCAACGCGGAGATTTCAGCGTTGGACACGCAGTCAGGGCAAGGGTAAATCCACACAGAAATGACTCAGAAATTCCAAAACACACATCATGTTGGTCTTGACGCCTTTCTTGTTGGCTCAAGGGCTGTTTCCGTGGGCCACGCTTGCACAGAAAGAAAGGAAGTGCAGCTGCTGAGGAACATCTCCATGCCCTCAGCAGGTTTTGGTGCCTTTGCTGCAGGGCCGCTCCTGTCAGAGCCCCCTCTCTGCTGCTGGCACTTTTGCTCTTGGGGACACCAGCCCAGGAACACCAGCAGGGCCCAGGGTTGGGTCACGGGGACCCCCCTGTGCACAGGGACTCCCAGCCCCGTGGCTGTGCCAGCACCCCCAGAAACACCAAGATCTGGCAGCACTTTGCTCCGCTGCTCTTTCCGCACACGGAACCATCTCCTTCCTTTGCCATCCCAGGAAAATTCAACCTCTACCTCAGCCAAAGATCATTTCCTACACATGGCTGATCAGAAATGTTCTTCTGGACTTCCTCCACCAAAACCACCCCCGCATGCCCACAAGACATTCCAGGGCCATCGGGAAACCCTCCACAAACACTGCGCAGGCACCCAGGACCACGGGCTTTCCATCTCTGCCATTCAGGCTCCCTGCGCTGCTCCTGGTCATTTTCTCCTCCTCTCTCCATAACTTTGGGAACCACAGAGCTCCCAGGCTTTGCCAATTCCCAAGGCCACTGCCATCCTTGACTTCTTGGACACCCCCAGGGCTGTGGACAGACACCCCTGTGTTTTCCGGCAGAAGATGTTAAGAGCCAACAGGAAGTCACAAAGTTACGGAGGCTGCTAGATCACCTCCCCAAAAGAAAAAGCTGAAAAAGCTGTGGCTGCTGAGGAAGGGGAGGTGAAGCTTGTGTGGCAAGCTCAGAGCACATTCACAGTGAATGAAAGGTGGAAGAGGGAGGGTGACTCTTCCTCAGGAAGTCTACTGATGGGACAAGGGGGAATGGGATCAAACGGAAAGAGAGTTGGAAGAGATTTGATGCTGGAAAGAAGTTCTTTAATCTGAGGCTGCTTGTCCCTGACACAGGGAGCTGTGCACATGTGGGTGCCCCATCCCCAGCAACATCCAAGGCCACATTGGACAGGGTTGAAGTGCTGGGAGCTTGCTCAGGTTGGAACCAGATGATTTTTAGGGTCTCTTCCAAGCCAAACCACTCAAGGATTGGATGGTTCTATGGCGTCCATCTCCAAGAGAGGAGTGGCCCTGAAGCTTCTGTGACATCACAGGGCCCAGAGTGCTGCAGGTGGAAGGTCCAGGGCCTGGAGACCAGCACAACAGACAGTTCACCTGCTGCCAGCACTCAGTTCTCCCCCACTCTTCGCTCTCTGCCACGGTGCCAAGATGTTCCTGCTGCCAGTACTCGCTTGTCCCCCGCTCTTGGTTCTCTGCCTTGGTGCTGAGCTGCTCCTGCTGCCGGGACTTTTCCTGCACTTCTACTGCACCATCAACACCAACAGCATGAGCGCTCCTGTCCCAGTGGAGGTACAGTGCCATCCCAGGGAGGGGGGCAGCCCTGACTGCCAGGGCAGGCTGCAGCCCTGTGGGGATGGATGCTGGGGAAAGGGACCCCAAGTGACATTGTGTTGCCTCATGCAGACTGCCAGAGACACCATTGAGGATATGGAGGTGGATGAGCAGGATGACACCGAGCCCATGGAAGTGGACGAATATGATGAGACTGAGCCCATGGAAGTGGATGAGCAGGATGACACCGAGCCCATGGAAGTGGACGAATATGATGAGACTGAGCCCATGGAAGTGGATGAGCAGGATGACACCGAGCCCATGGAAGTAGATGAATATGATGAGACTGAGCCCATGGACGTCGATGAGAAGGACAAGGAAGAGCCCGTGATCCTGGCATGAGGATGGAGCCCCAGGAGCAGGACAACCTGATGCTCCCCTGCCCTGCCCACAGGCAGTGCCCAGCCTGGGGCGGGGCTGGCTGGCTCTCCTCAGGGACATGGTGCTCAAGGAAGTCCTGCTCTGCTGCTTCCTTCCTTCCTTCCTTCCTTCCTTCCCTCCCAGACTGACAGGGATAATGGGCATCGATAGGGCCCCACTGTAAATATGTTCAGCATGTTCGAGGCTTTTTTTTATAGGAACAATTTGAAGATTGTTAGCCTAAAGGTCCCAGAATGTTAATCTATAGCTTCTAGATTTTTACAGTATAAGTCCCAGATTGTTAACAGTATAGTCTTCCTTGTAAATATGCTCTAGAGACTGTTGTTGTTGTTGTTAGAAGTAAATATGTTCTTCAAATGTTTGGCTGAACTTTGTTCAATAAATACTATTTCTTATTAAAACCTCGCCTCTCTTTGCAATTCCTTTGGGCAACCTTTGCACAGTGCTGGTTTCCACTTGCTCATGGTTCCTGGGGCTGCAGGTCCCTGGGGGTGCTGGCACAGCCAGCCCTGGCTGAGGGTCCCTGTGCAGGGGGGTCCCACTGAGCCAGCACTGCTGTTCCTGGGGCACAGCAGTGTCCCCAAGGGCAAAGCTCTCACCAGCAGAGAGGGAGCTCTGACAGCAGCAGGCCCTGCAGCAACGCCACCAAAGCAAAGGAAACCTCCTGACACCCTTCCTGCTGCGGCCACAGGGACTCCTGGGCAGGAGCCAGCATCAGGCACAGGGATGCAACATCCACCTCCATGCTCTGAAGGTCACGACAGCCTTGGCAAGTCTGGGACCTGCACCCGGGCTGCTGCAGGGGCTGATGTTTAAGGCTTGCAGCCTCCAAAGCCTCTGGGCTTTGCTTCCCCCGCTGCCTTCCATTGCCCTGTGCCCAGGATCCTCACCCTGCCCGTGTTCCTGCTGCTGCCAGCAGCCCCCAGAGCCCCTCACTCCCTGAGCATCCCCATCACAGGGAGCACTGGCAAATCCCACACGCTTTGCAAAGCAAACTCCCCCACAGTAACCAAACCACTCTTTGGTCAGAGGGTGCCAAGGGGAAGCTCAGCACCAGCTGCTGTTTAAAGCATGCTTTCAAAAGTGGGTTCAGGCACTCTGGCAGTGCCTGCTGCGCAGCTGAGGCTTTGGGAACACAGCACTGGCTCAGGCCAGCCCTCAGCCCCTCACAGCTCATGCCAAGGGCCCAGCTCACAAAGCAGTTTCACACCACTTGCTGCAGCTATTTCGAAGGCCTAAATGTCATTCGCAGGAACCATTTAGTTGCCAACTCAGTGTCCGTGTCCTGGCACGAGAAGCCACCAAGGGGCCTCTGCATGTGCACTCAGGGCACTTCCACTGCCATCCCAAAGGGATCGCAAAGGACAGGGCTCTTCTTTCAGCACTGCTGAGCTCCTCACGCAGCATTGAAGTCTCAGGAAGAGACAAGAATTGAGTGCACCAGGGAAGCTGGCCTCCAAGAAAAGGCATCAATCCCACGGCCCACCCAAGCCAACGGCCTGCATGTCTGTACCTTCTCCTCCTTCTCTCTTCTCTGCTGTCACTTTGCCCCTTCTCTCTGTCCGGGAGCTTGGCCTCTCAGACAAATAAAAGATGTGCATCCACACCTAGGCACGGCATAGATGTCTTACACAACTGTCCCTTCTTCCCCGACAGCTGCAAATCCTACAGCTGCCAGACCTCATCCCTTGCTCCTAGAAAGGGAGACAAGACTTTCCATTCTAATCCATTGCCCAGCCCTAAGTCAACGACACAGTCAGTAGAAATAGCTGTGAAATCCCCGGCAGGAACCTGCCAGAAGAGCTACAGCTGTGGAGGGGGAAGCAGCAAACAACAACCCCCAACACTGCTTTGGACTCCTTACCAGCTAAAACAGATCCCACTCCTGCCACTTTTTCCATTTTTTGTTAACCACAACTACCATCAATTTAAATCCATTGAAAACAAGATCACAGGAGGGGTTGCGTGGAAAGGAACCTTCAATCCCACCCAGTGCAAGCTTTGCCATGGCAGGGACACCTGCCACTGTCCCACGCTGCTCCAGCCTGGCCTTGGGCACTGCCAGGGATCCAGGGGCAGCCACAGCTGCTCTGGGCACCCTGTGCCAGCCCTGCCCATCCTGCCAGGGAACACTTGCTGACCCATATCCCATCTGAAGCCGCTCCCAGTGCCAACAGGTGTCACTGCATGGCCTTGGGATGATGGATCAAGAGAAAGCCCCAAACTTTGAGCAGAGCTCCCAGTGCCTGTGCTGGGGACATGCCACCCACCTGTCCCTCAAGCACTCAGCTGCCTCGCAGCCAGATGGAGTGTCCAACGGGTAAAGTACTCCCAGAGGATCAAACCCTGGTCACTGCACCAATGACAAGGTCTTTATTGGGAAAAGAAATGTCGAAGCACAGCGACATTTCTTTTCCAAGCAGGAGACGCTGATCCTGTGCCGGCTGCACAGGGATGCTGTTATTGCTGGTCCTCATTTCATCCCTTTATCAGCTGCAGGGGCACCAGGACAGGCTGTGGTCTCCCAGGGCAGCTCTGAGTGACACTGCTGTCCCCACCAGCTGTCCCCAGCCCTGGGTGCTGCCACGTGCCCCAGCCTCTGCAGCCCAAAGCACCTGGAGATCCCCCCGAGCATCAGCGATCGGGGCCGCTGCAATCAGCCTGCTGACCCAAAACCTCAAGTGCTGCCACAAGAAAAGCAGCTGATTCATTGATACCTCGGAATTTCATGTCTCAATGCAAGGACAGGAAGCACCCCTATGCCACCAAATCATTGCTAAGGGCTTGCAAGCCTCAACGCGGAGATTTCAGCGTTGGACACGCAGTCAGGGCAAGGGTAAATCCACACAGAAATGACTCAGAAATTCCAAAACACACATCATGTTGGTCTTGACGCCTTTCTTGTTGGCTCAAGGGCTGTTTCCGTGGGCCACGCTTGCACAGAAAGAAAGGAAGTGCAGCTGCTGAGGAACATCTCCATGCCCTCAGCAGGTTTTGGTGCCTTTGCTGCAGGGCCGCTCCTGTCAGAGCCCCCTCTCTGCTGCTGGCACTTTTGCTCTTGGGGACACCAGCCCAGGAACACCAGCAGGGCCCAGGGTTGGGTCACGGGGACCCCCCTGTGCACAGGGACTCCCAGCCCCGTGGCTGTGCCAGCACCCCCAGAAACACCAAGATCTGGCAGCACTTTGCTCCGCTGCTCTTTCCGCACACGGACCCATCTCCTTCCTTTGCCATCCCAGGAAAATTCAACCTCTACCTCAGCCAAAGATCATTTCCTACACATGCCTGATCAGAAATGTTCTTCTGCACTTCCTCCACCAAAACCACCCCCGCATGCCCACAAGACATTCCAGGGCCATCGGGAAACCGTCCACAAACACTGCGCAGGCACCCAGGACCACGGGCTTTCCATCTCTGCCATTCAGGCTCCCTGCGCTGCTCCTGGTCATTTTCTCCTCCTCTCTCCATAACTTTGGGAACCACAGAGCTCCCAGGCTTTGCCAATTCCCAAGGCCACTGCCATCCTTGAATTCTTGAACACCCCCAGGGCTGTGGACAGACACCCCTGTGTTTTCCCGCAGAAGATGTTAAGAGCCAACAGGAAGTCACAAAGTTACTGAGGCTGCTAGATCACCTCCCCAAAAGAAAAAGCTGAAAAAGCTGTGGCTGCTGAGGAAGGGGAGGTGAAGCTTGTGTGGCAAGCTCAGAGCACATTCACAATGAATGAAAGGTGGAAGAGGGAGGGTGACTCTTCCTCAGGAAGTCTACTGATGGGACAAGGGGGAATGGGATCAAACGGAAAGAGAGTTGGAAGAGATTTGATGCTGGAAAGAAGTTCTTTAATGTGAGGCTGCTTGTCCCTGACACAGGGACCTGTGCACATGTGGGTGCCCCATCCCCAGCAACATCCAAGGCCACATTGGACAGGGTTGAAGTGCTGGGAGCTTGCTCAGGTTGGAACCAGATGATTTTTAGGGTCTCTTCCAAGCCAAACCACTCAAGGACTTCATGGTTCTATGGCGTCCATCTCCAAGAGAGGAGTGGCCCTGAAGCTTCTGTGACATCACATGGCCCAGAGTGCTCCAGGTGGAAGGTCCAGGGCCTGGAGACCAGCACAACAGACAGTTCACCTGCTGCCAGCACTCAGTTCTCCCCCACTCTTCTCTCTCTGCCACGGTGCCAAGATGTTCCTGCTGCCAGTACTCGCTTGTCCCCCGCTCTTCGTTCTCTGCCTTGGTGCTGAGCTGCTCCTGCTGCCGGGACTTTTCCTGCACTTCTACTGCACCATCAACACCAACAGCATGAGCGCTCCTGTCCCAGTGGAGGTACAGTGCCATCCCAGGGAGGGGGGCAGCCCGGACTGCCAGGGCAGGCTGCAGCCCTGTGGGGATGGATGCTGGGGACAGGGACCCCAAGTGACATTGTGCTGCCTCATGCAGACTGCCAGAGACACCGTTGAGGATATGGAGGTGGATGAGCAGGATGACACCGAGCCCATGGAAGTGGACGAATATGATGAGACTGAGCCCATGGAAGTGGATGAGCAGGATGACACCGAGCCCATGGAAGTGGACGAATATGATGAGACTGAGCCCATGGAAGTGGATGAGCAGGATGACACCGAGCCCATGGAAGTAGATGAATATGATGAGACTGAGCCCATGGACGTCGATGAGAAGGACAAAGAAGAGCCCGTGATCCTGGCATGAGGATGGAGCCCCAGGAGCAGGACAACCTGATGCTCCCCTGCCCTGCCCACAGGCAGTGCCCAGCCTGGGGCGGGGCTGGCTGGCTCTCCTCAGGGACATGGTGCTCAAGGAAGTCCTGCTCTGCTGCTTCCTTCCTTCCTTCCTTCCTTCCTTCCTTCCTTCCTTCCTTCCTTCCTTCCTTCCTTCCTTCCTCCCTTCCTTCCTTCCTCCCTTCCTTCCTTCCTTCCTTCCTTCCTTCCTTCCTTCCTTCCTTCCTTCCTTCCTTCCTTCCTTCCTTCCTTCCTTCCTTCCTTCCTTCCTTCCTTCCTTCCTTCCTTCCTTCCCTCCTTCCTTCCTTCCTTCCTTCCTTCCTTCCTTCCTTCCTTCCTTCCTTCCTTCCTTCCTTCCTTCCTTCCTTCCTTCCTTTCTTCCTTCCTCCCTTCCTTCCTTCCTCCCTCCCTCCCCCCCCCCTCCCTCCCTCCCTCCTTCCTTCCTTCCTTCCTTCCTTCCTTCCTTCCTTCCTCCCTTCCTTCCTTCCTTCCTTCCTTCCTTCCCTCCCAGACTGACAGGGATAATGGGCATCGACAGGGCCCCGCTGTAAATATGTTCAGCATGTTCGAGGCTTTTTTTATAGGAACAATTTCAACATTGTTAGCCTAAAGGTCCCAGAATGTTAATCTATAGCTTCTAGATTTTTACAGTATAAGTCCCAGATTGTTAACAGTATAGTCTTCCTTGTAAATATGTTCTAGAGACTGTTGTTGTTGTTAGAAGTAAATATGTTCTTCAAATGTTTGGCTGAACTTTGTTCAATAAATACTATTTCTTATTAAAACCTCGCCTCTCTTTGCAATTCCTTTGGGCGACGTTTGCACAGTGCTGGTTTCCACTTGCTCATGGTTCCTGAGGCTGCAGGTCCCTGGGGGTGCTGGCACAGCCAGCCCTGGCTGGGGCTCCCCGTGCAGGGGGGTCCCACTGAGCCAGCACTGCTGTTCCTGGGGCACAGCAGTGTCCCCAAGGGCAAAGCTCTCACCAGTAGAGAGGGAGCTCTGACAGCAGCAGGCCCTGCAGCAACGCCGCTGTGGGAATCGAGCTGGCTGACATCCAAAGCCAGACCAGTGTTTTTGATGCGTTGCCCCCTGGCCCCAGACCTTGGAGGGCATTTGTTTAAGTTTATAACAGTTCCTAGGAAAGTTGTCAAAGGTTTTAAAAATGTTCCTGGTCAAGCTTTATAATCCTCATTTCCCATTGATTGCCTCTATTCCCAGTTATGTCATCCCTTTTCTCTTCCCAGTTCTGGAAAGTTCTTGTATCCTTGTACCCCCATTGGTTTATGTTCACCGCATTGTTCCACCCATCCTACCTTACTGGTTACTGCCCCATATTACTCCTCCCTTGCTCCACTTTTCCCTTTACCCATTGGATTATCATCCTGGACCCACCTCTCATCATCCCTTATAAATACCCTGGATTTTCCCTCAGCCTTGTCTTCTACCTTTGCTCTTATAGTGTGTGCACGTGTTTTGGGCCTTGTCCCGCATTTTCTTTTATGATTATTAAAGTCTTTAGTTGCAGAGTTGTGGTGTGGACCCGTTCCACATTTTGCCACCTTAGCCCTGATATCAGGGGAACTTTAGAGGTTGGTCAGGGAGACTGCCCTCGAGTCTCGCGCCTTAAGTATTGAAAAACAAAAACCCCGACAGGTGGCCCCTGAACAGGGACCCTGATATTCAGGGCACCTTGTTGCAGAGGTAGGACTGTGTCCCCGGGAGTGTGGCTGTGCCGGGGCCCGGCGGAGTTGTCGGCGCAGAGGGACCTCGTCTGGACACCCGGGGAGCCAGCGAGGGACTTCAACAGAAGCACCTGCAGAATACAGGTGTGTTTGGGGCACCCGACATAATATAGCCCTCTTCGCTGCCCTGTTTTAAAATACGGGTCCTAGTCTTGGCTAGGGGCGTCTCGGCAGCTAGATCCCCTAAGGAGGATTCGAAGGAAGATGGTTGGACAAATGTCAAGCGTAGAGAAGAACGTATATGGACGTTTTAAGTTAATTCTTTTAAGTACCACTAAGGACTTTTCAAAAAAAGAACTGAAAAAATTTGTAAAGTGGGTTTGTAAAAACTTCCCCAACACCCCGAGTGAAGAAATGATGAATACTGCCTTTTGGGACTCGGTGGGGAACAAAATTTATCACTTGTCTGGAAAATGGGACCCCGAGGCACCCTGCATGCTCCCTCTTTTCCACCTTATCCTGGAAACCCTGCACCAATCCCAGCTTCGATTACCCAGCTCGTCGGTTCCTCCTAACCCTTCTCCAAAGCAGCCTGTTCTCTCCCTGTCTCCTGTGACTGACCCTCCAGCTGAGATCCCCGATGGCAGCGCGCGGGCCGTCGTGGATCTCCCCCCTTCCATCCCTCTGGTGTCCTCATGTGTTCGTCCCGCTCACCCTCCTAACGACAGCTCTTGCCCCATCGGCTGCCCTGCCACAAACGGGGGCCATTTTGGAATTACCACTAACACCTTCTGTCAAAGTCTGCGTTCCTCGGCTATTCCCGCCTCTAGCTCTGCCTTCCGGCCCGCCCTCGCTCCCTCACGGCCCGCCCACCACCCTCAGGGGCCGCCCACTCCTGCCCCTGCCGGAACTGGCGCTGAGTGCTCCTCCTCCCGGAAGGAGACCGGAACTGCCCTTCAGGCACTTCCGGAAGAGCCTGCCTCCAAAATGGCTGCGCCCATAGCTGAAGCTTGCAAATCTTACCGGCAGCTTAACACTAATGTAAATGTTATTGCTCCACTTTGTTCATCTTCCTCCGGAGAGAACTCGAGCTCTAGTGACTCTGAGGAGTCTTCACCTTGCCCTCTAACCCCTAAAAACCCTTGGGAGAGGATCCGGAAAGCTGCTATAAAAGAAGGAAACTGGCAGATAGCAGCTAAGTTCAATGCATTCCCAGTGAGGTACCACAGGGGGAGGGGAGGTGCACCAAGATGGGAGCCTATGACATATGGGGAAGTAAAAGAACTGTGTCGGGCAGCCAAGGACCATGGGAGGGGATGCCCATATTTTAATAATCTTGTTCGGGCCACCTTCACAGCACATGTACTGACCCCCCATGACTTAAAATATATAATGACTATGTTGTTGTCTCCCCCTGAGTATACCTTGTGGGAAGGGGGATGGAAACGCATGCTCCAAGGATTCCTGACTGACTGCGTGAACGATCCAGCCAGAGCAGCATTAACAATGGACCACCTAGCCGGGGAAGGACAATTTACCCAACCTGAGGAGCAAGCTGCAGCAGCCCCCAGGCAAGTACTTGATGAAATTAAAACTCTTGCTAGGAAGGCACTAGTCCACGTGCCAGATGGCAGCACACCTAACTTGGAGTACACTAATATTAAGCAAGAGCCCGGAGAAACATACATGAAATTTATTGACAGGTTAAAATAAGCATTGGAAAAACAGGTTCCTGATGACAAAACCAGGAATACATTGTTAGAGACATTGGCGGTAGCTAATGCTGACTCTGAATGTCGGAAGGTACTGCGCGCTCTGCCACGAGAACCCCCACCGATGCTCCTCCAGATGATCGAGGCATGTAACCGTCTCGGGACGGTGGAGCATGTGGCAGCAGTACAAGCCCAGGCCATCGGACAGGGAGTTGCAAGAGCACTGGTTGCTGCACATTTTCCTTTGAAGTCGCCCCAAACGCAGTGCCAGTCTACATGTTTTCAGTGTGGCCAGCAAGGACACTTGCGAAAAGACTGTCCACAAAGGAAAGGGAGGTACCCAGTTGTTAGTAAAAATCAACCTCAGGCTAAACAGTTTTCCTTTAAAAGTAATTTTCCTAGGCAGCCGTCAAAAAACTTCCATCAGAGCGCAAGTCGGCCTTGCGCTATGACAAGAAATCCACAAGCCGAAGATACTGATGGCTGCGGAGAATCAGAACATTCTAACCACCACTACAGGCCCTGTGGCTCCGAACTCCAGCAGCTCATCTCAGGACTACCAGCAACAATTCCACCAGGTGCCCGGCTGGAGTTGGTGAGTGTTAAACCTGTAGTGCTGACTGACTGTTCCACACATTCAGTTTCAACAGGACAACTTGGGCTTGAAGATCGGCCCCACCAAGTGTTAATTTTAGGCAATTGTAGATCAAAGACTGAGGGCTTTTTTGTCCTTCCTTCCGTATTGTCTGTTACATCTTCCCAGGAAATGACTGTTTTAGCCCTAAGCCCTGACCCTCCTTGCTTTATTCCCGAAGGACTGCCTATAGCCCAAGCGATTATGTTGCCAGATGAAACGGAGGAAGAGGATTCAGAATCCTTTGTCATGTGGACCCAGGTTATAAGTAAGGACAGGCCTAAAATAACCTGTATCCTAGAGGCTAATGGACAGAGGGTAACTCTTAAGGGAACTGTTGACACTGGATCGGACGTTACTGTAATTTCTACCTCAAGATGGCCCTCAGGGTGGGCACTTACACCAGCTTCTGGAGTCCTTATGGGGATTGGAGGGGAAAGCACTGGTCTGAAAAGCATGAATTTGATCAAGATAGAGGGACCTAAGGGTCGTGTTGCCACCACCAGACCCTTCATAGTGAAAACACGAACGCCTGTCGTCCTGTGGGGAAGGGATATTTTAACTGAATGGGGAGCGCGTTTGCAAATGGATTTTTAATTGGGGTCATTGAAGAGCGTGGCACCTTGAAAATAACTTGGAAAGATAATACCCCTATCTGGGTAGATCAATGGCCCCTAAATGAGAAAAAACTAGCCGCGCTGCAATCCCTGATGTCACAACAACTTCAAAAAGGACACATAACATTCACCACCAGCCCCTGGAACACCCCCATTTTTGTCATCCAAAAACCACGCAGTGACAAATGGCGACTCCTCCATGATCTCCGGAAAATAAATGAGGTCATAGAGGACATGGGTGCACTTCAACCAGGTCTTCCTTCTCCGGCTATGATCCCTAAAGACTGGTACCTAACAATTATTGACCTTAAAGACTGTTTCTCTGACATTCCATTACACCCTGATGATGCTCCATGTTTTGCCTTTTCCATCCCATCAATCAACAGGGAAGCACCCCTTCAGCGATTCCATTGGGTGGTCTTACCTCAAGGAATGAAAAACAGTCCAACAATATGTCAGTGGTTTGTGGCTAAGATACTAACCCCTGTTTGTAAAGTTCATCCACAGGTGTTGATACTTCACTATATGGATGATATCCTGTTAGCTGCCAAAGATACTGTCACACTGGACACTGCAGTGAAGGATACCATCTCAGCAGTCCAAAAAGCTGGATTAACTGTTTCAGAAGAAAAGGTGCAGCAAATGCAGCCTTGGATGTATTTGGGTTATAAAATTTCGTCACGAACTATAAAGCCACAACTGCTCCAGCTGGAAGAGAACCCACAAACATTACATGACATGCAGAGGTTGCTTGGTGCTATCACTTGGGTGAGACCCTTATTGGGGATTACAAATCAAGACTTATTTGACATTATTTGACCTCCTGAAGGGAGATTCGGCCCCAAACTCCCCGAGACACTTGACAGAGGAAGCAAGACACGCCTTGAATAAAGTGTCTTTTGCAATACAAACCCGGCAAGCACACCGGATGGACCCTATGTTGCCTTTCCTATTAGTGGTTCTGGGGAGGGGTCCTCAACTTCATGCCTGAATTTTTCGCTGGGATCCTGAGTTACCTGGTCCTTTGTTGATTTTAGAATGGATTTTCCTTTCCCACCAACCCAAAAAGACCATCACTACAAAGCCAGAAATAAGAGCTCAGTTAATTATTAAGGCTAGAAGACGTTTGCTATCTTTCTCTGGGAGAGACTTTTCGATTATATTTCTGCCTTTGACTTCTTCCTATTTAGATTGGCTCCTGCAACAATCTGAACACCTTGAAATTGCTCTAATAAATTTCCCTGGACAACTTTCTATCCATTGCCCTAAGCATAGACTTCTAAGTTCTGATTTCAATTTATTTCCTAAACCCTTAAGGAGTGATAAGCCCCTCAAAGCCCTCACTTTGTTTACAGACGGGTCAGGAAAATCTCATAAATCTGTAATTACATGGGAAAACCCTATGACAGGTGAGTGGCTGTCAGATATTGAAATTGTTGAAGGCTCACCACAGATTGTTGAATTGGCGGCAGTGGTAAGGGCATTTTGCAAATTCACCGGCCCCGTTAATATTGTTACTGACTCAGCATATGTTGCAGGGATCGTGGAAAGGGCGGAAAATTCGTTGCTGAAGGACATTGCAAATGAACGGTTATATTCTTTACTGAAAAATAGAGTTTTTCTTCTTTCCCAAAGGCAGCACCCTTACTTCATTATGCATATCCGTTCCCACACTACCCTTCCTGGACCCTTGACACAAGGTAACAATCGAGCTGACACACTTGCCATGACAGCACAAGTAACATTACCTAACATACCTGAGCAGGCAAAGCTTAGCCATGCATTCTTCCATCAAAATGCTCCAGCTTTGCATAGAATGTTTGATATTACCAAGGACCAAGCCAAGGCCATTGTAAACACATGCCCTAGTTGCCAAAAACTTTCCCTACCAGCTATTGGAGCAGCAGTCAACCCTAGGGGACTCCATAGTTTACAACTGTGGCAAGCAGATATAACACACTACCCTTCATTTGGTCGTTTCAAATACATCCATCTTTCTATAGATACCTTTTCAGGTGCTATCTTTGCCTCCGCTCACACCAAAGAAACAGCAGCAGATGCTATGAAACGTTTTCTCCAAGCATTTGCAATCCTAGGTATCCCCCAGGAAATAAAAACTGATAATGGTCCAGCTTATATTTCACACAAAAATAAAACAATTTTTCAATCAGTGGGGAGTCATCCACACCACTGGCATCCCTCACTCCCCCACGGGTCAGTCAATAGTTGAAAGAGCCCATGGTTCCCTTAAAAATCTTTTAGATAAACAAAAAGGGGGAATAGAGATCTTATCAAACACAGAAAGGTTAAGTAAAGCATTATATGTCTTTAATTTTTTGAACAATTCGTTTATGGAACCAAACCCTCCAATTATCTGTCATTTTTCGAATACAACACAGGCTCAACTGAAAGAAAGACCACCAGTCTTGGTAAAAGATGCTGAAACAAATCAAATCTTAGGAGGACCATTCCAACTAATAACTTGGGGGAAGGGATATGCTTGTGTCTCCACAGATAGGGCACCTCGGTGGATGCCAGCCAAGAACATCAAACCTTACCTACAGCCTTTAAAAGAAGACCTACCAGAGAGTCCCAGTAGTCCAACTCCTAACAACAAGCCTGCAACTACTACTCCTTATGACTGACTATTTCACAGCTCCTCATCGCAAGTCATCGTTGGGACCGTGACCTCTGAAAGACTCTCAATCATTGCACTTGTTCTCTTTAATGTCCTACCCTTTGCCAGCAGCAGAATTGTTCAACAGCCAAAACAGAACATTTGGATTACCCTGGCCAACATAACGCACCAAGAGACGTTATGTCTATCTGTTGCCACCCCCAAACAACCCCTTTTCAACATGCCTGGTAGGTCTACCAGCAGACGAATGCCCAGTAAATAAAAAGACCATCAATGCCATGCGAGGTAACAGTCCCAAAAGTAAGTTAAAATACAACCCTGTAGACTTTTGGAACTCATGGGCTCTTGATCTTCCACATGCGCCATTAGAGCCTCAAGAACTGGAACTATTTGGCTCAGTTAAAATGGACTACTGCATCACCTTTCGCTATAAAAAGAGAGTTCAGCTGATAAGGGCTAACGGAGGTAAGCCCCAAATCGTGAAAACAGATGAACCAGCGTTGTGGGATGTTTCCCCCCACCATCCAGGGTATAAAAATGAGAGCCTATGGTGTAATTATACCTCACGACATCCATCTAAATCAGTGATACTCCTCTGCAGTTACCTCCAGGTACATTTCTTGTTTGTGGGGACAGAGCATGGCCTGCCATTCCGTCTCATATTAAAGGTGGACCATGTAGCCTTGGTAGGCTTACTTTACTAACTCCCAATGTCACAGCACTAATTGGTAATAGCAAAAAGAGGAAAAAGCGTTTTGCACATCAATTCCAATCTGATTGTAACAGTAAATTAGAGTTTTGGAATAGGGGACAAAGGATAATCGCCTCTGCTCTTGTACCTTGGGTAGCTGCTGCACAAGCAGTCACCCAGTTGGGAAGATTGGGATGTTGGTTAAGTAAACAAACCAACGCTACTTCCGTCGCTCTAAGTGATCTTCTGACAGATGTTGTCAGTATAAGGCATGCAACATTGTAAAACAGAGCTGCCATAGATTGTTTGCTGTTGGCACAAGGACATGGATGCCAGGACTTTGAAGGCATGTGCTGCATGAACCTTTCTGATCATAGCGAATCTATACACAAAAGTATTCAAGCTCTCAAAGATGGAGTCAAAGAGTTACAAATCAAGGATGACACGGACTGGTTTAATGGACTCTTGAAAAGTTGGGGAAACAAAGGGTGGGTGTTACTTATAATGAAAACTGGGTTACTTCATAATTGTTGTTGTTGTACTGTTAATTGTTCCGTGCTTGTTACAATGTTTTTACAAAGTTCTACAAAAATCATTTAGCTCTATTTTTATAGTTAAACAGAAAGGGGAAGATGTGGGAATCGAGCTGCCTGACATCCAAAGCCAGACCAGTGTTTTTGGTGAGTGGCCCCTTGGCCCCAGACCATGGAGGGCATATGTTTAAGTTAATAACAGTTCCTAAGAAAGTTGTCAAAGGTTTTAAAACTGTTCATGGTAAAGCTTTATAACCCTCATTTCCCATTGGTTACCTCCATTCCCAGTTATGTCATCCCTTTTCTCCTCCCAGTCCTGGAAAGTTCTTGTATCCTTGTACCCCCATTGGTTTATGTTCACCGCATTGTTCCACCCATCCTACCTTACTGGTTACTGCCCCATATTACTCCTCCCTTGCTCCACTTTTCCCTTTACCCATTGGATTATCATCCTGGACCCACCTCTCATCATCCCTTATAAATACCATGGATTTTCCCTCAGCCTTGTCTTCTACCCTTAGCTCTTATAGTGTGTACAGGTGTTTTGGGCCTTCTCCCGCATTTTCTTTATGATTATTAAAGTATTTAGTTTCAGAGTTTTGGTGTAGACCCGTTCCTCATTTCGCCACCTTAGCCCTGATATCAGGGGAACTTTAGAGGTTGGTCGGGGAGACTGCCCTCGAGACTCGCGCCTTAAGTATTGAAAAACAAAAAAATCCCGACAATTATGAGCCAACAGGAAGTCACAAAGTTACGGAGGCTGCTAGATCACCTCCCCAAAAGAAAAAGCTGAAAAAGCTGTGGCTGCTGAGGAAGGGGAGGTGAAGCTTGTGTGGCAAGCTCAGAGCACATTCACAGTGAATGAAAGGTGGAAGAGGGAGGGTGACTCTTCCTCAGGAAGTCTACTGATGGGACAAGGGGGAATGGGATCAAACGGAAAGAGAGTTGGAAGAGATTTGATGCTGGAAAGAAGTTCTTTAATCTGAGGCTGCTTGTCCCTGACACAGGGAGCTGTGCACATGTGGGTGCCCCATCCCCAGCAACATCCAAGGCCACATTGGACAGGGTTGAAGTGCTGGGAGCTTGCTCAGGTTGGAACCAGATGATTTTTAGGGTCTCTTCCAAGCCAAACCACTCAAGGATTGGATGGTTCTATGGCGTCCATCTCCAAGAGAGGAGTGGCCCTGAAGCTTCTGTGACATCACAGGGCCCAGAGTGCTGCAGGTGGAAGGTCCAGGGCCTGGAGACCAGCACAACAGACAGTTCACCTGCTGCCAGCACTCAGTTCTCCCCCACTCTTCTCTCTCTGCCACGGTGCCAAGATGTTCCTGCTGCCAGTACTCGCTTGTCCCCCGCTCTTCGTTCTCTGCCTTGGTGCTGAGCTGCTCCTGCTGCCGGGACTTTTCCTGCACTTCTACTGCACCATCAACACCAACAGCATGAGCGCTCCTGTCCCAGTGGAGGTACAGTGCCATCCCAGGGAGGGGGGCAGCCCTGAGTGCCAGGGCAGGCTGCAGCCCTGTGGGGATGGATGCTGGGGAAAGGGACCCCAAGTGACATTGTGCTGTCTCATGCAGACTGCCAGAGACACCATTGAGGATATGGAGGTGGATGAGCAGGATGACACCGAGCCCATGGAAGTGGATGAATATGAAGAGACTGAGCCCATGGAAGTGGATGTGCAGGATGACACCGAGCCCATGGAAGTGGACGAATGTGATGAGACTGAGCCCATGGAAGTGGATGAGCAGGATGACACAGAGCCCATGGAAGTGGATGAATATGATGAGACTGAGCCCATGGACGTCGATGAGAAGGACCAGGAAGAGCCCGTGATCCTGGCATGAGGATGGAGGCCCAGGAGCAGGACAACCTGATGCTCCCCTGCCCTGGCAACAGGCAGTGCCCAGCCTGGGGCGGGGCTGGCTGGCTCTCCTCAGGGATATGGTGCTCAAGGAAGTCCTGCTCTGCTGCTTCCTTCCTTCCTTCCTTCCTTCCTTCCTTCCTTCCTTCCTTCCTTCCTTCCTTCCTTCCTTCCGTCCCAGACTGACAGGGATAATGGGCATCGATAGGGCCCCACTGTAAATATGTTCAGCATGTTCGAGGCTTTTTTTTATAGGAACAATTTGAAGATTGTTAGCCTAAAGGTCCCAGAATGTTAATCTATAGCTTCTAGATTTTTACAGTATAAGTCCCAGATTGTTAACAGTATAGTCTTCCTTGTAAATATGTTCTAGAGACTGTTGTTGTTGTTGTTAGAAGGAAACATGTTCTTCAAATGTTTGGCTGAACTTTGTTCAATAAATACTATTTCTTATTAAAACCTCGCCTCTCTTTGCAATTCCTTTGGGCAACGTTTGCGCAGTGCTGGTTTCCACTTGCTCATGGTTCCTGCAGCTGCAAGTCCCTGGGGGTGCTGGCACAGCCAGCCCTGGCTGGGGCTCCCTGTGCAGGGGTGTCCCACTGAGCCAGCACTGCTGTTCCTGGGGCACAGCAGTGTCCGCGAGGGCAAAGCTGTCACCAGCAGAGAGGGAGCTCTGACAGCAGCAGGCCCTGCAGCAACGCTACCAAAGCAAAGGAAACCTCCTGACACCCTTCCTGCTGCAGCCACAGGGACTCCTGGGCAGGAGCCAGCATCAGGCACAGGGATGCAACATCCACCTCCATGCTCTGAAGGTCTCGACAGCCTTGGCAAGTCTGGGACCTGCACCCGGGCTGCTGCAGGGGCTGATGTTTAAGGCTTGCAGCCTCCAAAGCCTCTGGGCTTTGCTTCCCCCGCTGCCTTCCATTGCTCTGTGCCCAGGTTCCTCACCCTGCCCGTGTTCCTGCTGCTGCCAGCAGCCCCCAGAGCCCCTCACTCCCTGAGCATCCCCATCACAGGGAGCACCGGCAAATCCCACACGCTTCACAAAGCAAACTCCCCCACAGTAACCAAACCACTCTTTGGTCAGAGGGTGCCAAGGGGAAGCTCAGCACCAGCTGCTGTTTAAAGCATGCTTTCAAAAGTGGGTTCAGGCACTCTGGCAGTGCCTGCTGCGCAGCTGAGGCTGTGGGGACACAGCACTGGCTCAGGCCAGCCCTCAGCCCCTCACAGCTCATGCCAAGGGCCCAGCTCACAAAGCAGTTTCACACCACTTGCTGCAGCTATTTCAAAGGCCTAAATGTCATTGGCAGGAGCCATTTAGTTGCCAACTCAGTGTCCGTGTCCTGGCAGGAGAAGCCACCAAGGGGCCTCTGCATGTGCACTCAGGGCACTTCCACTGCCATCCCAAAGGGATCGCAAAGGACAGGGCTCTTCTTTCAGCACTGCTGAGCTCCTCACGCAGCATTGAAGTCTCAGGAAGAGACAAGAATTGAGTGCACCAGGGAAGCTGGCCTCCAAGAAAAGGCATCAATCCCACGGCCCACCCAAGCCAACGGCCTGCATGTCTGTACCTTCTCCTCCTTCTCTCTTCTCTGCTGTCACTTTGCCCCTTCTCTCTGTCCGGGAGCTTGGCCTCTCAGACAAATAAAAGATGTGCATCCACACCTAGGCACGGCATAGATGTCTTACACAACTGTCCCTTCTTCCCCGACAGCTGCAAATCCTACAGCTGCCAGACCTCATCCCTTGCTCCTAGAAAGGGAGACAAGACTTTCCATTCTAATCCATTGCCCAGCCCTAAGTCAACGACACAGTCAGTAGAAATAGCTGTGAAATCCCCGGCAGGAACCTGCCAGAAGAGCTACAGCTGTGGAGGGGGAAGCAGCAAACAACAACCCCCAACACTGCTTTGGACTCCTTACCAGCTAAAACATATCCCACTCCTGGGATTTTTTTCCATTTTTTGTTAACCACAACTACCATCAATTTAAATCCATTGAAAACAAGATCACAGGAGGGGTTGCGTGGAAAGGAACCTTCAATCCCACCCAGTGCAAGCTTTGCCATGGCAGGGACACCTGCCACTGTCCCACGCTGCTCCAGCCTGGCCTTGGGCACTGCCAGGGATCCAGGGGCAGCCACAGCTGCTCTGGGCACCCTGTGCCAGCCCTGCCCATCCTGCCAGGGAACACTTCCTGACCCATATCCCATCTGCAGCTGCTCCCAGTGCCAACACGTGTCACTGCATGGCCTTGGGATGATGGATCAAGAGAAAGCCCCAAACTTTGAGCAGAGCTCCCAGGGCCTGTGCTGGGGACATGCCACCCACCTGCCCATCAAGCACTCAGCTGCCTCGCAGCCAGATGGAGTGTCCAACGGGTAAAGTACTCCCAGAGGATCAAACCCTGGTCACTGCACCAATGACAAGGTCTTTATTGGGAAAAGAAATGTCGAAGCACAGCGACATTTCTTTTCCAAGCAGGAGACGCTGATCCTGTGCCGGCAGCGCAGGGATGCTGTTATTGCTGGTCCTCATTTCATCCCTTTAGCAGCTGCAGGGGCACCAGGACAGGCTGTGGTCTCCCAGGGCAGCTCTGAGTGACACTGCTGTCCCCACCATCTGTCCCCAGCCCTGGGTGCTGCCACGTGCCCCAGCCTCTGCGGCCCAAAGCACCTGGAGATCCCCCCGAGCATCAGCGATCAGGGCCGCTGCAATCAGCCTGCTGACCCAAAACCTCACGTGCTGCCACAAGAAAAGCAGCTGATTCATTGATACCTCGAAATTTCATGTCTCAATGCAAGGACAGGAAGCACCCCTATGCCACCAAATCATTGCTAAGGGCTTGCAAGCCTCAACGCGGAGATTTCAGCGTTGGACACGCAGTCAGGGCAAGGGTAAATCCACACAGAGATGACACAGAAATTCCAAAACACACATCATGTTGTTCTTGACGCCTTGCTTGTTGGCTCAAGGGCTGTTTCCGTGGGCCACGCTTGCACAGAAAGAAAGGAAGTGCAGCTGCTGAGGAACATCTCCATGCCCTCAGCAGGTTTTGGTGCCTTTGCTGCAGGGCCGCTCCTGTCAGAGCCCCCTCTCTGCTGCTGACACCTTTGCTCTTGGGGACACCAGCCCAGGAACACCAGCAGGGCCCAGGGTTGTCTCAGGGGGACCCCCCTGTGCACAGGGACTCCCAGCCCTGTGGCTGTGCCAGCACCCCCAGAAACACCAAGATCTGGCAGCACTTTGCTCCGCTGCTCTTTCCGCACACGGAACCATCTCCTTCCTTTGCCATCCCAGGAAAATTCAACCTCTACCTCAGCCAAAGATAATTTCCTACACAGGGCTGATCAGAAATGTTCTTCTGCACTTCCTCCACCAAAACCACCCCCGCATGCCCACAAGACATTCCAGGGCCATCGGGAAACCCTCCACAAACACTGCGCAGGCACCCAGGACCACGGGCTTTCCATCTCTGCCATTCAGGCTCCCTGCGCTGCTCCTGGTCATTTTCTCCTCCTCTCTCCATAACTTTGGGAACCACAGAGCTCCCACGCTTTGCCAATTCCCAAGGCCACTGCCATCCTTGACTTCTTGGACACCCCCAGGGCTGTGGACAGACACCCCTGTGTTTTCCCGCAGAAGATGTTAAGAGCCAACAGGAAGCCACAAAGTTACTGAGGCTGCTAGATCACCTCCCCAAAAGAAAAAGCTGAAAAAGCTGTGGCTGCTGAGGAAGGGGAGGTGAAGCTTGTGTGGCAAGCTCAGAGCATATTCACAGTGAATGAAAGGTGGAAGAGGGAGGGTGACTCTTCCTCAGGAAGTCTACTGATGGGACAAGGGGGAATGGGATCAAACGGAAAGAGAGTTGGAAGAGATTTGATGCTGGAAAGAAGTTCTTTAATGTGAGGCTGCTTGTCCCTGACACAGGGAGCTGTGCACATGTGGGTGCCCCATCCCCAGCAACATCCAAGGCCACATTGGACAGGGTTGAAGTGCTGGGAGCTTGCTCAGGTTGGAACCAGATGATTTTTAGGGTCTCTTCCAAGCCAAACCACTCAAGGATTGGATGGTTCTATGGCGTCCATCTCCAAGAGAGGAGTGGCCCTGAAGCTTCTGTGACATCACAGGGCCCAGAGTGCTGCAGGTGGAAGGTCCAGGGCCTGGAGACCAGCACAACAGACAGTTCACCTGCTGCCAGCACTCAGTTCTCCCCCACTCTTCGCTCTCTGCCACGGTGCCAAGATGTTCCTGCTGCCAGTACTCGCTTGTCCCCCGCTCTTCGTTCTCTGCCTTGGTGCTGAGCTGCTCCTGCTGCCGGGACTTTTCCTGCACTTCTACTGGAGCATCAACACCAACAGCATGAGCGCTCCTGTCCCAGTGGAGGTACAGTGCCATCCCAGGGAGGGGGGCAGCCCTGAGTGCCAGGGCAGGCTGCAGCCCTGTGGGGATGGATGCTGGGGACAGGGACCCCAAGTGACATTGTGCTGTCTCATGCAGACTGCCAGAGACACCATTGAGGATATGGAGGTGGATGAGCAGGATGACACCGAGCCCATGGAAGTGGACGAATATGATGAGACTGAGCCCATGGAAGTGGATGAGCAGGATGACACCGAGCCCATGGAAGTGGATGAATATGATGAGACTGAGCCCATGGACGTCGATGAGAAGGACAAGGAAGAGCCCGTGATCCTGGCATGAGGATGGAGCCCCAGGAGCAGGAAAACCTGATGCTCCCCTGCCCTGCCCACAGGGAGTGCCCAGCCTGGGGCGGGGCTGGCTGGCTCTCCTCAGGGACATGGTGTTCAAGGAAGTCCTGCTCTGCTGCTTCCTTCCTTCCTTCCTTCCTTCCTTCCTTCCTTCCTTCCTTCCTTCCTTCCTTCCTTCCTTCCTTCCTTCCTTCCTCCCTTCCTTCCTTCCTCCCTCCCTTCCTACCTCCCTCCCTCCCTTCCTTCCTTCCTTCCTTCCTTCCTTCCTTCCTTCCGTCCTTCCTTCCTTCCTTCCTTCCTTCCTTCCTCCCTCCCTCCCTTCCTCCCTCCCTCCCTTCCTCCCTCCCTTCCTTCCTTCCTTCCTTCCTTCCTTCCTTCCTTCCTTCCTCCCTTCCTTCCTTCCTTCCTTCCTTCCTCCCTTCCTTCCTCCCTTCCTTCCTTCCTTCCTTCCTTCCTTCCTTCCTTCCTTCCTTCCTTCCTTCCTTCCTTCCTTCCTTCCTTCCTTCCTTCCTTCCTTCCTTCCTTCCCTCCCTCCCAGACTGACAGGGATAATGGGCATCTATAGGGCCCCGCTGTAAATATGTTCAGCATGTTCAAGGCTTTTTTTAAAGGAACAATTTCAACATTGTTAGCCTAAAGTTCCCACAATGTTAATCTATAGCTTCTAGATTTTTACTGTGTAGGTCCCAGATTGTTACCAGTATAGTCTTCCTTGTAAATATGTTCTAGAGATTGTTGTTGTTGTTGTTAGAAGGAAACATGTTCTTCAAATGTTTGGCTGAACTTTGTTCAATAAATACTATTTCTTATTAAAACCTCGCCTCTCTTTGCAATTCCTTTGGGCAACCTTTGCACAGTGCTGGTTTCCACTTGCTCATGGTTCCTGGGGCTGCAGGTCCCTGGGAGTGCTGGCACAGCCAGCCCTGGCTGAGGGTCCCTGTGCAGGGGGGTCCCACTGAGCCAGCACTGCTGTTCCTGGGGCACAGCAGTGTCCCCAAGGGCAAAGCTCTCACCAGCAGAGAGGGAGCTCTGACAGCAGCAGGCCCTGCAGCAACGCCACCAAAGCAAAGGAAACCTCCTGACACCCTTCCTGCTGCGGCCACAGGGACTCCTGGGCAGGAGCCAGCATCAGGCACAGGGATGCAACATCCACCTCCATGCTCTGAAGGTCTCGACAGCCTTGGCAAGTCTGGGACCTGCACCCGGGCTGCTGCAGGGGCTGATGTTTAAGGCTTGCAGCCTCCAAAGCCTCTGGGCTTTGCTTCCCCCGCTGCCTTCCATTGCCCTGTGCCCAGGATCCTCACCCTGCCCGTGTTCCTGCTGCTGCCAGCAGCCCCCAGAGCCCCTCACTCCCTGAGCATCCCCATCACAGGGGGCACTGGCAAATCCCACACACTTCACAAAGCAAACTCCCCCACAGTAACCAAACCACTCTTTGGTCAGAGGGTGCCAAGGGGAAGCTCAGCACCAGCAGCTGTTTAAAGCATGCTTTCAAAAGTGGGTTCAGGCACTCTGGCAGTGCCTGCTGCGCAGCTGAGGCTGTGGGAACACAGCACTGGCTCAGGCCAGCCCTCAGCCCCTCACAGCTCATGCCAAGGGCCCAGCTCACAAAGCAGTTTCACACCACTTGCTGCAGCTATTTCAAAGGCCTAAATGTCATTCACAGGAGCCATTTAGTTGCCAACTCAGTGTCCGTGTCCTGGCAGGAGAAGCCACCAAGGGGCCTCTGCATGTGCACTCAGGGCACTTCCACTGCCATCCCAAAGGGATCGCAAAGGACAGGGCTCTTCTTTCAGCACTGCTGAGCTCCTCACGCAGCATTGAAGTCTCAGGAAGAGACAAGAATTGAGTGCACCAGGGAAGCTGGCCTCCAAGAAAAGGCATCAATCCCACGGCCCACCCAAGCCAACGGCCTGCATGTCTGTACCTTCTCCTCCTTCTCTCTTCTCTGCTGTCACTTTGCCCCTTCTCTCTGTCCGGGAGCTTGGCCTCTCAGACAAATAAAAGATGTGCATCCTCACGTAGGCACGGCATAGATGTCTTACACAACTGTCCCTTCTTCCCCGACAGCTGCAAATCCTACAGCTGCCAGACCTCATCCCTTGCTCCTAGAAAGGGAGACAAGACTTTCCATTCTAATCCATTGCCCAGCCCTAAGTCAACGACACAGTCAGTAGAAATAGCTGTGAAATCCCCGGCAGGAACCTGCCAGAAGAGCTACAGCTGTGGAGGGGGAAGCAGCAAACTCCCACCCCCACCACTGCTTTGGACTCCTTACCAGCTAAAACAGATCCCACTCCTGCGACTTTTTCCATTTTTTTGTTAACCACAACTACCATCAATTTAAATCCATTGAAAACAAGATCACAGGAGGGGTTGCGTGGAAAGGAACCTTCAATCCCACCCAGTGCAAGCTTTGCCATGGCAGGGACACCTGCCACTGTCCCACGCTGCTCCAGCCTGGCCTTGGGCACTGCCAGGGATCCAGGGGCAGCCACAGCTGCTCTGGGCACCCTGTGCCAGCCCTGCCCATCCTGCCAGGGAACACTTCCTGACCCATATCCCATCTGCAGCTGCTCCCAGTGCCAACACGTGTCACTGCATGGCCTTGGGATGATGGATCAAGAGAAAGCCCCAAGCTTTGAGCAGAGTTCCCAGTGCCTGTGCTGGGGACGTGCCACCCACCTGCCCCTCAAGCACTCAGCTGCCTCGCAGCCAGATGGAGTGTCCAACGGGTAAAGTACTCCCAGAGGATCAAACCCTGGTCACTGCACCAATGACAAGGTCTTTATTGGGAAAAGAAATGTCGAAGCACAGCGACATTTCTTTTCCAAGCAGGAGACGCTGATCCTGTGCCGGCAGCGCAGGGATGCTGTTATTGCTGGTCCTCATTTCATCCCTTTATCAGCTGCAGGGGCACCAGGACAGGCTGTGGTCTCCCAGGGCAGCTCTGAGTGACACTGCTGTCCCCACCAGCTGTCCCCAGCCCTGGGTGCTGCCACGTGCCCCAGCCTCTGCAGCCCAAAGCACCTGGAGATCCCCCCGAGCATCAGCGATCGGGGCCGCTGCAATCAGCCTGCTGACCCAAAACCTCAAGTGCTGCCACAAGAAAAGCAGCTGATTCATTGATACCTCGGAATTTCATGTCTCAATGCAAGGACAGGAAGCACCCCTATGCCACCAAATCATTGCTAAGGGCTTGCAAGCCTCAACGCGGAGATTTCAGCGTTGGACACGCAGTCAGGGCAAGGGTAAATCCACACAGAAATGACACAGAAATTCCAAAACACACATCATGTTGGTCTTGACGCCTTTCTTGTTGGCTCAAGGGCTGTTTCCGTGGGCCACGCTTGCACAGAAAGAAAGGAAGTGCAGCTGCTGAGGAACATCTCCATGCCCTCAGCAGGTTTTGGTGCCTTTGCTGCAGGGCCGCTCCTGTCAGAGCCCCCTCTCTGCTGCTGACACCTTTGCTCTTGGGGACACCAGCCCAGGAACACCAGCAGGGCCCAGGGTTGACTCAGGGGGACCCCCCTGTGCACAGGGACTCCCAGCCCCGTGGCTGTGCCAGCACCCCCAGAAACACCAAGATCTGGCAGCACTTTGCTCCGCTGCTCTTTCCGCACACGGAACCATCTCCTTCCTTTGCCATCCCAGGAAAATTCAACCTCTACCTCAGCCAAAGATCATTTCCTACACATGCCTGATCAGAAATGTTCTTCTGCACTTCCTCCACCAAAACCACCCCCGCATGCCCACAAGACATTCCAGGGCCATCGGGAAACCCTCCACAAACACTGCGCAGGCACCCAGGACCACGGGCTTTCCATCTCTGCCATTCAGGCTCCCTGCGCTGCTCCTGGTCATTTTCTCCTCCTCTCTCCATAACTTTGGGAACCACAGAGCTCCCAGGCTTTGCCAATTCCCAAGGCCACTGCCATCCTTGACTTCTTGGACACCCCCAGGGCTGTGGACAGACACCCCTGTGTTTTCCCGCAGAAGATGTTAAGAGCCAACAGGAAGCCACAAAGTTACTGAGGCTGCTAGATCACCTCCCCAAAAGAAAAAGCTGAAAAAGCTGTGGCTGCTGAGGAAGGGGAGGTGAAGCTTGTGTGGCAAGCTCAGAGCATATTCACAGTGAATGAAAGGTGGAAGAGGGAGGGTGACTCTTCCTCAGGAAGTCTACTGATGGGACAAGGGGGAATGGGATCAAACGGAAAGAGAGTTGGAAGAGATTTGATGCTGGAAAGAAGTTCTTTAATGTGAGGCTGCTTGTCCCTGACACAGGGAGCTGTGCACATGTGGGTGCCCCATCCCCAGCAACATCCAAGGCCACATTGGACAGGGTTGAAGTGCTGGGAGCTTGCTCAGGTTGGAACCAGATGATTTTTAGGGTCTCTTCCAAGCCAAACCACTCAAGGATTGGATGGTTCTATGGCGTCCATCTCCAAGAGAGGAGTGGCCCTGAAGCTTCTGTGACATCACAGGGCCCAGAGTGCTGCAGGTGGAAGGTCCAGGGCCTGGAGACCAGCACAACAGACAGTTCACCTGCTGCCAGCACTCAGTTCTCCCCCACTCTTCGCTCTCTGCCACGGTGCCAAGATGTTCCTGCTGCCAGTACTCGCTTGTCCCCCGCTCTTCGTTCTCTGCCTTGGTGCTGAGCTGCTCCTGCTGCCGGGACTTTTCCTGCACTTCTACTGGAGCATCAACACCAACAGCATGAGCGCTCCTGTCCCAGTGGAGGTACAGTGCCATCCCAGGGAGGGGGGCAGCCCTGAGTGCCAGGGCAGGCTGCAGCCCTGTGGGGATGGATGCTGGGGACAGGGACCCCAAGTGACATTGTGCTGTCTCATGCAGACTGCCAGAGACACCATTGAGGATATGGAGGTGGATGAGCAGGATGACACCGAGCCCATGGAAGTGGACGAATATGATGAGACTGAGCCCATGGAAGTGGATGAGCAGGATGACACCGAGCCCATGGAAGTGGACGAATATGATGAGACTGAGCCCATGGAAGTGGATGAGCAGGATGACACCGAGCCCATGGAAGTGGATGAATATGATGAGACTGAGCCCATGGACGTCGATGAGAAGGACAAGGAAGAGCCCGTGATCCTGGCATGAGGATGGAGCCCCAGGAGCAGGAAAACCTGATGCTCCCCTGCCCTGCCCACAGGCAGTGCCCAGCCTGGGGCGGGGCTGGCTGGCTCTCCTCAGGGACATGGTGCTCAAGGAAGTCCTGCTCTGCTGCTTCCTTCCTTCCTTCCTTCCTCCCTCCCTCCCTTCCTTCCTCCCTCCCTTCCTTCCTCCCTTCCTTCCTTCCTTCCTTCCTTCCTTCCTTCCTTCCTTCCTTCCTTCCTTCCTTCCTTCCTTCCTCCCTCCCTTCCTCCCTCCCTCCCTTCCTTCCTACCTTCCTTCCTTCATTCCTTCCTTCCTTCCTTCCTTCCTTCCTTCCTTCCTTCCTTCCTTCCTCCCTCCCTTCCTTCCTTCCTTCATTCCTTCCTTCCTTTCTCCCTCCCTTCCTCCCTCCCCCCCTTCCTCCCTCCCTCCCTTCCTTCCTACCTTCCTTCCTTCCTTCCTTCCTTCCTTCCTTCCTTCCTTCCTTCCTCCCTCCCTTCCTTCCTTCCTTCCTTCCTTCCTTCCTTCCTTCCTTCCTTCCTTCCTTCCTTCCTTCCTTCCTTCTTTCCTTCCTTCTTTCCTTCCTTCCTTCTTTCCTTCCTTCCTTCCTTCCTTCCTTCCTTCCTTCCTTCCTTCCTTCCTTCCTTCCTTCCTTCCTTCCTTCCTCCCTTCCTGCCTTCCTCCCTCCCTTCCTTCCTCCCGCCCTTCCTTCCTCCCTCCCTCCCTTCCCCCCTCCCTCCCTTCCTTCCTACCTTCCTTCCTTCCTTCCTTCCTTCCTTACTTCCTTCCTTCCTCCCTCCCTTCCTTCCTCCCTCCCTTCCTTCCTCCCTCCCTCCCTTCCTCCCTCCCTCCCTTCCTTCCTTCCTTCCTTCCTTCCTTCCTTCCTTCCTTCCTTCCTTCCTTCCTTCCTTCCTTCCTTCCTTCCTCCCTTCCTTCCTTCCTTCCTTCCTTCCTTCCTTCCTTCCTTCTTTCCTTCCTTCCTTCCTTCCTTCCTTCCCTCCCTCCCAGACTGACAGGGATAATGGGCATCTATAGGGCCCCGCTGTAAATATGTTCAGCATGTTCAAGGCTTTTTTTAAAGGAACAATTTCAACATTGTTAGCCTAAAGTTCCCACAATGTTAATCTATAGCTTCTAGATTTTTACTGTATAGGTCCCAGATTGTTACCAGTATAGTCTTCCTTGTAAATATGTTCTAGAGACTGTTGTTGTTGTTGTTAGAAGGAAACATGTTCTTCAAATGTTTGGCTGAACTTTGTTCAATAAATACTATTTCTTATTAAACCTCGCCTCTCTTTGCAATTCCTTTGGGCAACCTTTGCACAGTGCTGGTTTCCACTTGCTCATGGTTCCTGGGGCTGCAGGTCCCTGGGAGTGCTGGCACAGCCAGCCCTGGCTGGGGGTCCCTGTGCAGGGGGGTCCCACTGAGCCAGCACTGCTGTTCCTGGGGCACAGCAGTGTCCCCAAGGGCAAAGCTCTCACCAGCAGAGAGGGAGCTCTGACAGCAGCAGGCCCTGCAGCAACGCCACCAAAGCAAAGGAAACCTCCTGACACCCTTCCTGCTGCGGCCACAGGGACTCCTGGGCAGGAGCCAGCATCAGGCACAGGGATGCAACATCCACCTCCATGCTCTGAAGGTCTCGACAGCCTTGGCAAGTCTGGGACCTGCACCCGGGCTGCTGCAGGGGCTGATGTTTAAGGCTTGCAGCCTCCAAAGCCTCTGGGCTTTGCTTCCCCCGCTGCCTTCCATTGCCCTGTGCCCAGGATCCTCACCCTGCCCGTGTTCCTGCTGCTGCCAGCAGCCCCCAGAGCCCCTCACTCCCTGAGCATCCCCATCACACGGAGCACTGGCAAATCCCACACGCTTTGCAAAGCAAACTCCCCCACAGTAACCAAACCACTCTTTGGTCAGAGGGTGCCAAGGGGAAGCTCAGCACCAGCTGCTGTTTAAAGCATGCTTTCAAAAGTGGGTTCAGGCACTCTGGCAGTGCCTGCTGCACAGCTGAGGCTGTGGGGACACAGCACTGGCTCAGGCCAGCCCTCAGCCCCTCACAGCTCATGCCAAGGGCCCAGCTCACAAAGCAGTTTCACACCACTTGCTGCAGCTATTTCAAAGGCCTAAATGTCATTCACAGGAGCCATTTAGTTGCCAACTCAGTGTCCGTGTCCTGGCAGGAGAAGCCACCAAGGGGCCTCTGCATGTGCACTCAGGGCACTTCCACTGCCATCCCAAAGGGATCGCAAAGGACAGGGCTCTTCTTTCAGCACTGCTGAGCTCCTCACGCAGCATTGAAGTCTCAGGAAGAGACAAGAATTGAGTGCACCAGGGAAGCTGGCCTCGAAGAAAAGGCATCAATCCCACGGCCCACCCAAGCCAACGGCCTGCATGTCTGTACCTTCTCCTCCTTCTCTCTTCTCTGCTGTCACTTTGCCCCTTCTCTCTGTCCGGGAGCTTGGCCTCTCAGACAAATAAAAGATGTGCATCCTCACGTAGGCACGGCATAGATGTCTTACACAACTGTCCCTTCTTCCCCGACAGCTGCAAATCCTACAGCTGCCAGACCTCATCCCTTGCTCCTAGAAAGGGAGACAAGACTTTCCATTCTAATCCATTGCCCAGCCCTAAGTCAACGACACAGTCAGTAGAAATAGCTGTGAAATCCCCGGCAGGAACCTGCCAGAAGAGCTACAGCTGTGGAGGGGGAAGCAGCAAACTCCCACCCCCACCACTGCTTTGGACTCCTTACCAGCTAAAACAGATCCCACTCCTGCGACTTTTTCCATTTTTTTGTTAACCACAACTACCATCAATTTAAATCCATTGAAAACAAGATCACAGGAGGGGTTGCGTGGAAAGGAACCTTCAATCCCACCCAGTGCAAGCTTTGCCATGGCAGGGACACCTGCCACTGTCCCACGCTGCTCCAGCCTGGCCTTGGGCACTGCCAGGGATCCAGGGGCAGCCACAGCTGCTCTGGGCACCCTGTGCCAGCCCTGCCCATCCTGCCAGGGAACACTTCCTGACCCATATCCCATCTGCAGCTGCTCCCAGTGCCAACACGTGTCACTGCATGGCCTTGGGATGATGGATCAAGAGAAAGCCCCAAGCTTTGAGCAGAGTTCCCAGTGCCTGTGCTGGGGACGTGCCACCCACCTGCCCCTCAAGCACTCAGCTGCCTCGCAGCCAGATGGAGTGTCCAACGGGTAAAGTACTCCCAGAGGATCAAACCCTGGTCACTGCACCAATGACAAGGTCTTTATTGGGAAAAGAAATGTCGAAGCACAGCGACATTTCTTTTCCAAGCAGGAGACGCTGATCCTGTGCCGGCAGCGCAGGGATGCTGTTATTGCTGGTCCTCATTTCATCCCTTTATCAGCTGCAGGGGCACCAGGACAGGCTGTGGTCTCCCAGGGCAGCTCTGAGTGACACTGCTGTCCCCACCAGCTGTCCCCAGCCCTGGGTGCTGCCACGTGCCCCAGCCTCTGCAGCCCAAAGCACCTGGAGATCCCCCCGAGCATCAGCGATCGGGGCCGCTGCAATCAGCCTGCTGACCCAAAACCTCAAGTGCTGCCACAAGAAAAGCAGCTGATTCATTGATACCTCGGAATTTCATGTCTCAATGCAAGGACAGGAAGCACCCCTATGCCACCAAATCATTGCTAAGGGCTTGCAAGCCTCAACGCGGAGATTTCAGCGTTGGACACGCAGTCAGGGCAAGGGTAAATCCACACAGAAATGACTCAGAAATTCCAAAACACACATCATGTTGGTCTTGACGCCTTTCTTGTTGGCTCAAGGGCTGTTTCCGTGGGCCACGCTTGCACAGAAAGAAAGGAAGTGCAGCTGCTGAGGAACATCTCCATGCCCTCAGCAGGTTTTGGTGCCTTTGCTGCAGGGCCGCTCCTGTCAGAGCCCCCTCTCTGCTGCTGACACCTTTGCTCTTGGGGACACCAGCCCAGGAACACCAGCAGGGCCCAGGGTTGACTCAGGGGGACCCCCCTGTGCACAGGGACTCCCAGCCCCGTGGCTGTGCCAGCACCCCCAGAAACACCAAGATCTGGCAGCACTTTGCTCCGCTGCTCTTTCCGCACACGGAACCATCTCCTTCCTTTGCCATCCCAGGAAAATTCAACCTCTACCTCAGCCAAAGATCATTTCCTACACATGCCTGATCAGAAATGTTCTTCTGCACTTCCTCCACCAAAACCACCCCCGCATGCACACAAGACATTCCAGGGCCATCGGGAAACCCTCCACAAACACTGCGCAGGCACCCAGGACCACGGGCTTTCCATCTCTGCCATTCAGGCTCCCTGCGCTGCTCCTGGTCATTTTCTCCTCCTCTCTCCATAACTTTGGGAACCACAGAGCTCCCAGGCTTTGCCAATTCCCAAGGCCACTGCCATCCTTGACTTCTTGGACACCCCCAGGGCTGTGGACAGACACCCCTGTGTTTTCCCGCAGAAGATGTTAAGAGCCAACAGGAAGTCACAAAGTTACTGAGGCTGCTAGATCACCTCCCCAAAAGAAAAAGCTGAAAAAGCTGTGGCTGCTGAGGAAGGGGAGGTGAAGCTTGTGTGGCAAGCTCAGAGCATATTCACAGTGAATGAAAGGTGGAAGAGGGAGGGTGACTCTTCCTCAGGAAGTCTACTGATGGGACAAGGGGGAATGGGATCAAACGGAAAGAGAGTTGGAAGAGATTTGATGCTGGAAAGAAGTTCTTTAATCTGAGGCTGCTTGTCCCTGACACAGGGAGCTGTGCACATGTGGGTGCCCCATCCCCAGCAACATCCAAGGCCACATTGGACAGGGTTGAAGTGCTGGGAGCTTGCTCAGGTTGGAACCAGATGATTTTTAGGGTCTCTTCCAAGCCAAACCACTCAAGGATTGGATGGTTCTATGGCGTCCATCTCCAAGAGAGGAGTGGCCCTGAAGCTTCTGTGACATCACAGGGCCCAGAGTGCTGCAGGTGGAAGGTCCAGGGCCTGGAGACCAGCACAACAGACAGTTCACCTGCTGCCAGCACTCAGTTCTCCCCCACTCTTCGCTCTCTGCCACGGTGCCAAGATGTTCCTGCTGCCAGTACTCGCTTGTCCCCCGCTCTTCGTTCTCTGCCTTGGTGCTGAGCTGCTCCTGCTGCCGGGACTTTTCCTGCACTTCTACTGGAGCATCAACACCAACAGCATGAGCGCTCCTGTCCCAGTGGAGGTACAGTGCCATCCCAGGGAGGGGGGCAGCCCTGAGTGCCAGGGCAGGCTGCAGCCCTGTGGGGATGGATGCTGGGGACAGGGACCCCAAGTGACATTGTGCTGTCTCATGCAGACTGCCAGAGACACCATTGAGGATATGGAGGTGGATGAGCAGGATGACACCGAGCCCATGGAAGTGGACGAATATGATGAGACTGAGCCCATGGAAGTGGATGAGCAGGATGACACCGAGCCCATGGAAGTGGACGAATATGATGAGACTGAGCCCATGGAAGTGGATGAGCAGGATGACACCGAGCCCATGGAAGTGGATGAATATGATGAGACTGAGCCCATGGACGTCGATGAGAAGGACAAGGAAGAGCCCGTGATCCTGGCATGAGGATGGAGCCCCAGGAGCAGGAAAACCTGATGCTCCCCTGCCCTGCCCACAGGCAGTGCCCAGCCTGGGGCGGGGCTGGCTGGCTCTCCTCAGGGACATGGTGCTCAAGGAAGTCCTGCTCTGCTGCTTCCTTCCTTCCTTCCTTCCTTCCTTCCTTCCTTCCTTCCTTCCTTCCTTCCTTCCTTCCTTCCTTCCTTCCTTCCTTCCTTCCTTCCTTCCTTCCTTCCTTCCTTCCTTCCTTCCTTCCTTCCTTCCTCCCTTCCTTCCTTCCTCCCTCCCTTCCTACCTCCCTCCCTCCCTTCCTTCCTCCCTCCCTTCCTTCCTCCCTTCCTTCCTTCCTTCCTTCCTTCCTTCCTTCCTTCCTTCCTTCCTTCCTTCCTTCCTTCCTTCCTTCCTTCCTCCCTCCCTTCCTCCCTCCCTCCCTTCCTCCCTCCCTCCCTTCCTTCCTACCTTCCTTCCTTCCTTCCTTCCTTCCTTCCTTCCTTCCTTCCTTCCTTCCTTCCTTCCTTCCTTCATTCCTTCCTTCCTTCCTCCCTCCCTTCCTCCCTCCCTCCCTTCCTCCCTCCCTCCCTTCCTTCCTACCTTCCTTCCTTCCTTCCTTCCTTCCTTCCTTCCTTCCTTCCTTCCTTCCTCCCTCCCTTCCTTCCTTCCTTCCTTCCTTCCTTCCTTCCTTCCTTCCTTCCTTCCTTCCTTCCTTCCTTCTTTCCTTCCTTCTTTCCTTCCTTCCTTCTTTCCTTCCTTCCTTCCTTCCTTCCTTCCTTCCTTCCTTCCTTCCTTCCTTCCTTCCTTCCTTCCTTCATTCCTTCCTTCCTTCCTTCATTCCTTCCTTCCTTCCTCCCTCCCTTCCTCCCTCCCTCCCTTCCTCCCTCCCTCCCTTCCTTCCTACCTTCCTTCCTTCCTTCCTTCCTTCCTTCCTTCCTTCCTTCCTCCCTCCCTTCCTTCCTTCCTTCCTTCCTTCCTTCCTTCCTTCCTTCCTTCCTTCCTTCCTTCCTTCCTTCTTTCCTTCCTTCTTTCCTTCCTTCCTTCTTTCCTTCCTTCCTTCCTTCCTTCCTTCCTTCCTTCCTCCCTTCCTTCCTTCCTTCCTTCCTTACTTCCTTCCTTCCTCCCTCCCTTCCTTCCTCCCTCCCTTCCTTCCTCCCTCCCTCCCTTCCTCCCTCCCTCCCTTCCTTCCTTCCTTCCTTCCTTCCTTCCTTCCTTCCTTCCTTCCTTCCTTCCTTCCTTCCTTCCCTCCCTCCCAGACTGACAGGGATAATGGGCATCTATAGGGCCCCGCTGTAAATATGTTCAGCATGTTCAAGGCTTTTTTTAAAGGAACAATTTCAACATTGTTAGCCTAAAGTTCCCACAATGTTAATCTATAGCTTCTAGATTTTTACTGTGTAGGTCCCAGATTGTTACCAGTATAGTCTTCCTTGTAAATATGTTCTAGAGATTGTTGTTGTTGTTGTTAGAAGGAAACATGTTCTTCAAATGTTTGGCTGAACTTTGTTCAATAAATACTATTTCTTATTAAAACCTCGCCTCTCTTTGCAATTCCTTTGGGCAACCTTTGCACAGTGCTGGTTTCCACTTGCTCATGGTTCCTGGGGCTGCAGGTCCCTGGGAGTGCTGGCACAGCCAGCCCTGCCTGAGGGTCCCTGTGCAGGGGGGTCCCACTGAGCCAGCACTGCTGTTCCTGGGGCACAGCAGTGTCCCCGAGGGCAAAGCTCTCACCAGCAGAGAGGGAGCTCTGACAGCAGCAGGCCCTGCAGCAACGCCACCAAAGCAAAGGAAACCTCCTGACACCCTTCCTGCTGCGGCCACAGGGACTCCTGGGCAGGAGCCGGCATCAGGCACAGGGATGCAACATCCACCTCCATGCTCTGAAGGTCACGA
Organism: Cinclus cinclus; assembly: GCF_963662255.1. Lineage (NCBI taxonomy): Eukaryota > Metazoa > Chordata > Aves > Passeriformes > Cinclidae > Cinclus > Cinclus cinclus. The sequence goes on from NC_085059.1 coordinate 4,046,100, forward strand.
CAGCCTTGGCAAGTCTGGGACCTGCACCCGGGCTGCTGCAGGGGCTGATGTTTAAGGCTTGCAGCCTCCAAAGCCTCTGGGCTTTGCTTCCCCCGCTGCCTTCCATTGCCCTGTGCCCAGGATCCTCACCCTGCCCGTGTTCCTGCTGCTGCCAGCAGCCCCCAGAGCCCCTCACTCCCTGAGCATCCCCATCACAGGGGGCACTGGCAAATCCCACACGCTTCACAAAGCAAACTCCCCCACAGTAACCAAACCACTCTTTGGTCAGAGGGTGCCAAGGGGAAGCTCAGCACCAGCTGCTGTTTAAAGCATGCTTTCAAAAGTGGGTTCAGGCACTCTGGCAGTGCCTGCTGCGCAGCTGAGGCTGTGGGGACACAGCACTGGCTCAGGCCAGCCCTCAGCCCCTCACAGCTCATGCCAAGGGCCCAGCTCACAAAGCAGTTTCACACCACTTGCTGCAGCTATTTCAAAGGCCTAAATGTCATTCGCAGGAGCCATTTAGTTGCCAACTCAGTGTCCGTGTCCTGGCACGAGAAGCCACCAAGGGGCCTCTGCATGTGCACTCAGGGCACTTCCACTGCCATCCCAAAGGGATCGCAAAGGACAGGGCTCTTCTTTCAGCACTGCTGAGCTCCTCACGCAGCATTGAAGTCTCAGGAAGAGACAAGAATTGAGTGCACCAGGGAAGCTGGCCTCCAAGAAAAGGCATCAATCCCACGGCCCACCCAAGCCAACGGCCTGCATGTCTGTACCTTCTCCTCCTTCTCTCTTCTCTGCTGTCACTTTGCCCCTTCTCTCTGTCCGGGAGCTTGGCCTCTCAGACAAATAAAAGATGTGCATCCTCACGTAGGCACGGCATAGATGTCTTACACAACTGTCCCTTCTTCCCCGACAGCTGCAAATCCTACAGCTGCCAGACCTCATCCCTTGCTCCTAGAAAGGGAGACAAGACTTTCCATTCTAATCCATTGCCCAGCCCTAAGTCAACGACACAGTCAGTAGAAATAGCTGTGAAATCCCCGGCAGGAACCTGCCAGAAGAGCTACAGCTGTGGAGGGGGAAGCAGCAAACTCCCACCCCCACCACTGCTTTGGACTCCTTACCAGCTAAAACAGATCCCACTCCTGCGACTTTTTCCATTTTTTTGTTAACCACAACTACCATCAATTTAAATCCATTGAAAACAAGATCACAGGAGGGGTTGCGTGGAAAGGAACCTTCAATCCCACCCAGTGCAAGCTTTGCCATGGCAGGGACACCTGCCACTGTCCCACGCTGCTCCAGCCTGGCCTTGGGCACTGCCAGGGATCCAGGGGCAGCCACAGCTGCTCTGGGCACCCTGTGCCAGCCCTGCCCATCCTGCCAGGGAACACTTCCTGACCCATATCCCATCTGCAGCTGCTCCCAGTGCCAACACGTGTCACTGCATGGCCTTGGGATGATGGATCAAGAGAAAGCCCCAAGCTTTGAGCAGAGTTCCCAGTGCCTGTGCTGGGGACGTGCCACCCACCTGCCCCTCAAGCACTCAGCTGCCTCGCAGCCAGATGGAGTGTCCAACGGGTAAAGTACTCCCAGAGGATCAAACCCTGGTCACTGCACCAATGACAAGGTCTGTATTGGGAAAAGAAATGTCGAAGCACAGCGACATTTCTTTTCCAAGCAGGAGACGCTGATCCTGTGCCGGCAGCGCAGGGATGCTGTTATTGCTGGTCCTCATTTCATCCCTTTATCAGCTGCAGGGGCACCAGGACAGGCTGTGGTCTCCCAGGGCAGCTCTGAGTGACACTGCTGTCCCCACCAGCTGTCCCCAGCCCTGGGTGCTGCCACGTGCCCCAGCCTCTGCAGCCCAAAGCACCTGGAGATCCCCCCGAGCATCAGCGATCAGGGCCGCTGCAATCAGCCTGCTGACCCAAAACCTCAAGTGCTGCCACAAGAAAAGCAGCTGATTCATTGATACCTCGGAATTTCATGTCTCAATGCAAGGACAGGAAGCACCCCTATGCCACCAAATCATTGCTAAGGGCTTGCAAGCCTCAACGCGGAGATTTCAGCGTTGGACACGCAGTCAGGGCAAGGGTAAATCCACACAGAAATGACTCAGAAATTCCAAAACACACATCATGTTGGTCTTGACGCCTTTCTTGTTGGCTCAAGGGCTGTTTCCGTGGGCCACGCTTGCACAGAAAGAAAGGAAGTGCAGCTGCTGAGGAACATCTCCATGCCCTCAGCAGGTTTTGGTGCCTTTGCTGCAGGGCCGCTCCTGTCAGAGCCCCCTCTCTGCTGCTGACACCTTTGCTCTTGGGGACACCAGCCCAGGAACACCAGCAAGGCCCAGCATTGTCTCAGGGGGACCCCCCTGTGCACAGGGACTCCCAGCCCCGTGGCTGTGCCAGCACCCCCAGAAACACCAAGATCTGGCAGCACTTTGCTCCGCTGCGCTTTCCGCACACGGAACCATCTCCTTCCTTTGCCATCCCAGGAAAATTCAACCTCTACCTCAGCCAAAGATCATTTCCTACACATGGCTGCTCAGAAATGTTCTTTTGCACTTCCTCCACCAAAACCACCCCCGCATGCCCACAAGACATTCCAGGGCCATCGGGAAACCCTCCACAAACACTGCGCAGGCACCCAGGACCACGGGCTTTCCATCTCTGCCATTCAGGCTCCCTGCGCTGCTCCTGGTCATTTTCTCCTCCTCTCTCCATAACTTTGGGAACCACAGAGCTCCCAGGCTTTGCCAATTCCCAAGGCCACTGCCATCCTTGACTTCTTGGACACCCCCAGGGCTGTGGACAGACACCCCTGTGTTTTCCCGCAGAAGATGTTAAGAGCCAACAGGAAGTCACAAAGTTACTGAGGCTACTAGATCACCTCCCCATAAGAAAAAGCTGAAAAAGCTGTGGCTGCTGAGGAAGGGGAGGTGAAGCTTGTGTGGCAAGCTCAGAGCACATTCACAATGAATGAAAGGTGGAAGAGGGAGAGTGACTCTTCCTCAGGAAGTGTATTGATGGGACAAGGGGGAATGGGATCAAACGGAAAGAGAGTTGGAAGAGATTTGATGCTGGAAAGAAGTTCTTTAATCTGAGGCTGCTTGTCCCTGACACAGGGAGCTGTGCACATGTGGGTGCCCCATCCCCAGCAACATCCAAGGCCACATTGGACAGGGTTGAAGTGCTGGGAGCTTGCTCAGGTTGGAACCAGATGATTTTTAGGGTCTCTTCCAAGCCAAACCACTCAAGGATTGGATGGTTCTATGGCGTCCATCTCCAAGAGAGGAGTGGCCCTGAAGCTTCTGTGACATCACAGGGCCCAGAGTCCTCCAGGTGGAAGGTCCAGGGCCTGGAGACCAGCACAACAGACAGTTCACCTGCTGCCAGCACTCAGTTCTCCCCCACTCTTCGCTCTCTGCCACGGTGCCAAGATGTTCCTGCTGCCAGTACTCGCTTGTCCCTCGCTCTTCGTTCTCTGTCTTGGTGCTGAGCTGCTCCTGCTGCCGGGACTATTCCTGCACTTCTACTGCACCATCAACACCAACAGCATGAGCGCTCCTGTCCCAGTGGAGGTACAGTGCCATCCCAGGGAGGGGGGCAGCCCTGAGTGCCAGGGCAGGCTGCAGCCCTGTGGGGATGGATGCTGGGGACAGGGACCCCAAGTGACATTGTGCTGTCTCATGCAGACTGCCAGAGACACCATTGAGGATATGGAGGTGGATGAGCAGGATGACACCGAGCCCATGGAAGTGGAGGAATATGATGAGACTGAGCCCATGGAAGTGGATGAGCAGGATGACACCGAGCCCATGGAAGTGGACGAATATGATGAGACTGAGCCCATGGAAGTGGATGAGCAGGATGACACCGAGCCCATGGAAGTAGATGAATATGATGAGACTGAGCCCATGGACGTCGATGAGAAGGACAAGGAAGAGCCCGTGATCCTGGCATGAGGATGGAGCCCCAGGAGCAGGACAACCTGATGCTCCCCTGCCCTGCCCACAGGCAGTGCCCAGCCTGGGGCGGGGCTGGCTGGCTCTCCTCAGGGACATGGTGCTCAAGGAAGTCCTGCTCTGCTGCTTCTTTCCTTCCTTCCTTCCTTCCTTCCCTCCCAGACTGACAGGGATAATGGGCATCGATAGGGCCCCACTGTAAATATGTTCAGCATGTAGGAGGCTTTTTTTTATAGGAACAATTTGAAGATTGTTAGCCTAAAGGTCCCAGAATGTTAATCTATAGCTTCTAGATTTTTACAGTATAAGTCCCAGATTGTTAACAGTATAGTCTTCCTTGTAAATATGTTCTAGAGACTGTTGTTGTTGTTGTTAGAAGTAAATATGTTCTTCAAATGTTTGGCTGAACTTTGTTCAATAAATACTATTTCTTATTAAAACCTCGCCTCTCTTTGCAATTCCTTTGGGCAACCTTTGCACAGTGCTGGTTTCCACTTGCTCATGGTTCCTGGGGCTGCAGGTCCCTGGGGGTGCTGCCACAGCCAGCCCTGGCTGGGGGTCCCTGTGCAGGGGGGTCCCACTGAGCCAGCACTGCTGTTCCTGGGGCACAGCAGGGTCCCCGAGGGCAAAGCTGTCACCAGCAGAGAGGGAGCTCTGACAGCAGCAGGCCCTGCAGCAACGCCACCAAAGCAAAGGAAACCTCCTGACACCCTTCCTGCTGCGGCCACAGGGACTCCTGGGCAGGAGCCAGCATCAGGCACAGGGATGCAACATCCACCTCCATGCTCTGAAGGTCTCAACAGCCTTGGCAAGTCTGGGACCTGCACCCGGGCTGCTGCAGGGGCTGATGTTTAAGGCTTGCAGCCTCCAAAGCCTCTGGGCTTTGCTTCCCCCGCTGCCTTCCATTGCCCTGTGCCCAGGATCCTCACCCTGCCCGTGTTCCTGCTGCTGCCAGCAGCCCCCAGAGCCCCTCACTCCCGGAGCATCCCCATCACAGGGAGCACCGGCAAATCCCACACGCTTCACAAAGCAAACTCCCCCACAGTAACCAAACCACTCTTTGGTCAGAGGGTGCCAAGGGGAAGCTCAGCACCAGCTGCCGTTTAAAGCATGCTTTCAAAAGTGGGTTCAGGCACTCTGGCAGTGCCTGCTGCGCAGCTGAGGCTGTGGGGACACAGCACTGGCTCAGGCCAGCCCTCAGCCCCTCACAGCTCATGCCAAGGGCCCAGCTCACAAAGCAGTTTCACACCACTTGCTGCAGCTATTTCAAAGGCCTAAATGTCATTGGCAGGAGCCATTTAGTTGCCAACTCAGTGTCCGTGTCCTGGCACGAGAAGCCACCAAGGGGCCTCTGCATGTGCACTCAGGGCACTTCCACTGCCATCCCAAAGGGATCGCAAAGGACAGGGCTCTTCTTTCAGCACTGCTGAGCTCCTCACGCAGCATTGAAGTCTCAGGAAGAGACAAGAATTGAGTGCACCAGGGAAGCTGGCCTCCAAGAAAAGGCATCAATCCCACGGCCCACCCAAGCCAACGGCCTGCATGTCTGTACCTTCTCCTCCTTCTCTCTTCTCTGCTGTCACTTTGCCCCTTCTCTCTGTCCGGGAGCTTGGCCTCTCACACAAATAAAAGATGTGCATCCTCACCTAGGCACGGCATAGATGTCTTACAGAATTGTCCCTTCTTCCCCGACAGCTGCAAATCCTACAGCTGCCAGACCTCATCCCTTGCTCCTAGAAAGGGAGACAAGACTTTCCATTCTAATCCATTGCCCAGCCCTAAGTCAACGACACAGTCAGTAGAAATAGCTGTGAAATCCCCGGCAGGAACCTGCCAGAAGAGCTACAGCTGTGGAGGGGGAAGCAGCAAACTCCCACCCCCACCACTGCTTTGGACTCCTTACCAGCTAAAACATATCCCACTCCTGGGATTTTTTTCCATTTTTTATTAACCACAACTACCATCAATTTAAATCCATTGAAAACAAGATCACAGGAGGGGTTGCGTGGAAAGGAACCTTCAATCCCACCCAGTGCAAGCTTTGCCATGGCAGGGACACCTGCCACTGTCCCACGCTGCTCCAGCCTGGCCTTGGGCACTGCCAGGGATCCAGGGGCAGCCACAGCTGCTCTGGGCACCATGTGCCAGCCCTGCCCATCCTGCCAGGGAACACTTCCTGACCCATATCCCATCTGCAGCTGCTCCCAGTGCCAACAGGTGTCACTGCATGGCCTTGGGATGATGGATCAAGAGAAAGCCCCAAACTTTGAGCAGAGCTCCCAGGGCCTGTGCTGGGGACATGCCACCCACCTGCCCCTCAAGCACTCAGCTGCCTCGCAGCCAGATGGAGTGTCCAACGGGTAAAGTACTCCCAGAGGATCAAACCCTGGTCACTGCACCAATGACAAGGTCTTTATTGGGAAAAGAAATGTCGAAGCACAGCGACATTTCTTTTCCAAGCAGGAGACGCTGATCCTGTGCCGGCAGCGCAGGGATGCTGTTATTGCTGGTCCTCATTTCATGCCTTTATCAGCTGCAGGGGCACCAGGACAGGCTGTGGTCTCCCAGGGCAGCTCTGAGTGACACTGCTGTCCCTCCCTACCAGCTGTCCCCAGCCCTGGGTGCTGCCACGTGCCCCAGCCTCTGCAGCCCAAAGCACCTGGAGATCCCCCCGAGCATCAGCGATCGGGGCCGCTGCAATCAGCCTGCTGACCCAAAACCTCAAGTGCTGCCACAAGAAAAGCAGCTGATTCATTGATACCTCGGAATTTCATGTCTCAATGCAAGGACAGGAAGCACCCCTATGCCACCAAATCGTTGCTAAGGGCTTGCAAGCCTCAACGCGGAGATTTCAGCGTTGGACACGCAGTCAGGGCAAGGGTAAATCCACACAGAAATGACACAGAAATTCCAAAACACACATCATGTTGGTCTTGACGCCTTTCTTGTTGGCTCAAGGGCTGTTTCCGTGGGCCACGCTTGCACAGAAAGAAAGAAAGGAAGTGCAGCTGCTGAGGAACATCTCCATGCCCTCAGCAGGTTTTGGTGCCATTGCTGCAGGGCCGCTCCTGTCAGAGCCCCCTCTCTGCTGCTGACACCTTTGCTCTTGGGGACACCAGCCCAGGAACACCAGCAGGGCCCAGGGTTGGCTCAGGGGGACCCCCCTGTGCACAGGGACTCCCAGCCCCGTGGCTGTGCCAGCACCCCCAGAAACACCAAGATCTGGCAGCACTTTGCTCCGCTGCTCTTTCCGCACACGGACCCATCTCCTTCCTTTGCCATCCCAGGAAAATTCAACCTCTACCTCAGCCAAAGATCATTTCCTACACATGGCTGATCAGAAATGTTCTTCTGGACTTCCTCCACCAAAACCACCCCCGCATGCCCACAAGACATTCCAGGGCCATCGGGAAACCCTCCACAAACACTGCGCAGGCACCCAGGACCACGGGCTTTCCATCTCTGCCATTCAGGCTCCCTGCGCTGCTCCTGGTCATTTTCTCCTCCTCTCTCCATAACTTTGGGAACCACAGAGCTCCCAGGCTTTGGCAATTCCCAAGGCCACTGCCATCCTTGACTTCTTGGACACCCCCAGGGCTGTGGACAGACACCCCTGTGTTTTCCCGCAGAAGATGTTAAGAGCCAACAGGAAGTCACAAAGTTACTGAGGCTGCTAGATCACCTCCCCAAAAGAAAAAGCTGAAAAAGCTGTGGCTGCTGAGGAAGGGGAGGTGAAGCTTGTGTGGCAAGCTCAGAGCACATTCACAATGAATGAAAGGTGGAAGAGGGAGAGTGACTCTTCCTCAGGAAGTCTACTGATGGGACAAGGGGGAATGGGATCAAACGGAAAGACATTTGGAAGAGATTTGATGCTGGAAAGAAGTTCTTTAATGTGAGGCTGCTTGTCCCTGACACAGGGAGCTGTGCACATGTGGGTGCCCCATCCCCAGCAACATCCAAGGCCACATTGGACAGGGTTGAAGTGCTGGGAGCTTGCTCAGGTTGGAACCAGATGATTTTTAGGGTCTCTTCCAAGCCAAACCACTCAAGGACTTCATGGTTCTATGGCGTCCATCTCCAAGAGAGGAGTGGCCCTGAAGCTTCTGTGACATCAAAGGGCCCAGAGTGCTGCAGGTGGAAGGTCCAGGGCCTGGAGACCAGCACAACAGACAGTTCACCTGCTGCCAGCACTCAGTTCTCCCCCACTCTTCGCTCTCTGCCACGGTGCCAAGATGTTCCTGCTGCCAGTACTCGCTTGTCCCCCGCTCTTCGTTCTCTGTCTTGGTGCTGAGCTGCTCCTGCTGCCGGGACTTTTCCTGCACTTCTACTGGAGCATCAACACCAACAGCATGAGCGCTCCTGTCCCAGTGGAGGTACAGTGCCATCCCAGGGAGGGGGGCAGCCCAGACTGCCAGGGCAGGCTGCAGCCCTGTGGGGATGGATGCTGGGGACAGGGACCCCAAGTGACATTGTGCTGCCTCATGCAGACTGCCAGAGACACCATTGAGGATATGGAGGTGGATGAGCAGGATGACACCGAGCCCATGGAAGTGGACGAATATGATGAGACTGAGCCCATGGAAGTGGATGAGCAGGATGACACCGAGCCCTTGGAAGTGGATGAATATGATGAGACTGAGCCCATGGACGTCGATGAGAAGGACAAGGAAGAGCCCGTGATCCTGGCATGAGGATGGAGGCCCAGGAGCAGGACAACCTGATGCTCCCCTGCCCTGCCCACAGGCAGTGCCCAGCCTGGGGCGGGGCTGGCTGGCTCTCCTCAGGGACATGGTGCTCAAGGAAGTCCTGCTCTGCTGCTTCCTTCCTTCCTTCTTTCCCAGACTGACAGGGATAATGGGCATCGACAGGGCCCCGCTGTAAATATGTTCAGCATGTTCGAGGCTTTTTTTATAGGAACAATTTCAAGATTGTTAGCCTAAAGTTCCCAGAATGTTAATCTATAGCTTCTAGATTTTTACTGTATAGGTCCCAGATTGTTACCAGTATAGTCTTCCTTGTAAATATGTTCTAGAGATTGTTGTTGTTGTTGTTAGAAGGAAACATGTTCTTCAAATGTTTGGCTGAACTTTGTTCAATAAATACTATTTCTTATTAAAACCTCGCCTCTCTTTGCAATTCCTTTGGGCAACGTTTGCACAGTGCTGGTTTCCACTTGCTCATGGTTCCTGGGGCTGCAGGTCCCTGGGGGTGCTGGCACAGCCAGCCCTGGCTGGGAGTCCCTGTGCAGGGGGGTCCCACTGAGCCAGCACTGCTGTTCCTGGGGCACAGCAGTGTCCCCGAGGGCAAAGCTCTCACCAGCAGAGAGGGAGCTCTGACAGCAGCAGGCCCTGCTGCAACGCCACCAAAGCAAAGGAAACCTCCTGACACCCTTCCTGCTGCGGCCACAGGGACTCCTGGGCAGGAGCCAGCATCAGGCACAGGGATGCAACATCCACCTCCATGCTCTGAAGGTCACGACAGCCTTGGCAAGTCTGGGACCTGCACCCGGGCTGCTGCAGGGGCTGATGTTTAAGGCTTGCAGCCTCCAAAGCCTCTGGGCTTTGCTTCCCCCGCTGCCTTCCATTGCCCTGTGCCCAGGATCCTCACCCTGCCCGTGTTCCTGCTGCTGCCAGCAGCCCCCAGAGCCCCTCACTCCCTGAGCATCCCCATCACAGGGAGCACTGGCAAATCCCACACGCTTCGCAAAGCAAACTCCCCCACAGTAACCAAACCACTCTTTGGTCAGAGGGTGCCAAGGGGAAGCTCAGCACCAGCTGCCGTTTAAAGCATGCTTTCAAAAGTGGGTTCAGGCACTCTGGCAGTGCCTGCTGCGCAGCTGAGGCTGTGGGGACACAGCACTGGCTCAGGCCAGCCCTCAGCCCCTCACAGCTCATGCCAAGGGCCCAGCTCACAAAGCAGTTTCACACCACTTGCTGCAGCTATTTCAAAGGCCTAAATGTCATTCGCAGGAGCTATTTAGTTGCCAACTCAGTGTCCGTGTCCTGGCACGAGAAGCCACCAAGGGGCCTCTGCATGTGCACTCAGGGCACTTCCACTGCCATCCCAAAGGGATCGCAAAGGACAGGGCTCTTCTTTCAGCACTGCTGAGCTCCTCACGCAGCATTGAAGTCTCAGGAAGAGACAAGAATTGAGTGCACCAGGGAAGCTGGCCTCCAAGAAAAGGCATCAATCCCACGGCCCACCCAAGCCAACGGCCTGCATGTCTGTACCTTCTCCTCCTTCTCTCTTCTCTGCTGTCACTTTGCCCCTTCTCTCTGTCCGGGAGCTTGGCCTCTCAGACAAATAAAAGATGTGCATCCACACCTAGGCACGGCATAGATGTCTTACACAACTGTCCCTTCTTCCCCGACAGCTGCAAATCCTACAGCTGCCAGACCTCATCCCTTGCTCCTAGAAAGGGAGACAAGACTTTCCATTCTAATCCATTGCCCAGCCCTAAGTCAACGACACAGTCAGTAGAAATAGCTGTGAAATCCCCGGCAGGAACCTGCCAGAAGAGCTACAGCTGTGGAGGGGGAAGCAGCAAACTCCCACCCCCAACACTGCTTTGGACTCCTTACCAGCTAAAACATATCCTGTTTTAATGCACATTTATGGTTTTGTTTTGCACTGAGGATGGGTTGTTCTGTTTGCCCATGGGTTTGTATCCTGGTTGTCCCCTTCCCTTAACCCCTGCCTTTCCCCTGGCCAGCCCTGAGTGTGAACAACCCCTGTGACCCGGGGTTTCTTCGCCCTTGAGTTGGGATTGAAAATACCCCATGTTTCCCATGCTATCTCTCTTCTCCCTGCAACCCTTCAGGACAATAAACTCGGATCATTCCGGGAAGGAGGGCCCCCTCTAATTTTTTACCTTTGTCCTTGTCAGATAAAAATCCCCCATCTCTCTGACCCTGAGCTATCCCAGGCACGTCAGAGAGACCACGGGGAAGATCCGACAAGTTGGCGCTCCGCCTTGAAGGCTTTCTCACAGAAGTTTGAGAGCCTCTTGCTCTGGGCTGGAGTCCTATCTAAGGATTCATTAAGCCTTTTGGATTGCTCAGCTCCTTTCTAGCACGAAATTGCTTTCTGCCCAATATTCTGCTAGAAAGGGATAAACTGGTAGCTTGCTTTGGAGCCCAACAAGTCAGCTGGGGACAAGGGACTTTTCTTTGCAGCAGTTTGGATGACCCAAGCCTCTAGGAAGGGGTGAGTGACCCTTGCAGCAGGCAGGGACCCCAAAAGGAGCCGGGGGGGTGGGGAGGGGGTCGGTCGGAAGACGGGTGTGGCAGCATAGCCAGCGTGTGGCCCCTTCTAACCCGGGGTTAGGGGGCAACAGCTGCCTGTTTTCTGGTTTTTCTGACTGCAAGAAAAGGTAGATTGTTTGCATAGTTTGCATTTAACAGTACGGGCTCTAAGCTTTCTGCGCAACAGAGGAGTTTATATTCCCAAATTCGGGAAATTTTACATAGTGGATAAGTTAGGACTTCTAAAAGATGTTTAAAGCATTTTGTGTGTTGGCTATCTATTCAGTTCCCTCAGTTTACCCTGCAGAATGTAAATTCAAGCTCCTCTTGGGACAAAATGGGGGATCTTTTAACATGAAAAATAGAAGATGGAGAGGAATCACTTTGTCAGTTCCTCCCAATATTCCTAAAAGTTCGCAAAGAATTGATGAAGAGAGAACTGAAAAGACAGCCACGGGAAACCCATCTGACTTTCCCTATCCCTTCTCCTCTCTCCCCCTCTGCCCCTGAATTGAAAAGGACGCATGGGTCTCCCCCGGATGTTCAGGAAGCCTGCCATAGCCGTGGTTTCCCAGAACAGTATCCAGGCCATGTGGCCGATCCCCTGGGCGTCTCTCAATACCAGGGGGGAGTCCACCATGGCGGCGGCCACGTGTTTGATCCCCCAGGTTACCTTCCTTCTTCCCAAAATTCCTATTTCCCGCCTGCACCTGCCCCTAACCCTTCCTCCTCCAATAACCCTTTCCATCCCTCCGACCCGCCCCCTCCCTCCTCCAGGTACCTGCCCTGCATGGCGTCACCCTGCGGCCCCGCCCCCAGGTGTTGCAATCCCGCTTCCCACCGTCCCCCTTCCCACCCGGGTGGCTCGGGCCCCTCCCCTACTGTTTCCTGTGCTTGCCCTCAGGGTCGCCACGGGAACGGGGGCGGGGAACAGAGAGCCTGCCCTCCGAGCTGCCGCGGGGAGCGGGGCGGGACCATCCCCTCTCACACACCCTGCGGGGCGGGGAGAATTGTCCCTCCGGATTCCCAAGCGGGGGAAATAAACCCATTCCCGGTCCACGCGGCAGGCGGGGGTCGGCAGCCTCCCGGGTCCGGCGTGGGGGGCGATGGCCAGCAGCTCCCGGAACCCTACGGGGGTGGGGGGGGGAAACGGGTCCTCCTCCGAGCTGCCGCGAGTGTGGGGACGGGCGAGGGGGGTTCCCACCCCCCGGCTGCCATGCGGGGTGGGGTGAAACCCTTCCCGGTTCCCGAGGGGAGGGAAGTCTCTCCTCCCTGGATTGCCGCGGCTGCGGGGCAGGGAGCAGCCCTGCTCCGGGCCGCCCCGGGGGTGCCGGCACTGGCCATGCCCACCCTGCCGGCCCCTGCGGGGGAAGGGCTGGCCCTGCTCCCGGCTGCCTCGGGGGGGGCAGCGGGGGCCGTGTCCCACCTCCCAGCCCTCCCGGGAGTGGGGGGAGTGGGGGGAAACCCTGGGAATCAGGAGCCCGGGGATCGGAACCTGGAACAAAAAAACATACCATCGGTTGCTCCTGTTATATACGCAGGAAGGAGAAATGAAATTAGACAATTCCAAAATTTTTCATCTCAAACTTTTAGGGAACTTTGCAAAATTCAAAAAGAATTTGGCCGCAATAGTGAAATCTTTAAAGGGATGTTGAAAGCTACCCTACCATCCAATGAATTAGTTCCAGCTGATCTTCGAGATCTTTTCAAGTGTTTCCTGAGCCCCTCAGAGTTTGATATGTGGGAAAACATTTGGAAGAGATCTCTGAAGGGACTGCTAAAGGAACTTCTACAAAGTAGCCAAAATGCAGTAGACCCAGATGGAAATCCCGTAACTCTAGAATATTTATGTGGGGAAGGGGAGTGGTCTAACCCTGACGATCAAGTCAGAGTACTAACAAAATGGATTCTAACAAACATCTGTGAAGTAGCAGAAAAGGTTTTTAACCAGCTGCCTACTTCAGAGACCACGGGTAGTTATACTAATGTTAAACAGTTTACTTCTGAGCCCTTTTTACAGTTTGTTGATGGCCTTGGAGAACAGATCCAAAGACAAGTGCAGAATCCCTTAGCACAAGAGGAACTCATTTAGGAGTTGGCCCAGAGAAATGCTAATGAGGCCTGTCCAAGAGTGATCCTGGGCCTGCCTCCAATGCCACCACCTACTTTACCAGAGATTATAGAGGCATGCACCAGGAACGCAGAGCTGTTCAGTGGGCCAGAAAGAAGGCTTGGACTACCAAACCCAAGAACTGCACCAGCCGTAACATCAGGAGTAAAGAAGCAGCCCATGACACCAGAACAGCTTCAGCACATCATCTGCTTCCACTGCAGAAACCCAGGACACTTCGCCAGAGACTGTCCACAAAGCCAACAGCAAAACAAACTCAACCAACAAAAAAACTAAATTTAAAGTGCGTACCCGCAACTGACAGAACTGCGCGCAAAGATATAAATGCAGCGGGCTCCACACTGGCAGAAGCCTCTCTCTTGACCGAAAAGGGGGAGGAAGGGAAACAGGGTGTGGGAATGCAAAATGAATGTTTGTTTAAAAAAGTTAAGCAGCCGCAAGGCCATTTTAGGCTTATAACTACCAAAGGTTTTCATTTCAGGTCTACTGACTGGACAGTCATTGCAGTGGACCTGCCAGACAACTTACAGGACGTGACGTTAAACCACAGGGAACTGGACAGTGAGTATTTTGTTACTGGGGACACAGCACACCCACACCCCTGGAAATTGAGATAGCTCCCATGACCATCAAGGGAAACATAAGTAGCCTCATTCTCCTGGCAAGATGTCCCCAAACACCATTCTATTTGGCTGAAGGGCAAATCATTGCCCAGGCAATTCCTATTCCAGCAGAGATCCCAGTAGATGGAAAATCACCTGAAGTCTACTGGGCAGAAGTGGTGGGTGAGGACAAACCCTCTATGGCATGCAACCTGACCCGTGGATCAGATCATCTCCATGTGGAAGGGCTGCTTGACACAGGGGCAGATGTGACAATCATACCCGAAAGGATGTGGCCGTCACATTGGGACCTGCAACCCGTGGCAGGCAAAATCCAGGGTATAGGAGGGATAAAACTGGCAAAAGTCTCAAAAAGCATTGTGCAGATTGAGGGACCAGACGGAAAATTGGCCAGTGTCCGTCCATTTGTTACAGACTGCAAGTGCCCCCTATGGGGGAGAGACACCATGTCCCAGTGGGGGGTCAAATTAGTTATCCCTAAGACTCCCCAGGATTTTTAATGGCGGCCACTGTAGAGCGCCCTGCCCAAAAGTTAACATGGTTAAATGACACTCCAATTTGGGTACACCAGTGGCCGCTTAGCAAAGAAAAGCTTAAGGCGCTTGAAGAGCTCGTAGAGGAGCAATTGGCAAAGGGCCACAGAGAAGAAACAACTAGCCCTTGGAATTCCCTGGTCTTTGTGATAAAGAAACCAGGGAAAGACAAGTGGCATCTTCTCCATGATCTCTGGGAGATAAACAAAGTAATTAAGGACATGGGGTCACTCCAGCCTGGGATGCCTTCTCCAAAAATGCTTCCCCAAAATTGGCAATTGGCTGCCCTGGACATCAAGGACTGTTTCTTCCAAATTCCCCTCCACCCAAAGGATGCTCCGCGGTTTGCCTTTTCGGTACCCACCACTAATCGAGAAGCCCCAGGGAAGAGGTACCACTGGAAAGTCCTTCCCCAGGGAATGAAGTGCAGTCCCTCCATCTGCAAGTGGTATGTAGCCTCGTTGCTTTCCCCGGTGCGTGCTGAAAAGGGGGAGGCCATTATCCTACACTACATGGAAGATGTACTTGTGTGTGTTCCCCCAATGACACTATACTCCAAGACACACTTGACCTAGTGGTTAAAGTCTTAACCTCTGCTGGATTTCAATTGCAGGAGGACAAGGTCCAAAGGATGCCACTTTGGAGGTACCTGGGCTTGGAAATAACTGCGCGCACCATTGTGCCGCAAAGATTGGCAATTAATAACAATCCAAAAACCCTAGCAGATCTCCATTCCTTGTGTGGGTCTTTGAACTGGGTCAGGCCCTGGCTAGGCCTCACCAATGAGGACCTAAGCCCCCTCCTCAATTTATTAAAGGGGGAGAGAGAGCTGGATTCTCCCAGAGAACTGACCCCAGAGGCAAAAACAGTCATAGAAAAAGCAGAAAAAGCTTTGGGCACAAGGCAAGCTCACCGGTATCACCCCGAGCTGCCCTTTAAATTTATTATCCTGGGAAAGCTGCCACACCTGCACGGTTTGATATTTCAGTGGACCAAAGGGCAAAAAGATTCACGTTCAATCATAGAGTGGATTTTCCTTTCACGTGCAAGACCCAAAACCATCACTAAGCCACAAGAGCTAATAGCTCAGCTGATTTGTAAGGCAAGAGTAAGACTTTGTGAGCTGGCTGGTTGTGACTTTGCATGTATTCACCTCCCGGTCAAGCTTTCAAAGGAAGGAAAGAACTCTCCTGAGAAACTGACCAAAGAAATGTTTGAGCACCTGCTTCAGAGCAATGCCAACCTGCAGCTGTCCCTGGATAGCTACAGTGGACAAATATCAGTCCACGCCCCATCTCACAAGCTGTTCAATGAGGAATTCCACCTCATTCCTTGTGAAAAAAGGAGCCGTAGGCCACTCAAAGCTCTCACAGTGTTCACTGATGTGTCTGGAGCATCCCACAAGTCGGTGATGACTTGGAGAAATCCACAAACTCAAAATTGGGAAGCTGAGGTTGAGTTTGTGGAGGGTTCGCCCCAGATAGCAGAACTGGCCGCAGCTGTGAGAGCCTTTGAGAAGTTCTCGGAGCCAATTAACTTGGTAACCGACTCAGCCTATGTAGCTGGGGTGGTATCCAGAGCAAAGCAGGCAGTTCTCAAGGACATCGAGAACGAGCAGCTCTTCAGGTTGCTCTCCAGACTAATCTATTTGGTTTCGCATAGAGAGCACCTGTTCTATGTGATGCATGTAAGGTCACACACCGATCTGCCAGGTGAAATTGCAGAAGGGAATCATAAGGCAGACTCCCTTGCTGCCCCAGCTGAGAAAGCACGCCTCCCTGACAATTTTCCAACAGGCAAAGCTGAGCCACCAGCAGTACCATCAAAATGTGCCAGGTCTGATCCGTCAGTTCCAGCTAACACGGAGTCAGGCTCGAGCCATTGTGGCCACCTGTCCCAGCTGCCAGCTCCAGGCCATGCCTTCGCTGGGTGTAGGGGTTAACCCCCGAGGCCTTGGCAGCTGTGAGGTGTGGCAGACAGACATCACACACATACCCAGTTTTGGTCGCCTCAAATATGTACTTGTAAGCATTGATACATATTCGGGTGCAGTTGATGCCTCTGGCCACGCAGGAGAAAAGGCTGTGCATGCCAAACAACACCTAGTGCAAGCCTTTTCAGTGCTGGGGATCCCTAGGGAAATCAAAATGGACAATGGCCCAGCGTACACATCCAAGGAGTTCCTAGAGTTTGTTCAGCAGTGGGGAGTGGAACATAAAACTGGCATCCCCCACTCCCTCACATCCAAGGTGTGATCGAGCGTGCCCACCAGACGCTCAAACAGGTCCTGGCTAGACAGAGTAGTTCAACTTTGTGGATGTCTCCACAGCAAAAGCTCTGTAAAGCCATGTTTACTATCCATTTTCTAAACTGTTCTTTTGAAAATATGAGTCCACCTGTGGTTCGTCACTTTAACAGTGGCAGTCAATTCAAACTGTCCCAGCATCCACCAGTTTTGATTAGGGACCCAGAAACATGGGAAACCAAAGGTCCCTATGAGCTTGTTACCTGGGGGTGTGGTTATGCATGTGTATCCACCCCCTCAGGTTCCAGGTGGATCCCCCACAAGTGGGTGAAACCTTTTGTCCCCAAACATCCAGCTCCAGCAGAAGGGGATGACAAGCAAGTTTCAATTGCTTCAAACAGAAGACGCCGCCGAGAAGAAAACATCTCCTTGGAATGTGATTTTAACTCTAGCAAGGACACAAACCTTTAATATGCTTTAAAAATGTTTACTTTTCCCTTTTAGAAAAAACCTAACTCCCACTCATCCCAGTGATGAACCTTATCCAATATTGCGATATCCTGAATCGGAATGAAACCGATGCCTTTCTCGTAACTTATTAAACAAAAAATGGGGAGATGTTGTAATGCACATTTATGGTTTTGTGTTGCACTGAGGATGGTTTGTTCTGTTTCCCCGTGGGTTTGTATCCTGGTTGCCGCCTTCCCTTAACCCCTCCCTTTCCCCTGGCCAACCCTGAGTGGCTGTGACCTGGGGTTCCTCCGCCCTTGAGTTGGGAGTGAAAATACCCGGCTATCTCCCCATTTCCCATGCTATCTCTCTTCTCCCTGCAACCCCTCAGGACAAAAAACTTGGATCATCTCGGGAAACAGAGCCTCCTCTAATTTTTGAGCTTTGTCCTTGTCAGATACAAGATCCCCCATCTCTTCGACCACGAGCTAGCCGAGGCAGGTCAGAGGGACCAGGGGGAAGATCAGACAATATCCCACTCCTGCGACAGGGCTCTTCTTTCAGCACTGCTGAGCTCCTCACGCAGCATTGAAGTCTCAGGAAGAGACAAGAATTGAGTGCACCAGGGAAGCTGGCCTCCAAGAAAAGGCATCAATCCCACGGCCCACCCAAGCCAACGGCCTGCATGTCTGTACCTTCTCCTCCTTCTCTCTTCTCTGCTGTCACTTTGCCCCTTCTCTCTGTCCGGGAGCTTGGCCTCTCAGACAAATAAAAGATGTGCATCCACACCTAGGCACGGCATAGATGTCTTACACAACTGTCCCTTCTTCCCCGACAGCTGCAAATCCTACAGCTGCCAGACCTCATCCCTTGCTCCTAGAAAGGGAGACAAGACTTTCCATTCTAATCCATTGCCCAGCCCTAAGTCAACGACACAGTCAGTAGAAATAGCTGTGAAATCCCCGGCAGGAACCTGCCAGAAGAGCTACAGCTGTGGAGGGGGAAGCAGCAAACTCCCACCCCCACCACTGCTTTGGACTCCTTACCAGCTAAAACAGATCCCACTCCTGGGATTTTTTTCCATTTTTTGTTAACCACAACTACCATCAATTTAAATCCATTGAAAACAAGATCACAGGAGGGGTTGCGTGGAAAGGAACCTTCAATCCCACCCAGTGCAAGCTTTGCCATGGCAGGGACACCTGCCACTGTCCCACGCTGCTCCAGCCTGGCCTTGGGCACTGCCAGGGATCCAGGGGCAGCCACAGCTGCTCTGGGCACCCTGTGCCAGCCCTGCCCATCCTGCCAGGGAACACTTGCTGACCCATATCCCATCTGCAGCTGCTCCCAGTGCCAACAGGTGTCACTGCATGGCCTTGGGATGATGGATCAAGAGAAAGCCCCAAGCTTTGAGCAGAGCTCCCAGTGCCTGTGCTGGGGACGTGCCACCCACCTGCCCCTCAAGCACTCAGCTGCCTCGCAGCCAGATGGAGTGTCCAACGGGTAAAGCACTCCCAGAGGATCAAACCCTGGTCACTGCACCAATGACAAGGTCTTTATTGGGAAAAGAAATGTCGAAGCACAGCGACATTTCTTTTCCAAGCAGGAGACGCTGATCCTGTGCCGGCAGCGCAGGGATGCTGTTATTGCTGGTCCTCATTTCATCCCTTTATCAGCTGCAGGGGCACCAGGACAGGCTGTGGTCTCCCAGGGCAGCTCTGAGTGACACTGCTGTCCCCACCAGCTGTCCCCAGCCCTGGGTGCTGCCACGTGCCCCAGCCTCTGCAGCCCAAAGCACCTGGAGATCCCCCCGAGCATCAGCGATCAGGGCCGCTGCAATCAGCCTGCTGACCCAAAACCTCAAGTGCTGCCACAAGAAAAGCAGCTGATTCATTGATACCTCGGAATTTCATGTCTCAATGCAAGGACAGGAAGCACCCCTATGCCACCAAATCATTGCTAAGGGCTTGCAAGCCTCAACGCGGAGATTTCAGCGTTGGACACGCAGTCAGGGCAAGGGTAAATCCACACAGAGATGACACAGAAATTCCAAAACACACATCATGTTGGTCTTGACGCCTTTCTTGTTGGCTCAAGGGCTGTTTCCGTGGGCCACGCTTGCACAGAAAGAAAGGAAGTGCAGCTGCTGAGGAACATCTCCATGCCCTCAGCAGGTTTTGGTGCCTTTGCTGCAGGGCCGCTCCTGTCAGAGCCCCCTCTCTGCTGCTGACACCTTTGCTCTTGGGGACACCAGCCCAGGAACACCAGCAGGGCCCAGGGTTGGCTCAGGGGGACCCCCCTGTGCACAGGGACTCCCAGCCCCGTGGCTGTGCCAGCACCCCCAGAAACACCAAGATCTGGCAGCACTTTGCTCCGCTGCTCTTTCCGCACACGGAACCATCTCCTTCCTTTGCCATCCCAGGAAAATTCAACCTCTACCTCAGCCAAAGATCATTTCCTACACATGCCTGATCAGAAATGTTCTTCTGCACTTCCTCCACCAAAACCACCCCCGCATGCCCACAAGACATTCCAGGGCCATCGGGAAACCCTCCACAAACACTGCGCAGGCACCCAGGACCACGGGCTTTCCATCTCTGCCATTCAGGCTCCCTGCGCTGCTCCTGGTCATTTTCTCCTCCTCTCTCCATAACTTTGGGAACCACAGAGCTCCCAGGCTTTGGCAATTCCCAAGGCCACTGCCATCCTTGACTTCTTGGACACCCCCAGGGCTGTGGACAGACACCCCTGTGTTTTCCCGCAGAAGATGTTAAGAGCCAACAGGAAGTCACAAAGTTACTGAGGCTGCTAGATCACCTCCCCAAAAGAAAAAGCTGAAAAAGCTGTGGCTGCTGAGGAAGGGGAGGTGAAGCTTGTGTGGCAAGCTCAGAGCACATTCACAGTGAATGAAAGGTGGAAGAGGGAGGGTGACTCTTCCTCAGGAAGTCTACTGATGGGACAAGGGGGAATGAGATCAAACGGAAAGAGAGTTGGAAGAGATTTGATGCTGGAAAGAAGTTCTTTAATCTGAGGCTGCTTGTCCCTGACACAGGGAGCTGTGCACATGTGGGTGCCCCATCCCCAGCAACATCCAAGGCCACATTGGACAGGGTTGAAGTGCTGGGAGCTTGCTCAGGTTGGAACCAGATGATTTTTAGGGTCTCTTCCAAGCCAAACCACTCAAGGATTGGATGGTTCTATGGCGTCCATCTCCAAGAGAGGAGTGGCCCTGAAGCTTCTGTGACATCACAGGGCCCAGAGTGCTGCAGGTGGAAGGTCCAGGGCCTGGAGACCAGCACAACAGACAGTTCACCTGCTGCCAGCACTCAGTTCTCCCCCACTCTTCGCTCTCTGCCACGGTGCCAAGATGTTCCTGCTGCCAGTACTCGCTTGTCCCCCGCTCTTCGTTCTCTGCCTTGGTGCTGAGCTGCTCCTGCTGCCGGGACTTTTCCTGCACTTCTACTGGAGCATCAACACCAACAGCATGAGCGCTCCTGTCCCAGTGGAGGTACAGTGCCATCCCAGGGAGGGGGGCAGCCCGGACTGCCAGGGCAGGCTGCAGCCCTGTGGGGATGGATGCTGGGGAAAGGGACCCCAAGTGACATTGTGCTGTCTCATGCAGACTGCCAGAGACACCATTGAGGATATGGAGGTGGATGAGCAGGATGACACCGAGCCCATGGAAGTGGATGAATATGATGAGACTGAGCCCATGGAAGTGGATGAACAGGATGACACCGAGCCCATGGAAGTGGACGAATATGATGAGACTGAGCCCATGGAAGTGGATGAACAGGATGACACCGAGCCCATGGAAGTAGATGAATATGATGAGACTGAGCCCATGGACGTCGATGAGAAGGACAAGGAAGAGCCCGTGATCCTGGCATGAGGATGGAGGCCCAGGAGCAGGACAACCTGATGCTCCCCTGCCCTGCCCACAGGCAGTGCCCAGCCTGGGGCGGGGCTGGCTGGCTCTCCTCAGGGACATGGTGCTCAAGGAAGTCCTGCTCTGCTGCTTCCTTCCTTCCTTCCTTCCTTCCTTCCTTCCTTCCTTCCTTCCTTCCTTCCTTCCTCCCTTCCTTCCTTCCTCCCTCCCTCCCTTCCTCCCTCCCTTCCTTCCTCCCTCCCTCCCTTCCTTCCTTCCTTCCTTCCTTCCTTCCTTCCTTCCTTCCTTCCTTCCTTCCTTCTTTCCTTCCTTCCTTCCTTCCTTCCTTCCTTCTTTCCTTCCTTCCTTCCTTCCTTCCTTCCTTCCTTCCTTCCTTCCTTCCTTCCTTCCTTCCTTCCTTCCTTCCTTCCTTCCTTCCTTCCTTCCTTCCTTCCTTCCTTCCTTCCTTCCTTCCTTCCTTCCTTCCTTCCTTCCTCCCTTCCTCCCTTCCTTCCTTCCTCCCTTCCTTCCTCCCTCCCTCCCTTCCTCCCTTCCTTCCTTCCTTCCTCCCTCCCTCCCTTCCTTCCTCCTTCCTTCCTTCCTTCCTTCCTTCCTTCCTTCCTTCCTTCCTCCCTTCCTTCCTTCCTCCCTCCCTCCCTTCCTCCCTCCCTCCCTTCCTCCCTCCCTCCCTCCCTTCCTTCCTTCCTTCCTTCCTTACTTCCTTCCTTCCTCCCTTCCTTCCTTCCTTCCTTCCTTCCTTCCTTCCTTCCTTCCTTCCTTCCTTCCTTCCTTCCTTCCTTCCTTCCTTCCTTCCTTCCCTCCCTCCCAGACTGACAGGGATAATGGGCATCGATAGGGCCCCGCTGTAAATATGTTCAGCATGTTTGAGGCTTTTTTTATAGGAACAATTTCAAGATTGTTAGCCTAAAGTTCCCAGAATGTTAATCTATAGCTTCTAGTTTTTTACTGTATAAGTCCCAGATTGTTAACAGTATAGTCTTCCTTGTAAATATGTTCTAGAGACTGTTGTTGTTGTTGTTAGAAGTAAATATGTTCTTCAAATGTTTGGCTGAACTTTGTTCAATAAATACTATTTCTTATTAAAACCTCGCCTCTCTTTGCAATTCCTTTGGGCAACGTTTGCACAGTGCTGGTTTCCACTTGCTCATGGTTCCTGGGGCTGCAGGTCCCTGGGGGTGCTGGCACAGCCAGCCCTGGCTGAGGGTCCCTGTGCAGGGGGGTCCCACTGAGCCAGCACTGCTGTTCCTGGGGCACAGCAGTGTCCCCGAGGGCAAAGCTCTCACCAGCAGAGAGGGAGCTCTGACAGCAGCAGGCCCTGCAGCAACGCCACCAAAGCAAAGGAAACCTCCTGACACCCTTCCTGCTGCGGCCACAGGGACTCCTGGGCAGGAGCCAGCATCAGGCACAGGGATGCAACATCCACCTCCATGCTCTGAAGGTCACGACAGCCTTGGCAAGTCTGGGACCTGCACCCGGGCTGCTGCAGGGGCTGATGTTTAAGGCTTGCAGCCTCCAAAGCCTCTGGGCTTTGCTTCCCCCGCTGCCTTCCATTGCCCTGTGCCCAGGATCCTCACCCTGCCCGTGTTCCTGCTGCTGCCAGCAGCCCCCAGAGCCCCTCGCTCCCTGAGCATCCCCATCACAGGGAGCACCGGCAAATCCCACACGCTTCGCAAAGCAAACTCCCCCACAGTAACCAAACCACTCTTTGGTCAGAGGGTGCCAAGGGGAAGCTCAGCACCAGCTGCTGTTTAAAGCATGCTTTCAAAAGTGGGTTCAGGCACTCTGGCAGTGCCTGCTGCGCAGCTGAGGCTGTGGGGACACAGCACTGGCTCAGGCCAGCCCTCAGCCCCTCACAGCTCATGCCAAGGGCCCAGCTCACAAAGCAGTTTCACACCACTTGCTGCAGCTATTTCAAAGGCCTAAATGTCATTCGCAGGAGCCATTTAGTTGCCAACTCAGTGTCCCTGTCCTGGCAGGAGAAGCCACCAAGGGGCCTCTGCATGTGCACTCAGGGCACTTCCACTGCCATCCCAAAGGGATCGCAAAGGACAGGGCTCTTCTTTCAGCACTGCTGAGCTCCTCACGCAGCATTGAAGTCTCAGGAAGAGACAAGAATTGAGTGCACCAGGGAAGCTGGCCTCGAAGAAAACGCATCAATCCCACGGCCCACCCAAGCCAACGGCCTGCATGTCTGTACCTTCTCCTCCTTCTCTCTTCTCTGCTGTCACTTTGCCCCTTCTCTCTGTCCGGGACCTTGGACTCTCAGACAAATAAAAGATGTGCATGCTCACGTAGGCACGGCATAGATGTCTTACACAACTGTCCCTTCTTCCCCGACAGCTGCAAATCCTACAGCTGCCAGACCTCATCCCTTGCTCCTAGAAAGGGAGAGAAGACTTTCCATTCTAATCCATTGCCCAGCCCTAAGTCAACGACACAGTCAGTAGAAATAGCTGTGAAATCCCCGGCAGGAACCTGCCAGAAGAGCTACAGCTGTGGAGGGGGAAGAAGCAAACTCCCACCCCCAACACTGCTTTGGACTCCTTACCAGCTAAAACAGATCCCACTCCTGCGACTTTTTCCATTTTTTTGTTAACCACAACTACCATCAATTTAAATCCATTGAAAACAAGATCACAGGAGGGGTTGCGTGGAAAGGAACCTTCAATCCCACCCAGTGCAAGCTTTGCCATGGCAGGGACACCTGCCACTGTCCCACGCTGCTCCAGCCTGGCCTTGGGCACTGCCAGGGATCCAGGGGCAGCCACAGCTGCTCTGGGCACCCTGTGCCAGCCCTGCCCATCCTGCCAGGGAACACTTCCTGACCCATATCCCATCTGCAGCTGCTCCCAGTGCCAACACGTGTCACTGCATGGCCTTGGGATGATGGATCAAGAGAAAGCCCCAAGCTTTGAGCAGAGTTCCCAGTGCCTGTGCTGGGGACGTGCCACCCACTTGCCCCTCAAGCACTCAACTGCCTCGCAGCCAAATGGAGTGTCCAACGGGTAAAGCACTCCCAGAGGATCAAACCCTGGTCACTGCACCAATGACAAGGTCTTTATTGGGAAAAGAAATGTCGAAGCACTGTAACATTTCTTTTCCAAGCAGGAGACGCTGATCCTGTGCCGGCAGCGCAGGGATGCTGTTATTGCTGGTCCTCATTTCATCCCTTTATCAGCTGCAGGGCCACCAGGACAGGCTGTGGTCTCCCAGGGCAGCTCTGAGTGACACTGCTGTCCCCACCAGCTGTCCCAAGCCCTGGGTGCTGCCACGTGCCCCAGCCTCTGCAGCCCAAAGCACCTGGAGATCCCCCTGAGCATCAGCGATCAGGGCCGCTGCAATCAGCCTGCTGACCCAAAACCTCAAGTGCTGCCACAAGAAAAGCAGCTGATTCATTGATACCTCGAAATTTCATGTCTCAATGCAAGGACAGGAAGCACCCCTATGCCACCAAATCGTTGCTAAGGGCTTGCAAGCCTCAACGCGGAGATTTCAGCGTTGGACACGCAGTCAGGGCAAGGGTAAATCCACACAGAAATGACTCAGAAATTCCAAAACACACATCATGTTGGTCTTGACGCCTTTCTTGTTGGCTCAAGGGCTGTTTCCGTGGGCCACGCTTGCACAGAAAGAAAGGAAGTGCAGCTGCTGAGGAACATCTCCATGCCCTCAGCAGGTTTTGGTGCCTTTGCTGCAGGGCCGCTCCTGTCAGAGCCCCCTCTCTGCTGCTGACACCTTTGCTCTTGGGGACACCAGCCCAGGAACACCAGCAGGGCCCAGGGTTGGCTCAGGGGGACCCCCCTGTACACAGGTACTCCCAGCCCCGTGGCTGTGCCAGCACCCCCAGAAACACCAAGATCTGGCAGCACTTTGCTCCGCTGCTCTTTCTGCACACGGAACCATCTCCTTCCTTTGCCATCCCAGGAAAATTCAACCTCTACCTCAGCCAAAGATCATTTCCTACACATGCCTGATCAGAAATGTTCTTCTGGATTTCCTCCACCAAAACCACCCCCGCATGCCCACAAGACATTCCAGGGCCATCGGGAAACCCTCCACAAACACTGCGCAGGCACCCAGGACCACGGGCTTTCCATCTCTGCCATTCAAGCTCCCTGCGCTGCTCCTGGTCATTTTCTCCTCCTCTCTCCATAACTTTGGGAACCACAGAGCTCCCAGGCTTTGGCAATTCCCAAGGCCACTGCCATCCTTGACTTCTTGGACACCCCCAGGGCTGTGGACAGACACCCCTGTGTTTTCCCGCAGAAGATGTTAAGAGCCAACAGGAAGTCACAAAGTTACTGAGGCTGCTAGATCACCTCCCCAAAAGAAAAAGCTGAAAAAGCTGTGGCTGCTGAGGAAGGGGAGGTGAAGCTTGTGTGGCAAGCTCAGAGCACATTCACAATGAATGAAAGGTGGAAGAGGGAGAGTGACTCTTCCTCAGGAAGTCTACTGATGGGACAAGGGGGAATGAGATCAAACGGAAAGAGAGTTGGAAGAGATCTGATGCTGGAAAGAAGTTCTTTAATCTGAGGCTGCTTGTCCCTGACACAGGGAGCTGTGCACATGTGGGTGCCCCATCCCCAGCAACATCCAAGGCCACGTTGGACAGGGTTGAAGTGCTGGGAGCTTGCTCAGGTTGGAACCAGATGATTTTTAGGGTCTCTTCCAAGCCAAACCACTCAAGGATTGGATGGTTCTATGGTGTCCATCTCCAAGAGAGGAGTGGCCCTGAAGCTTCTGTGACATCACAGGGCCCAGAGTCCTCCAGGTGGAACGTCCAGGGCCTGGAGACCAGCACAACAGACAGTTCACCTGCTGCCAGCACTCAGTTCTCCCCCACTCTTCTCTCTCTGCCACGGTGCCAAGATGTTCCTGCTGCCAGTACTCGCTTGTCCCCCGCTCTTCGTTCTCTGCCTTGGTGCTGAGCTGCTCCTGCTGCCGGGACTTTTCCTGCACTTCTACTGGAGCATCAACACCAACAGCATGAGCGCTCCTGTCCCAGTGGAGGTACAGTGCCATCCCAGGGAGGGGGGCAGCCCTGAGTGCCAGGGCAGGCTGCAGCCCTGTGGGGATGGATGCTGGGGAAAGGGACCCCAAGTGACATTGTGCTGTCTCATGCAGACTGCCAGAGACACCATTGAGGATATGGAGGTGGATGAGCAGGATGACACCGAGCCCATGGAAGTGGATGAATATGATGAGACTGAGCCCATGGAAGTGGATGAGCAGGATGACACCGAGCCCATGGAAGTGGACGAATATGATGAGACTGAGCCCATGGAAGTGGATGAACAGGATGACACCGAGCCCATGGAAGTGGATGAATATGATGAGACTGAGCCCATGGACGTCGATGAGAAGGACAAGGAAGAGCCCGTGATCCTGGCATGAGGATGGAGCCCCAGGAGCAGGACAACCTGATGCTCCCCTGCCCTGCCCACAGGCAGTGCCCAGCCTGGGGCGGGGCTGGCTGGCTCTCCTCAGGGACATGGTGCTCAAGGAAGTCCTGCTCTGCTGCTTCCTTCCTTCCTTCCTTCCCTCCCAGACTGACAGGGAAAATGGGCATCGACAGGGCCCCGCTGTAAATATGTTCAGCATGTTCGAGGCTTTTTTTATAGGAACAATTTGAAGATTGTTAGCCTAAAGGTCCCAGAATGTTAATCTATAGCTTCTAGATTTTTACTGTATAGGTCCCAGATTGTTACCAGTATAGTCTTCCTTGTAAATATGTTCTAGAGATTGTTGTTGTTGTTGCTGTTAGAAGGAAACATGTTCTTCAAATGTTTGGCTGAACTTTGTTCAATAAATACTATTTCTTATTAAAACCTCGCCTCTCTTTGCAATTCCTTTGGGCAACGTTTGCACAGTGCTGGTTTCCACTTGCTCATGGTTCCTGGGGCTGCAGGTCCCTGGGGGTGCTGGCACAGCCAGCCCTGGCTGGGGGTCCCTGTGCAGGGGGGTCCCACTGAGCCAGCACTGCTGTTCCTGGGGCACAGCAGTGTCCCCAAGGGCAAAGCTCTCACCAGCAGAGAGGGAGCTCTGACAGCAGCAGGCCCTGCAGCAACGCCACCAAAGCAAAGGAAACCTCCTGACACCCTTCCTGCTGCGGCCACAGGGACTCCTGGGCAGGAGCCAGCATCAGGCACAGGGATGCAACATCCACCTCCATGCTCTGAAGGTCTCGACAGCCTTGGCAAGTCTGGGACCTGCACCCGGGCTGCTGCAGGGGCTGATGTTTAAGGCTTGCAGCCTCCAAAGCCTCTGGGCTTTGCTTCCCCCGCTGCCTTCCATTGCTCTCTGCCCAGGATCCTCACCCTGCCCGTGTTCCTGCTGCTGCCAGCAGCCCCCAGAGCCCCTCACTCCCTGAGCATCCCCATCACAGGGGGCACTGGCAAATCCCACACGCTTCACAAAGCAAACTCCCCCACAGTAACCAAACCACTCTTTGGTCAGAGGGTGCCAAGGGGAAGCTCAGCACCAGCTGCTGTTTAAAGCATGCTTTCAAAAGTGGGTTCAGGCACTCTGGCAGTGCCTGCTGCGCAGCTGAGGCTGTGGGGACACAGCACTGGCTCAGGCCAGCCCTCAGCCCCTCACAGCTCATGCCAAGGGCCCAGCTCACAAAGCAGTTTCACACCACTTGCTGCAGCTATTTCAAAGGCCTAAATGTCATTGGCAGGAGCCATTTAGTTGCCAACTCAGTGTCCCTGTCCTGGCAGGAGAAGCCACCAAGGGGCCTCTGCATGTGCACTCAGGGCACTTCCACTGCCATCCCAAAGGGATCGCAAAGGACAGGGCTCTTCTTTCAGCACTGCTGAGCTCCTCACGCAGCATTGAAGTCTCAGGAAGAGACAAGAATTGAGTGCACCAGGGAAGCTGGCCTCGAAGAAAACGCATCAATCCCACGGCCCACCCAAGCCAACGGCCTGCATGTCTGTACCTTCTCCTCCTTCTCTCTTCTCTGCTGTCACTTTGCCCCTTCTCTCTGTCTGGGACCTTGGACTCTCAGACAAATAAAAGATGTGCATGCTCACGTAGGCACGGCATAGATGTCTTACACAACTGTCCCTTCTTCCCCGACAGCTGCAAATCCTACAGCTGCCAGACCTCATCCCTTGCTCCTAGAAAGGGAGAGAAGACTTTCCATTCTAATCCATTGCCCAGCCCTAAGTCAACGACACAGTCAGTAGAAATAGCTGTGAAATCCCCGGCAGGAACCTGCCAGAAGAGCTACAGCTGTGGAGGGGGAAGAAGCAAACTCCCACCCCCAACACTGCTTTGGACTCCTTACCAGCTAAAACAGATCCCACTCCTGCGACTTTTTCCATTTTTTTGTTAACCACAACTACCATCAATTTAAATCCATTGAAAACAAGATCACAGGAGGGGTTGCGTGGAAAGGAACCTTCAATCCCACCCAGTGCAAGCTTTGCCATGGCAGGGACACCTGCCACTGTCCCACGCTGCTCCAGCCTGGCCTTGGGCACTGCCAGGGATCCAGGGGCAGCCACAGCTGCTCTGGGCACCCTGTGCCAGCCCTGCCCATCCTGCCAGGGAACACTTCCTGACCCATATCCCATCTGCAGCTGCTCCCAGTGCCAACACGTGTCACTGCATGGCCTTGGGATGATGGATCAAGAGAAAGCCCCAAGCTTTGAGCAGAGTTCCCAGTGCCTGTGCTGGGGACGTGCCACCCACTTGCCCCTCAAGCACTCAACTGCCTCGCAGCCAAATGGAGTGTCCAACGGGTAAAGCACTCCCAGAGGATCAAACCCTGGTCACTGCACCAATGACAAGGTCTTTATTGGGAAAAGAAATGTCGAAGCACTGTAACATTTCTTTTCCAAGCAGGAGACGCTGATCCTGTGCCGGCAGCGCAGGGATGCTGTTATTGCTGGTCCTCATTTCATCCCTTTATCAGCTGCAGGGCCACCAGGACAGGCTGTGGTCTCCCAGGGCAGCTCTGAGTGACACTGCTGTCCCCACCAGCTGTCCCAAGCCCTGGGTGCTGCCACGTGCCCCAGCCTCTGCAGCCCAAAGCACCTGGAGATCCCCCTGAGCATCAGCGATCAGGGCCGCTGCAATCAGCCTGCTGACCCAAAACCTCAAGTGCTGCCACAAGAAAAGCAGCTGATTCATTGATACCTCGAAATTTCATGTCTCAATGCAAGGACAGGAAGCACCCCTATGCCACCAAATCGTTGCTAAGGGCTTGCAAGCCTCAACGCGGAGATTTCAGCGTTGGACACGCAGTCAGGGCAAGGGTAAATCCACACAGAAATGACTCAGAAATTCCAAAACACACATCATGTTGGTCTTGACGCCTTTCTTGTTGGCTCAAGGGCTGTTTCCGTGGGCCACGCTTGCACAGAAAGAAAGGAAGTGCAGCTGCTGAGGAACATCTCCATGCCCTCAGCAGGTTTTGGTGCCTTTGCTGCAGGGCCGCTCCTGTCAGAGCCCCCTCTCTGCTGCTGACACCTTTGCTCTTGGGGACACCAGCCCAGGAACACCAGCAGGGCCCAGGGTTGGCTCAGGGGGACCCCCCTGTACACAGGTACTCCCAGCCCCGTGGCTGTGCCAGCACCCCCAGAAACACCAAGATCTGGCAGCACTTTGCTCCGCTGCTCTTTCTGCACACGGAACCATCTCCTTCCTTTGCCATCCCAGGAAAATTCAACCTCTACCTCAGCCAAAGATCATTTCCTACACATGCCTGATCAGAAATGTTCTTCTGGATTTCCTCCACCAAAACCACCCCCGCATGCCCACAAGACATTCCAGGGCCATCGGGAAACCCTCCACAAACACTGCGCAGGCACCCAGGACCACGGGCTTTCCATCTCTGCCATTCAAGCTCCCTGCGCTGCTCCTGGTCATTTTCTCCTCCTCTCTCCATAACTTTGGGAACCACAGAGCTCCCAGGCTTTGGCAATTCCCAAGGCCACTGCCATCCTTGACTTCTTGGACACCCCCAGGGCTGTGGACAGACACCCCTGTGTTTTCCCGCAGAAGATGTTAAGAGCCAACAGGAAGTCACAAAGTTACTGAGGCTGCTAGATCACCTCCCCAAAAGAAAAAGCTGAAAAAGCTGTGGCTGCTGAGGAAGGGGAGGTGAAGCTTGTGTGGCAAGCTCAGAGCACATTCACAATGAATGAAAGGTGGAAGAGGGAGAGTGACTCTTCCTCAGGAAGTCTACTGATGGGACAAGGGGGAATGAGATCAAACGGAAAGAGAGTTGGAAGAGATCTGATGCTGGAAAGAAGTTCTTTAATCTGAGGCTGCTTGTCCCTGACACAGGGAGCTGTGCACATGTGGGTGCCCCATCCCCAGCAACATCCAAGGCCACGTTGGACAGGGTTGAAGTGCTGGGAGCTTGCTCAGGTTGGAACCAGATGATTTTTAGGGTCTCTTCCAAGCCAAACCACTCAAGGATTGGATGGTTCTATGGTGTCCATCTCCAAGAGAGGAGTGGCCCTGAAGCTTCTGTGACATCACAGGGCCCAGAGTCCTCCAGGTGGAACGTCCAGGGCCTGGAGACCAGCACAACAGACAGTTCACCTGCTGCCAGCACTCAGTTCTCCCCCACTCTTCTCTCTCTGCCACGGTGCCAAGATGTTCCTGCTGCCAGTACTCGCTTGTCCCCCGCTCTTCGTTCTCTGCCTTGGTGCTGAGCTGCTCCTGCTGCCGGGACTTTTCCTGCACTTCTACTGGAGCATCAACACCAACAGCATGAGCGCTCCTGTCCCAGTGGAGGTACAGTGCCATCCCAGGGAGGGGGGCAGCCCTGAGTGCCAGGGCAGGCTGCAGCCCTGTGGGGATGGATGCTGGGGAAAGGGACCCCAAGTGACATTGTGCTGTCTCATGCAGACTGCCAGAGACACCATTGAGGATATGGAGGTGGATGAGCAGGATGACACCGAGCCCATGGAAGTGGATGAATATGATGAGACTGAGCCCATGGAAGTGGATGAGCAGGATGACACCGAGCCCATGGAAGTGGACGAATATGATGAGACTGAGCCCATGGAAGTGGATGAACAGGATGACACCGAGCCCATGGAAGTGGATGAATATGATGAGACTGAGCCCATGGACGTCGATGAGAAGGACAAGGAAGAGCCCGTGATCCTGGCATGAGGATGGAGCCCCAGGAGCAGGACAACCTGATGCTCCCCTGCCCTGCCCACAGGCAGTGCCCAGCCTGGGGCGGGGCTGGCTGGCTCTCCTCAGGGACATGGTGCTCAAGGAAGTCCTGCTCTGCTGCTTCCTTCCTTCCTTCCTTCCCTCCCAGACTGACAGGGAAAATGGGCATCGACAGGGCCCCGCTGTAAATATGTTCAGCATGTTCGAGGCTTTTTTTATAGGAACAATTTGAAGATTGTTAGCCTAAAGGTCCCAGAATGTTAATCTATAGCTTCTAGATTTTTACTGTATAGGTCCCAGATTGTTACCAGTATAGTCTTCCTTGTAAATATGTTCTAGAGATTGTTGTTGTTGTTGCTGTTAGAAGGAAACATGTTCTTCAAATGTTTGGCTGAACTTTGTTCAATAAATACTATTTCTTATTAAAACCTCGCCTCTCTTTGCAATTCCTTTGGGCAACGTTTGCACAGTGCTGGTTTCCACTTGCTCATGGTTCCTGGGGCTGCAGGTCCCTGGGGGTGCTGGCACAGCCAGCCCTGGCTGGGGGTCCCTGTGCAGGGGGGTCCCACTGAGCCAGCACTGCTGTTCCTGGGGCACAGCAGTGTCCCCAAGGGCAAAGCTCTCACCAGCAGAGAGGGAGCTCTGACAGCAGCAGGCCCTGCAGCAACGCCACCAAAGCAAAGGAAACCTCCTGACACCCTTCCTGCTGCGGCCACAGGGACTCCTGGGCAGGAGCCAGCATCAGGCACAGGGATGCAACATCCACCTCCATGCTCTGAAGGTCTCGACAGCCTTGGCAAGTCTGGGACCTGCACCCGGGCTGCTGCAGGGGCTGATGTTTAAGGCTTGCAGCCTCCAAAGCCTCTGGGCTTTGCTTCCCCCGCTGCCTTCCATTGCTCTCTGCCCAGGATCCTCACCCTGCCCGTGTTCCTGCTGCTGCCAGCAGCCCCCAGAGCCCCTCACTCCCTGAGCATCCCCATCACAGGGGGCACTGGCAAATCCCACACGCTTCACAAAGCAAACTCCCCCACAGTAACCAAACCACTCTTTGGTCAGAGGGTGCCAAGGGGAAGCTCAGCACCAGCTGCTGTTTAAAGCATGCTTTCAAAAGTGGGTTCAGGCACTCTGGCAGTGCCTGCTGCGCAGCTGAGGCTGTGGGGACACAGCACTGGCTCAGGCCAGCCCTCAGCCCCTCACAGCTCATGCCAAGGGCCCAGCTCACAAAGCAGTTTCACACCACTTGCTGCAGCTATTTCAAAGGCCTAAATGTCATTGGCAGGAGCCATTTAGTTGCCAACTCAGTGTCCCTGTCCTGGCAGGAGAAGCCACCAAGGGGCCTCTGCATGTGCACTCAGGGCACTTCCACTGCCATCCCAAAGGGATCGCAAAGGACAGGGCTCTTCTTTCAGCACTGCTGAGCTCCTCACGCAGCATTGAAGTCTCAGGAAGAGACAAGAATTGAGTGCACCAGGGAAGCTGGCCTCGAAGAAAACGCATCAATCCCACGGCCCACCCAAGCCAACGGCCTGCATGTCTGTACCTTCTCCTCCTTCTCTCTTCTCTGCTGTCACTTTGCCCCTTCTCTCTGTCCGGGACCTTGGACTCTCAGACAAATAAAAGATGTGCATGCTCACGTAGGCACGGCATAGATGTCTTACACAACTGTCCCTTCTTCCCCGACAGCTGCAAATCCTACAGCTGCCAGACCTCATCCCTTGCTCCTAGAAAGGGAGAGAAGACTTTCCATTCTAATCCATTGCCCAGCCCTAAGTCAACGACACAGTCAGTAGAAATAGCTGTGAAATCCCCGGCAGGAACCTGCCAGAAGAGCTACAGCTGTGGAGGGGGAAGCAGCAAACTCCCACCCCCAACACTGCTTTGGACTCCTTACCAGCTAAAACAGATCCCACTCCTGCGACTTTTTCCATTTTTTTGTTAACCACAACTACCATCAATTTAAATCCATTGAAAACAAGATCACAGGAGGGGTTGCGTGGAAAGGAACCTTCAATCCCACCCAGTGCAAGCTTTGCCATGGCAGGGACACCTGCCACTGTCCCACGCTGCTCCAGCCTGGCCTTGGGCACTGCCAGGGATCCAGGGGCAGCCACAGCTGCTCTGGGCACCCTGTGCCAGCCCTGCCCATCCTGCCAGGGAACACTTCCTGACCCATATCCCATCTGAAGCTGCTCCCAGTGCCAACAGGTGTCACTGCATGGCCTTGGGATGATGGATCAAGAGAAAGCCCCAAGCTTTGAGCAGAGTTCCCAGTGCCTGTGCTGGGGATGTGCCACCCACTTGCCCCTCAAGCACTCAACTGCCTCGCAGCCAAATGGAGTGTCCAACGGGTAAAGCACTCCCAGAGGATCAAACCCTGGTCACTGCACCAATGACAAGGTCTTTATTGGGAAAAGAAATGTCGAAGCACTGTAACATTTCTTTTCCAAGCAGGAGACGCTGATCCTGTGCCGGCAGCGCAGGGATGCTGTTATTGCTGGTCCTCATTTCATCCCTTTATCAGCTGCAGGGCCACCAGGACAGGCTGTGGTCTCCCAGGGCAGCTCTGAGTGACACTGCTGTCCCCACCAGCTGTCCCCAGCCCTGGGTGCTGCCACGTGCCCCAGCCTCTGCAGCCCAAAGCACCTGGAGATCCCCCTGTGCATCAGCGATCAGGGCCGCTGCAATCAGCCTGCTGACACAAAACCTCAAGTGCTGCCACAAGAAAAGCAGCTGATTCATTTATACCTCGAAATTTCATGTCTCAATGCAAGGACAGGAAGCACCCCTATGCCACCAAATCATTGCTAAGGGCTTGCAAGCCTCAACGCGGAGATTGCAGCGTTGGACACGCAGTCAGGGTAAGGGTAAATCCACACAGAAATGACACAGAAATTCCAAAACACACATCATGTTGGTCTTGACGCCTTTCTTGTTGGCTCAAGGGCTGTTTCCGTGGGCCACGCTTGCACAGAAAGAAAGGAAGTGCAGCTGCTGAGGAACATCTCCATGCCCTCAGCAGGTTTTGGTGCCTTTGCTGCAGGGCCGCTCCTGTCAGAGCCCCCTCTCTGCTGCTGACACCTTTGCTCTTGGGGACACCAGCCCAGGAACACCAGCAGGGCCCAGGGTTGGCTCAGGGGGACCCCCCTGTGCACAGGGACTCCCAGCCCCGTGGCTGTGCCAGCACCCCCAGAAACACCAAGATCTGGCAGCACTTTGCTCCGCTGCTCTTTCTGCACACGGAACCATCTCCTTCCTTTGCCATCTCAGGAAAATTCAACCTCTACCTCAGCCAAAGATCATTTCCTACACATGGCTGATCAGAAATGTTCTTCTGCACTTCCTCCACCAAAACCACCCCCGCATGCCCACAAGACATTCCAGGGCCATCGGGAAACCCTCCACAAACACTGCGCAGGCACCCAGGACCACGGGCTTTCCATCTCTGCCATTCAAGCTCCCTGCGCTGCTCCTGGTCATTTTCTCCTCCTCTCTCCATAACTTTGGGAACCACAGAGCTCCCAGGCTTTGGCAATTCCCAAGGCCACTGCCATCCTTGACTTCTTGGACACCCCCAGGGCTGTGGACAGACACCCCTGTGTTTTCCCGCAGAAGATGTTAAGAGCCAACAGGAAGTCACAAAGTTACTGAGGCTGCTAGATCACCTCCCCAAAAGAAAAAGCTGAAAAAGCTGTGGCTGCTGAGGAAGGGGAGGTGAAGCTTGTGTGGCAAGCTCAGAGCACATTCACAGTGAATGAAAGGTGGAAGAGGGAGGGTGACTCTTCCTCAGGAAGTCTACTGATGGGACAAGGGGGAATGAGATCAAACGGAAAGAGAGTTGGAAGAGATCTGATGCTGGAAAGAAGTTCTTTAATCTGAGGCTGCTTGTCCCTGACACAGGGAGCTGTGCACATGTGGGTGCCCCATCCCCAGCAACATCCAAGGCCACGTTGGACAGGGTTGAAGTGCTGGGAGCTTGCTCAGGTTGGAACCAGATGATTTTTAGGGTCTCTTCCAAGCCAAACCACTCAAGGACTTCATGGTTCTATGGTGTCCATCTCCAAGAGAGGAGTGGCCCTGAAGCTTCTGTGACATCACAGGGCCCGGAGTGCTCCAGGTGGAAGGTCCAGGGCCTGGAGACCAGCACAACAGACAGTTCACCTGCTGCCAGCACTCAGTTCTCCCCCACTCTTCGCTCTCTGCCACGGTGCCAAGATGTTCCTGCTGCCAGTACTCGCTTGTCCCCCGCTCTTCGTTCTCTGTCTTGGTGCTGAGCTGCTCCTGCTGCCGGGACTTTTCCTGCACTTCTACTGGAGCATCAACACCAACAGCATGAGCGCTCCTGTCCCAGTGGAGGTACAGTGCCATCCCAGGGAGGGGGGCTGCCTGGACTGCCAGGGCAGGCTGCAGCCCTGTGGGGATGGATGCTGGGGAAAGGGACCCCAAGTGACATTGTGCTGTCTCATGCAGACTGCCAGAGACACCATTGAGGATATGGAGGTGGATGAGCAGGATGACACCGAGCCCATGGAAGTGGATGAATATGATGAGACTGAGCCCATGGAAGTGGATGAGCAGGATGACACCGAGCCCATGGAAGTGGACGAATATGATGAGACTGAGCCCATGGAAGTGGATGAACAGGATGACACCGAGCCCATGGAAGTGGATGAATATGATGAGACTGAGCCCATGGACGTCGATGAGAAGGACAAGGAAGAGCCCGTGATCCTGGCATGAGGATGGAGCCCCAGGAGCAGGACAACCTGATGCTCCCCTGCCCTGCCCACAGGCAGTGCCCAGCCTGGGGCGGGGCTGGCTGGCTCTCCTCAGGGACATGGTGCTCAAGGAAGTCCTGCTCTGCTGCTTCCTTCCTTCCTTCCTTCCCTCCCAGACTGACAGGGAAAATGGGCATCGACAGGGCCCCGCTGTAAATATGTTCAGCATGTTCGAGGCTTTTTTTATAGGAACAATTTGAAGATTGTTAGCCTAAAGGTCCCAGAATGTTAATCTATAGCTTCTAGATTTTTACTGTATAGGTCCCAGATTGTTACCAGTATAGTCTTCCTTGTAAATATGTTCTAGAGATTGTTGTTGTTGTTGCTGTTAGAAGGAAACATGTTCTTCAAATGTTTGGCTGAACTTTGTTCAATAAATACTATTTCTTATTAAAACCTCGCCTCTCTTTGCAATTCCTTTGGGCAACGTTTGCACAGTGCTGGTTTCCACTTGCTCATGGTTCCTGGGGCTGCAGGTCCCTGGGGGTGCTGGCACAGCCAGCCCTGGCTGGGGGTCCCTGTGCAGGGGGGTCCCACTGAGCCAGCACTGCTGTTCCTGGGGCACAGCAGTGTCCCCAAGGGCAAAGCTCTCACCAGCAGAGAGGGAGCTCTGACAGCAGCAGGCCCTGCAGCAACGCCACCAAAGCAAAGGAAACCTCCTGACACCCTTCCTGCTGCGGCCACAGGGACTCCTGGGCAGGAGCCAGCATCAGGCACAGGGATGCAACATCCACCTCCATGCTCTGAAGGTCTCGACAGCCTTGGCAAGTCTGGGACCTGCACCCGGGCTGCTGCAGGGGCTGATGTTTAAGGCTTGCAGCCTCCAGAGCCTCTGGGCTTTGCTTCCCCCGCTGCCTTCCATTGCTCTCTGCCCAGGATCCTCACCCTGCCCGTGTTCCTGCTGCTGCCAGCAGCCCCCAGAGCCCCTCACTCCCTGAGCATCCCCATCACAGGGGGCACTGGCAAATCCCACACGCTTCACAAAGCAAACTCCCCCACAGTAACCAAACCACTCTTTGGTCAGAGGGTGCCAAGGGGAAGCTCAGCACCAGCTGCTGTTTAAAGCATGCTTTCAAAAGTGGGTTCAGGCACTCTGGCAGTGCCTGCTGCGCAGCTGAGGCTGTGGGGACACAGCACTGGCTCAGGCCAGCCCTCAGCCCCTCACAGCTCATGCCAAGGGCCCAGCTCACAAAGCAGTTTCACACCACTTGCTGCAGCTATTTCAAAGGCCTAAATGTCATTGGCAGGAGCCATTTAGTTGCCAACTCAGTGTCCCTGTCCTGGCAGGAGAAGCCACCAAGGGGCCTCTGCATGTGCACTCAGGGCACTTCCACTGCCATCCCAAAGGGATCGCAAAGGACAGGGCTCTTCTTTCAGCACTGCTGAGCTCCTCACGCAGCATTGAAGTCTCAGGAAGAGACAAGAATTGAGTGCACCAGGGAAGCTGGCCTCCAAGAAAAGGCATCAATCCCACGGCCCACCCAAGCCAACGGCCTGCATGTCTGTACCTTCTCCTCCTTCTCTCTTCTCTGCTGTCACTTTGCCCCTTCTCTCTGTCCGGGACCTTGGACTCTCAGACAAATAAAAGATGTGCATCCACACCTAGGCACGGCATAGATGTCTTACACAACTGTCCCTTCTTCCCCGACAGCTGCAAATCCTACAGCTGCCAGACCTCATCCCTTGCTCCTAGAAAGGGAGAGAAGACTTTCCATTCTAATCCATTGCCCAGCCCTAAGTCAACGACACAGTCAGTAGAAATAGCTGTGAAATCCCCGGCAGGAACCTGCCAGAAGAGCTACAGCTGTGGAGGGGGAAGCAGCAAACTCCCACCCCCAACACTGCTTTGGACTCCTTACCAGCTAAAACAGATCCCACTCCTGCGACTTTTTCCATTTTTTTGTTAACCACAACTACCATCAATTTAAATCCATTGAAAACAAGATCACAGGAGGGGTTGCGTGGAAAGGAACCTTCAATCCCACCCAGTGCAAGCTTTGCCATGGCAGGGACACCTGCCACTGTCCCACGCTGCTCCAGCCTGGCCTTGGGCACTGCCAGGGATCCAGGGGCAGCCACAGCTGCTCTGGGCACCCTGTGCCAGCCCTGCCCATCCTGCCAGGGAACACTTCCTGACCCATATCCCATCTGAAGCTGCTCCCAGTGCCAACAGGTGTCACTGCATGGCCTTGGGATGATGGATCAAGAGAAAGCCCCAAGCTTTGAGCAGAGTTCCCAGTGCCTGTGCTGGGGATGTGCCACCCACTTGCCCCTCAAGCACTCAACTGCCTCGCAGCCAAATGGAGTGTCCAACGGGTAAAGCACTCCCAGAGGATCAAACCCTGGTCACTGCACAAATGACAAGGTCTTTATTGGGAAAAGAAATGTCGAAGCACTGTAACATTTCTTTTCCAAGCAGGAGACGCTGATCCTGTGCCGGCAGCGCAGGGATGCTGTTATTGCTGGTCCTCATTTCATCCCTTTATCAGCTGCAGGGCCACCAGGACAGGCTGTGGTCTCCCAGGGCAGCTCTGAGTGACACTGCTGTCCCCACCAGCTGTCCCCAGCCCTGGGTGCTGCCACGTGCCCCAGCCTCTGCAGCCCAAAGCACCTGGAGATCCCCCTGAGCATCAGCGATCAGGGCCGCTGCAATCAGCCTGCTGACACAAAACCTCAAGTGCTGCCACAAGAAAAGCAGCTGATTCATTTATACCTCGAAATTTCATGTCTCAATGCAAGGACAGGAAGCACCCCTAT
Source organism: Cinclus cinclus (assembly GCF_963662255.1). Taxonomy (NCBI): domain Eukaryota; kingdom Metazoa; phylum Chordata; class Aves; order Passeriformes; family Cinclidae; genus Cinclus; species Cinclus cinclus. The sequence goes on from NC_085059.1 coordinate 4,084,839, forward strand.
GCCACCAAATCATTGCTAAGGGCTTGCAAGCCTCAACGCGGAGATTGCAGCGTTGGACACGCAGTCAGGGCAAGGGTAAATCCACACAGAAATGACACAGAAATTCCAAAACACACATCATGTTGGTCTTGACGCCTTTCTTGTTGGCTCAAGGGCTGTTTCCGTGGGCCACGCTTGCACAGAAAGAAAGGAAGTGCAGCTGCTGAGGAACATCTCCATGCCCTCAGCAGGTTTTGGTGCCTTTGCTGCAGGGCCGCTCCTGTCAGAGCCCCCTCTCTGCTGCTGACACCTTTGCTCTTGGGGACACCAGCCCAGGAACACCAGCAGGGCCCAGGGTTGGCTCAGGGGGACCCCCCTGTGCACAGGGACTCCCAGCCCCGTGGCTGTGCCAGCACCCCCAGAAACACCAAGATCTGGCAGCACTTTGCTCCGCTGCTCTTTCTGCACACGGAACCATCTCCTTCCTTTGCCATCTCAGGAAAATTCAACCTCTACCTCAGCCAAAGATCATTTCCTACACATGGCTGATCAGAAATGTTCTTCTGCACTTCCTCCACCAAAACCACCCCCGCATGCCCACAAGACATTCCAGGGCCATCGGGAAACCCTCCACAAACACTGCGCAGGCACCCAGGACCACGGGCTTTCCATCTCTGCCATTCAGGCTCCCTGCGCTGCTCCTGGTCATTTTCTCCTCCTCTCTCCATAACTTTGGGAACCACAGAGCTCCCAGGCTTTGGCAATTCCCAAGGCCACTGCCATCCTTGACTTCTTGGACACCCCCAGGGCTGTGGACAGACACCCCTGTGTTTTCCCGCAGAAGATGTTAAGAGCCAACAGGAAGTCACAAAGTTACTGAGGCTGCTAGATCACCTCCCCAAAAGAAAAAGCTGAAAAAGCTGTGGCTGCTGAGGAAGGGGAGGTGAAGCTTGTGTGGCAAGCTCAGAGCACATTCACAATGAATGAAAGGTGGAAGAGGGAGAGTGACTCTTCCTCAGGAAGTCTACTGATGGGACAAGGGGGAATGAGATCAAACGGAAAGAGAGTTGGAAGAGATCTGATGCTGGAAAGAAGTTCTTTAATCTGAGGCTGCTTGTCCCTGACACAGGGAGCTGTGCACATGTGGGTGCCCCATCCCCAGCAACATCCAAGGCCACGTTGGACAGGGTTGAAGTGCTGGGAGCTTGCTCAGGTTGGAACCAGATGATTTTTAGGGTCTCTTCCAAGCCAAACCACTCAAGGACTTCATGGTTCTATGGTGTCCATCTCCAAGAGAGGAGTGGCCCTGAAGCTTCTGTGACATCACAGGGCCCGGAGTGCTCCAGGTGGAAGGTCCAGGGCCTGGAGACCAGCACAACAGACAGTTCACCTGCTGCCAGCACTCAGTTCTCCCCCACTCTTCGCTCTCTGCCACGGTGCCAAGATGTTCCTGCTGCCAGTACTCGCTTGTCCCCCGCTCTTCGTTCTCTGTCTTGGTGCTGAGCTGCTCCTGCTGCCGGGACTTTTCCTGCACTTCTACTGGAGCATCAACACCAACAGCATGAGCGCTCCTGTCCCAGTGGAGGTACAGTGCCATCCCAGGGAGGGGGGCTGCCTGGACTGCCAGGGCAGGCTGCAGCCCTGTGGGGATGGATGCTGGGGAAAGGGACCCCAAGTGACATTGTGCTGTCTCATGCAGACTGCCAGAGACACCATTGAGGATATGGAGGTGGATGAGCAGGATGACACCGAGCCCATGGAAGTGGATGAATATGATGAGACTGAGCCCATGGAAGTGGATGAGCAGGATGACACCGAGCCCATGGAAGTGGACGAATATGATGAGACTGAGCCCATGGAAGTGGATGAACAGGATGACACCGAGCCCATGGAAGTGGATGAATATGATGAGACTGAGCCCATGGACGTCGATGAGAAGGACAAGGAAGAGCCCGTGATCCTGGCATGAGGATGGAGCCCCAGGAGCAGGACAACCTGATGCTCCCCTGCCCTGCCCACAGGCAGTGCCCAGCCTGGGGCGGGGCTGGCTGGCTCTCCTCAGGGACATGGTGCTCAAGGAAGTCCTGCTCTGCTGCTTCCTTCCTTCCTTCCTTCCCTCCCAGACTGACAGGGAAAATGGGCATCGACAGGGCCCCGCTGTAAATATGTTCAGCATGTTCGAGGCTTTTTTTATAGGAACAATTTGAAGATTGTTAGCCTAAAGGTCCCAGAATGTTAATCTATAGCTTCTAGATTTTTACTGTATAGGTCCCAGATTGTTACCAGTATAGTCTTCCTTGTAAATATGTTCTAGAGATTGTTGTTGTTGTTGCTGTTAGAAGGAAACATGTTCTTCAAATGTTTGGCTGAACTTTGTTCAATAAATACTATTTCTTATTAAAACCTCGCCTCTCTTTGCAATTCCTTTGGGCAACGTTTGCACAGTGCTGGTTTCCACTTGCTCATGGTTCCTGGGGCTGCAGGTCCCTGGGGGTGCTGGCACAGCCAGCCCTGGCTGGGGGTCCCTGTGCAGGGGGGTCCCACTGAGCCAGCACTGCTGTTCCTGGGGCACAGCAGTGTCCCCAAGGGCAAAGCTCTCACCAGCAGAGAGGGAGCTCTGACAGCAGCAGGCCCTGCAGCAACGCTACCAAAGAAAAGGAAACCTCCTGACACCCTTCCTGCTGCAGCCACAGGGACTCCTGGGCAGGAGCCAGCATCAGGCACAGGGATGCAACATCCACCTCCATGCTCTGAAGGTCTCAACAGCCTTGGCAAGTCTGGGACCTGCACCCGGGCTGCTGCAGGGGCTGATGTTTAAGGCTTGCAGCCTCCAAAGCCTCTGGGCTTTGCTTCCCCCGCTGCCTTCCATTGCTCTGTGCCCAGGATCCTCACCCTGCCCGTGTTCCTGCTGCTGCCAGCAGCCCCCAGAGCCCCTCACTCCCTGAGCATCCCCATCACAGGGAGCACCGGCAAATCCCACACGCTTCACAAAGCAAACTCCCCCCACAGTAACCAAACCACTCTTTGGTCAGAGGGTGCCAAGGGGAAGCTCAGCACCAGCTGCCGTTTAAAGCATGCTTTCAAAAGTGGGTTCAGGCACTCTGGCAGTGCCTGCTGCGCAGCTGAGGCTGTGGGGACACAGCACTGGCTCAGGCCAGCCCTCAGCCCCTCACAGCTCATGCCAAGGGCCCAGCTCACAAAGCAGTTTCACACCACTTGCTGCAGCTATTTCAAAGGCCTAAATGTCATTCGCAGGAGCCATTTAGTTGCCAACTCAGTGTCCGTGTCCTGGCAGGAGAAGCCACCAAGGGGCCTCTGCATGTGCACTCAGGGCACTTCCACTGCCATCCCAAAGGGATCGCAAAGGACAGGGCTCTTCTTTCAGCACTGCTGAGCTCCTCACGCAGCATTGAAGTCTCAGGAAGAGACAAGAATTGAGTGCACCAGGGAAGCTGGCCTCCAAGAAAAGGCATCAATCCCACGGCCCACCCAAGCCAACGGCCTGCATGTCTGTACCTTCTCCTCCTTCTCTCTTCTCTGCTGTCACTTTGCCCCTTCTCTCTGTCCAGGACCTTGGACTCTCAGACAAATAAAAGATGTGCATGCTCACGTAGGCACGGCATAGATGTCTTACACAACTGTCCCTTCTTCCCCGACAGCTGCAAATCCTACAGCTGCCAGACCTCATCCCTTGCTCCTAGAAAGGGAGACAAGACTTTCCATTCTAATCCATTGCCCAGCCCTAAGTCAACGACACAGTCAGTAGAAATAGCTGTGAAATCCCCGGTAGGAACCTGCCAGAAGAGCTACAGCTGTGGAGGGGGAAGCAGCAAACTCCCACCCCCACCACTGCTTTGGACTCCTTACCAGCTAAAACAGATCCCACTCCTGGGATTTTTTTCCATTTTTTGTTAACCACAACTACCATCAATTTAAATCCATTGAAAACAAGATCACAGGAGGGGTTGCGTGGAAAGGAACCTTCAATCCCACCCAGTGCAAGCTTTGCCATGGCAGGGACACCTGCCACTGTCCCACGCTGCTCCAGCCTGGCCTTGGGCACTGCCAGGGATCCAGGGGCAGCCACAGCTGCTCTGGGCACCCTGTGCCAGCCCTGCCCATCCTGCCAGGGAACACTTCCTGACCCATATCCCATCTGAAGCCGCTCCCAGTGCCAACAGGTGTCACTGCATGGCCTTGGGATGATGGAACAAGAGAAAGCCCCAAGCTTTGAGCACAGTTCCCAGTGCCTGTGCTGGGGACGTGCCACCCACCTGCCCCTCAAGCACTCAGCTGCCTCGCAGCCAGATGGAGTGTCCAACGGGTAAAGCACTCCCAGAGGATCAAACCCTGGTCACTGCACCAATGACAAGGTCTTTATTGGGAAAAGAAATGTCGAAGCACAGCGACATTTCTTTTCCAAGCAGGAGACGCTGATCCTGTGCCGGCAGCGCAGGGATGCTGTTATTGCTGGTCCTCATTTCATCCCTTTATCAGCTGCAGGGCCACCAGGACAGGCTGTGGTCTCCCAGGGCAGCTCTGAGTGACACTGCTGTCCCCACCAGCTGTCCCCAGCCCTGGGTGCTGCCACGTGCCCCAGCCTCTGCAGCCCAAAGCACCTGGAGATCCCCCTGAGCATCAGCGATCAGGGCCGCTGCAATCAGCCTGCTGACCCAAAACCTCAAGTGCTGCCACAAGAAAAGCAGCTGATTCATTGATACCTCGAAATTTCATGTCTCAATGCAAGGACAGGAAGCAGCCCTATGCCACCAAATCATTGCTAAGGGCTTGCAAGCCTCAACGCGGAGATTTCAGCGTTGGACACGCAGTCAGGGCAAGGGTAAATCCACACAGAAATGACACAGAAATTCCAAAACACACATCATGTTGGTCTTGACGCCTTGCTTGTTGGCTCAAGGGCTGTTTCCGTGGGCCACGCTTGCACAGAAAGAAAGGAAGTGCAGCTGCTGAGGAACATCTCCATGCCCTCAGCAGGTTTTGGTGCCTTTGCTGCAGGGCCGCTCCTGTCAGAGCCCCCTCTCTGCTGCTGACACCTTTGCTCTTGGGGACACCAGCCCAGGAACACCAGCAGGGCCCAGCATTGTCTCAGGGGGACCCCCCTGTGCACAGGGACTCCCAGCCCCGTGGCTGTGCCAGCACCCCCAGAAACACCAAGATCTGGCAGCACTTTGCTCCGCTGCTCTTTCCGCACACGGAACCATCTCCTTCCTTTGCCATCCCAGGAAAATTCAACCTCTACCTCAGCCAAAGATCATTTCCTACACATGCCTGATCAGAAATGTTCTTCTGCACTTCCTCCACCAAAACCACCCCCGCATGCCCACAAGACATTCCAGGGCCATCGGGAAACCCTCCACAAACACTGCACAGGCACCCAGGACCACGGGCTTTCCATCTCTGCCATTCAGGCTCCCTGCGCTGCTCCTGGTCATTTTCTCCTCCTCTCTCCATAACTTTGGGAACCACAGAGCTCCCAGGCTTTGGCAATTCCCAAGGCCACTGCCATCCTTGACTTCTTGGACACCCCCAGGGCTGTGGACAGACACCCCTGTGTTTTCCCGCAGAAGATGTTAAGAGCCAACAGGAAGTCACAAAGTTACTGAGGCTGCTAGATCACCTCCCCAAAAGAAAAAGCTGAAAAAGCTGTGGCTGCTGAGGAAGGGGAGGTGAAGCTTGTGTGGCAAGCTCAGAGGACATTCACAGTGAATGAAAGGTGGAAGAGGGAGGGTGACTCTTCCTCAGGAAGTCTACTGATGGGACAAGGGGGAATGGGATCAAACGGAAAGAGAGTTGGAAGAGATTTGATGCTGGAAAGAAGTTCTTTAATCTGAGGCTGCTTGTCCCTGACACAGGGAGCTGTGCACATGTGGGTGCCCCATCCCCAGCAACATCCAAGGCCACATTGGACAGGGTTGAAGTGCTGGGAGCTTGCTCAGGTTGGAACCAGATGATTTTTAGGGTCTCTTCCAAGCCAAACCACTCAAGGACTTCATGGTTCTATGGAGTCCATCTCCAAGAGAGGAGTGGCCCTGAAGCTTCTGTGACATCACAGGGCCCAGAGTGCTGCAGGTGGAAGGTCCAGGGCCTGGAGACCAGCACAACAGACAGTTCACCTGCTGCCAGCACTCAGTTCTCCCCCACTCTTCGCTCTCTGCCACGGTGCCAAGATGTTCCTGCTGCCAGTACTCGCTTGTCCCCCGCTCTTCGTTCTCTGCCTTGGTGCTGAGCTGCTCCTGCTGCCGGGACTTTTCCTGCACTTCTACTGCACCATCAACACCAACAGCATGAGCGCTCCTGTCCCAGTGGAGGTACAGTGCCATCCCAGGGAGGGGGGCAGCCCTGAGTGCCAGGGCAGGCTGCAGCCCTGTGGGGATGGATGCTGGGGACAGGGACCCCAAGTGACATTGTGCTGTCTCATGCAGACTGCCAGAGACACCATTGAGGATATGGAGGTGGATGAGCAGGATGACACCGAGCCCATGGAAGTGGACGAATATGATGAGACTGAGCCCATGGAAGTGGATGAGCAGGATGACACCGAGCCCATGGAAGTGGACGAATATGATGAGACTGAGCCCATGGAAGTGGATGAGCAGGATGACACCGAGCCCATGGAAGTGGATGAATATGATGAGACAGAGCCCATGGACGTCGATGAGAAGGACAAGGAAGAGCCCGTGATACTGGCATGAGGATGGAGCCCCAGGAGCAGGACAACCTGATGCTCCCCTGCCCTGCCCACAGGCAGTGCCCAGCCTGGGGCGGGGCTGGCTGGCTCTCCTCAGGGACATGGTACTCAAGGAAGTCCTGCTCTGCTGCTTCCATCCTTCCTTCCTTCCTTCCCTCCCAGACTGACAGGGATAATGGGCATCGATAGGGCCCCACTGTAAATATGTTCAGCATGGTCAAGGCTTTTTTTTATAGGAACAATTTGAAGATTGTTAGCCTAAAGGTCCCAGAATGTTAATCTATAGCTTCTAGATTTTTACAGTATAAGTCCCAGATTGTTAACAGTATAGTCTTCCTTGTAAATATGTTCTAGAGACTGTTGTTGTTGTTGTTAGAAGTAAATATGTTCTTCAAATGTTTGGCTGAACTTTGTTCAATAAATACTATTTCTTATTAAAACCTCGCCTCTCTTTGCAATTCCTTTGGGCAACGTTTGCACAGTGCTGGTTTCCACTTGCTCATGGTTCCTGGGGCTGCAGGTCCCTGGGGGTGCTGGCACAGCCAGCCCTGGCTGGGAGTCCCTGTGCAGGGGGGCCCCACTGAGCCAGCACTGCTGTTCCTGGGGCACAGCAGTGTCCCCGAGGGCAAAGCTCTCACCAGCAGAGAGGGAGCTCTGACAGCAGCAGGCCCTGCAGCAACGCTACCAAAGCAGAGGAAACCTCCTGACACCCTTCCTGCTGCAGCCACAGGGACTCCTGGGCAGGAGCCAGCATCAGGCACAGGGATGCAACATCCACCGCCATGCTCTGAAGGTCTCAACAGCCTTGGCAAGTCTGGGACCTGCACCCGGGCTGCTGCAGGGGCTGATGTTTAAGGCTTGCAGCCTCCAAAGCCTCTGGGCTTTGCTTCCCCCGCTGCCTTCCATTGCTCTGTGCCCAGGATCCTCACCCTGACCGTGTTCCTGCTGCTGCCAGCAGCCACCAGAGCCCCTCACTCCCGGAGCATCCCCATCACAGGGGGCACTGGCAAATCCCACACGCTTTGCAAAGCAAACTCCCCCACAGTAACCAAACCACTCTTTGGTCAGAGGGTGCCAAGGGGAAGCTCAGCACCAGCTGCCGTTTAAAGCATGCTTTCAAAAGTGGGTTCAGGCACTCTGGCAGTGCCTGCTGCGCAGCTGAGGCTGTGGGGACACAGCACTGGCTCAGGCCAGCCCTCAGCCCCTCACAGCTCATGCCAAGGGCCCAGCTCACAAAGCAGTTTCACACCACTTGCTGCAGCTATTTCAAAGGCCTAAATGTCATTGGCAGGAGCCATTTAGTTGCCAACTCAGTGTCCGTGTCCTGGCAGGAGAAGCCACCAAGGGGCCTCTGCATGTGCACTCAGGGCACTTCCACTGCCATCCCAAAGGGATCGCAAAGGACAGGGCTCTTCTATCAGCACTGCTGAGCTCCTCACGCAGCATTGAAGTCTCAGGAAGAGACAAGAATTGAGTGCACCAGGGAAGCTGGCCTCCAAGAAAAGGCATCAATCCCACGGCCCACCCAAGCCAACGGCCTGCATGTCTGTACCTTCTCCTCCTTCTCTCTTCTCTGCTGTCACTTTGCCCCTTCTCTCTGTCCGGGAGCTTGGCCTCTCAGACAAATAAAAGATGTGCATCCACACCTAGGCACGGCATAGATGTCTTACACAACTGTCCCTTCTTCCCCGACAGCTGCAAATCCTACAGCTGCCAGACCTCATCCCTTGCTCCTAGAAAGGGAGAGAAGACTTTCCATTCTAATCCATTGCCCAGCCCTAAGTCAACGACACAGTCAGTAGAAATAGCTGTGAAATCCCCGGCAGGAACCTGCCAGAAGAGCTACAGCTGTGGAGGGGGAAGCAGCAAACTCCCACCCCCAACACTGCTTTGGACTCCTTACCAGCTAAAACATATCCCACTCCTGCGACTTTTTTCCATTTTTTGTTAACCACAACTACCATCAATTTAAATCCATTGAAAACAAGATCACAGGAGGGGTTGCGTGGAAAGGAACCTTCAATCCCACCCAGTGCAAGCTTTGCCATGGCAGGGACACCTGCCACTGTCCCACGCTGCTCCAGCCTGGCCTTGGGCACTGCCAGGGATCCAGGGGCAGCCACAGCTGCTCTGGGCACCCTGTGCCAGCCCTGCCCATCCTGCCAGGGAACACTTGCTGACCCATATCCCATCTGCAGCTGCTCCCAGTGCCAACAGGTGTCACTGCATGGCCTTGGGATGATGGATCAAGAGAAAGCCCCAAACTTTGAGCAGAGCTCCCAGGGCCTGTGCTGGGGATGTGCCACCCACCTGCCCCTCAAGCACTCAGCTGCCTCGCAGCCAGATGGAGTGTCCAACGGGTAAAGTACTCCCAGAGGATCAAACCCTAGTCACTGCACCAATGACAAGGTCTTTATTGGGAAAAGAAATGTCGAAGCACTGCAACATTTCTTTTCCAAGCAGGAGACGCTGATCCTGTGCCGGCAGCGCAGGGATGCTGTTATTGCTGGTCCTCATTTCATCCCTTTATCAGCTGCAGGGGCACCAGGACAGGCTGTGGTCTCCCAGGGCAGCTCTGAGTGACACTGCTGTCCCCACCAGCTGTCCCCAGCCCTGGGTGCTGCCACGTGCCCCAGCCTCTGCAGCCCAAAGCACCTGGAGATCCCCCTGAGCATCAGCGATCAGGGCCGCTGCAATCAGCCTGCTGACCCAAAACCTCAAGTGCTGCCACAAGAAAAGCAGCTGATTCATTGATACCTCGAAATTTCATGTCTCAATGCAAGGACAGGAAGCAGCCCGATGCCACCAAATCGTTGCTAAGGGCTTGCAAGCCTCAACGCGGAGATTTCAGCGTTGGACACGCAGTCAGGGCAAGGGTAAATCCACACAGAAATGACACAGAAATTCCAAAACACACATCATGTTGGTCTTGACGCCTTTCTTGTTGGCTCAAGGGCTGTTTCCGTGGGCCACGCTTGCACAGAAAGAAAGGAAGTGCAGCTGCTGAGGAACATCTCCATGCCCTCAGCAGGTTTTGGTGCCTTTGCTGCAGGGCCGCTCCTGTCAGAGCCCCCTCTCTGCTGCTGACACCTTTGCTCTTGGGGACACCAGCCCAGGAACACCAGCAAGGCCCAGGGTTGGGTCACGGGGACCCCCCTGTGCACAGGGACTCCCAGCCCCGTGGCTGTGCCAGCACCCCCAGAAACACCAAGATCTGGCAGCACTTTGCTCCGCTGCTCTTTCCGCACACGGAACCATCTCCTTCCTTTGCCATCCCAGGAAAATTCAACCTCTACCTCAGCCAAAGATAATTTCCTACACAGGGCTGATCAGAAATGTTCTTCTGCACTTCCTCCACCAAAACCACCCCCGCATGCCCACAAGACATTCCAGGGCCATCGGGAAACCCTCCACAAACACTGCGCAGGCACCCAGGACCACGGGCTTTCCATCTCTGCCATTCAGGCTCCCTGCGCTGCTCCTGGTCATTTTCTCCTCCTCTCTCCATAACTTTGGGAACCACAGAGCTCCCAGGCTTTGGCAATTCCCAAGGCCACTGCCATCCTTGACTTCTTGGACACCCCCAGGGCTGTGGACAGACACCCCTGTGTTTTCCCGCAGAAGATGTTAAGAGCCAACAGGAAGTCACAAAGTTACTGAGGCTGCTAGATCACCTCCCCAAAAGAAAAAGCTGAAAAAGCTGTGGCTGCTGAGGAAGGGGAGGTGAAGCTTGTGTGGCAAGCTCAGAGCACATTCACAGTGAATGAAAGGTGGAAGAGGGAGGGTGACTCTTCCTCAGGAAGTCTACTGATGGGACAAGGGGGAATGGGATCAAACGGAAAGAGAGTTGGAAGAGATTTGATGCTGGAAAGAAGTTCTTTAATGTGAGGCTGCTTGTCCCTGACACAGGGAGCTGTGCACATGTGGGTGCCCCATCCCCAGCAACATCCAAGGCCACATTGGACAGGGTTGAAGTGCTGGGAGCTTGCTCAGGTTGGAACCAGATGATTTTTAGGGTCTCTTCCAAGCCAAACCACTCAAGGACTTCATGGTTCTATGGCGTCCATCTCCAAGAGAGGAGTGGCCCTGAAGCTTCTGTGACATCACAGGGCCCAGAGTGCTGCAGGTGGAAGGTCCAGGGCCTGGAGACCAGCACAACAGACAGTTCACCTGCTGCCAGCACTCAGTTCTCCCCCACTCTTCGCTCTCTGCCACGGTGCCAAGATGTTTCTGCTGCCAGTACTCGCTTGTCCCCCGCTCTTCGTTCTCTGCCTTGGTGCTGAGCTGCTCCTGCTGCCGGGACTTTTCCTGCACTTCTACTGCACCATCAACACCAACAGCATGAGCGCTCCTGTCCCAGTGGAGGTACAGTGCCATCCCAGGGAGGGGGGCAGCCCTGAGTGCCAGGGCAGGCTGCAGCCCTGTGGGGATGGATGCTGGGGACAGGGACCCCAAGTGACATTGTGCTGTCTCATGCAGACTGCCAGAGACACCATTGAGGATATGGAGGTGGATGAGCAGGATGACACCGAGCCCATGGAAGTGGACGAATATGATGAGACTGAGCCCATGGAAGTGGATGAGCAGGATGACACCGAGCCCATGGAAGTCGACGAATATGATGAGACTGAGCCCATGGAAGTGGATGAGCAGGATGACACCGAGCCCATGGAAGTAGATGAATATGATGAGACAGAGCCCATGGACGTCGATGAGAAGGACAAGGAAGAGCCCGTGATCCTGGCATGAGGATGGAGCCCCAGGAGCAGGACAACCTGATGCTCCCCTGCCCTGCCCACAGGCAGTGCCCAGCCTGGGGCGGGGCTGGCTGGCTCTCCTCAGGGACATGGTGCTCAAGGAAGTCCTGCTCTGCTGCTTCCTTCCTTCCTTCCTTCCTTCCTTCCCTCCCAGACTGACAGGGATAATGGGCATCGATAGGGCCCCACTGTAAATATGTTCAGCATGTTCGAGGCTTTTTTTTATAGGAACAATTTGAAGATTGTTAGCCTAAAAGTCCCAGAATGTTAATCTATAGCTTCTAGATTTTTACAGTATAAGTCCCAGATTGTTAACAGTATAGTCTTCCTTGTAAATATGTTCTAGAGACTGTTGTTGTTGTTGTTAGAAGTAAATATGTTCTTCAAATGTTTGGCTGAACTTTGTTCAATAAATACTATTTCTTATTAAAACCTCGCCTCTCTTTGCAATTCCTTTGGGCAACCTTTGCACAGTGCTGGTTTCCACTTGCTCATGGTTCCTGGGGCTGCAGGTCCCTGGGGGTGCTGGCACAGCCAGCCCTGGCTGGGGGTCCCTGTGCAGGGGGGCCCCACTGAGCCAGCACTGCTGTTCCTGGGGCACAGCAGTGTCCCCGAGGGCAAAGCTCTCACCAGCAGAGAGGGAGCTCTGACAGCAGCAGGCCCTGCAGCAACGCTACCAAAGCAAAGGAAACCTCCTGACACCCTTCCTGCTGCAGCCACAGGGACTCCTGGGCAGGAGCCAGCATCAGGCACAGGGATGCAACATCCACATCCATGCTCTGAAGGTCTCAACAGCCTTGGCAAGTCTGGGACCTGCACCCGGGCTGCTGCAGGGGCTGATGTTTAAGGCTTGCAGCCTCCAAAGCCTCTGGGCTTTGCTTCCCCCGCTGCCTTCCTTTGCTCTGTGCCCAGGATCCTCACCCTGCCCGTGTTCCTGCTGCTGCCAGCAGCCACCAGAGCCCCTCACTCCCTGAGCATCCCCATCACAGGGGGCACTGGCAAATCCCACACGCTTCGCAAAGCAAATTCCCCCACAGTAACCAAACCACTCTTTGGTCAGAGGGTGCCAAGGGGAAGCTCAGCACCAGCTGCCGTTTAAAGCATGCTTTCAAAAGTGGGTTCAGGCACTCTGGCAGTGCCTGCTGCGCAGCTGAGGCTGTGGGGACACAGCACTGGCTCAGGCCAGCCCTCAGCCCCTCACAGCTCATGCCAAGGGCCCAGCTCACAAAGCAGTTTCACACCACTTGCTGCAGCTATTTCAAAGGCCTAAATGTCATTCGCAGGAGCCATTTAGTTGCCAACTCAGTGTCCGTGTCCTGGCACGAGAAGCCACCAAGGGGCCTCTGCATGTGCACTCAGGGCACTTCCACTGCCATCCCAAAGGGATCGCAAAGGACAGGGCTCTTCTTTCAGCACTGCTGAGCTCCTCACGCAGCATTGAAGTCTCAGGAAGAGACAAGAATTGAGTGCACCAGGGAAGCTGGCCTCGAAGAAAAGGCATCAATCCCACGGCCCACCCAAGCCAACGGCCTGCATGTCTGTACCTTCTCCTCCTTCTCTCTTCTCTGCTGTCACTTTGCCCCTTCTCTCTGTCCGGGAGCTTGGCCTCTCAGACAAATAAAAGATGTGCATCCACACCTAGGCACGGCATAGATGTCTTACACAACTGTCCCTTCTTCCCCGACAGCTGCAAATCCTACAGCTGCCAGACCTCATCCCTTGCTCCTAGAAAGGGAGAGAAGACTTTCCATTCTAATCCATTGCCCAGCCCTAAGTCAACGACACAGTCAGTAGAAATAGCTGTGAAATCCCCGGCAGGAACCTGCCAGAAGAGCTACAGCTGTGGAGGGGGAAGAAGCAAACTCCCACCCCCACCACTGCTTTGGACTCCTTACCAGCTAAAACAGATCCCACTCCTGCGACTTTTTTCCATTTTTTGTTAACCACAACTACCATCAATTTAAATCCATTGAAAACAAGATCACAGGAGGGGTTGCGTGGAAAGGAACCTTCAATCCCACCCAGTGCAAGCTTTGCCATGGCAGGGACACCTGCCACTGTCCCACGCTGCTCCAGCCTGGCCTTGGGCACTGCCAGGGATCCAGGGGCAGCCACAGCTGCTCTGGGCACCCTGTGCCAGCCCTGCCCATCCTGCCAGGGAACACTTGCTGACCCATATCCCATCTGAAGCTGCTCCCAGTGCCAACAGGTGTCACTGCATGGCCTTGGGATGATGGATCAAGAGAAAGCCCCAAGCTTTGAGCAGAGTTCCCAGTGCCTGTGCTGGGGACGTGCCACCCACCTGCCCCTCAAGCACTCAGCTGCCTCGCAGCCAGATGGAGTGTCCAACGGGTAAAGCACTCCCAGAGGATCAAACCCTGGTCACTGCACCAATGACAAGGTCTTTATTGGGAAAAGAAATGTCGAAGCACAGCGACATTTCTTTTCCAAGCAGGAGACGCTGATCCTGTGCCGGCAGCGCAGGGATGCTGTTATTGCTGGTCCTCATTTCATCCCTTTATCAGCTGCAGGGGCACCAGGACAGGCTGTGGTCTCCCAGGGCAGCTCTGAGTGACACTGCTGTCCCCACCAGCTGTCCCCAGCCCTGGGTGCTGCCACGTGCCCCAGCCTCTGCAGCCCAAAGCACCTGGAGATCCCCCTGAGCATCAGCGATCAGGGCCGCTGCAATCAGCCTGCTGACCCAAAACCTCAAGTGCTGCCACAAGAAAAGCAGCTGATTCATTGATACCTCGGAATTTCATGTCTCAATGCAAGGACAGGAAGCACCCCTATGCCACCAAATCATTGCTAAGGGCTTGCAAGCCTCAACGCGGAGATTTCAGCGTTGGACACGCAGTCAGGGCAAGGGTAAATCCACACAGAAATGACTCAGAAATTCCAAAACACACATCATGTTGGTCTTGACGCCTTTCTTGTTGGCTCAAGGGCTGTTTCCGTGGGCCACGCTTGCACAGAAAGAAAGAAAGGAAGTGCAGCTGATGAGGAACATCTCCATGCCCACAGCAGGTTTTGGTGCCTTTGCTGCAGGGCCGCTCCTGTCAGAGCCCCCTCTCTGCTGCTGACACCTTTGCTCTTGGGGAAACCAGCCCAGGAACACCAGCAGGGCCCAGGGTTGGGTCACGGGGACCCCCCTGTGCACAGGGACTCCCAGCCCCGTGGCTGTGCCAGCACCCCCAGAAACACCAAGATCTGGCAGCACTTTGCTCCGCTGCTCTTTCCGCACACGGAACCATCTCCTTCCTTTGCCATCCCAGGAAAATTCAACCTCTACCTCAGCCAAAGATCATTTCCTACACATGCCTGATCAGAAATGTTCTTCTGCACTTCCTCCACCAAAACCACCCCCGCATGCCCACAAGACATTCCAGGGCCATCGGGAAACCCTCCACAAACACTGCACAGGCACCCAGGACCACGGGCTTTCCATCTCTGCCATTCAGGCTCCCTGCGCTGCTCCTGGTCATTTTCTCCTCCTCTCTCCATAACTTTGGGAACCACAGAGCTCCCAGGCTTTGGCAATTCCCAAGGCCACTGCCATCCTTGACTTCTTGGACACCCCCAGGGCTGTGGACAGACACCCCTGTGTTTTCCGGCAGAAGATGTTAAGAGCCAACAGGAAGCCACAAAGTTACTGAGGCTGCTAGATCACCTCCCCAAAAGAAAAAGCTGAAAAAGCTGTGGCTGCTGAGGAAGGGGAGGTGAAGCTTGTGTGGCAAGCTCAGAGCATATTCACAGTGAATGAAAGGTGGAAGAGGGAGGGTGACTCTTCCTCAGGAAGTCTACTGATGGGACAAGGGGGAATGGGATCAAACGGAAAGAGAGTTGGAAGAGATTTGATGCTGGAAAGAAGTTCTTTAATGTGAGGCTGCTTGTCCCTGACACAGGGAGCTGTGCACATGTGGGTGCCCCATCCCCAGCAACATCCAAGGCCACATTGGACAGGGTTGAAGTGCTGGGAGCTTGCTCAGGTTGGAACCAGATGATTTTTAGGGTCTCTTCCAAGCCAAACCACTCAAGGTTTTGATGGTTCTATGGCGTCCATCTCCAAGAGAGGAGTGGCCCTGAAGCTTCTGTGACATCACAGGGCCCAGAGTGCTCCAGGTGGAAGGTCCAGGGCCTGGAGACCAGCACAACAGACAGTTCACCTGCTGCCAGCACTCAGTTCTCCCCCACTCTTCGTTCTCTGCCACGGTGCCAAGATGTTCCTGCTGCCAGTACTCGCTTGTCCCCCGCTCTTCGTTCTCTGCCTTGGTGCTGAGCTGCTCCTGCTGCCGGGACTTTTCCTGCACTTCTACTGGAGCATCAACACCAACAGCATGAGCGCTCCTATCCCAGTGGAGGTACAGTGCCATCCCAGGGAGGGGGGCAGCCCGGAATGCCAGGGCAGGCTGCAGCCCTGTGGGGATTGATGCTGGGGAAAGGGACCCCAAGTGACATTGTGCTGTCTCATGCAGACTGCCAGAGACACCATTGAGGATATGGAGGTGGATGAGCAGGATGACACCGAGCCCATGGAAGTGGACGAATATGATGAGACTGAGCCCATGGAAGTGGATGAACAGGATGACACCGAGCCCATGGAAGTGGACGAATATGATGAGACTGAGCCCATGGAAGTGGATGAACAGGATGACACCGAGCCCATGGAAGTGGATGAATATGATGAGACTGAGCCCATGGACGTCGATGAGAAGGACAAGGAAGAGCCCGTGATCCTGGCATGAGGATGGAGCCCCAGGAGCAGGACAACCTGATGCTCCCCTGCCCTGCCCACAGGCAGTGCCCAGCCTGGGGCGGGGCTGGCTGGCTCTCCTCAGGGACATGGTACTCAAGGAAGTCCTGCTCTGCTGCTTCCTTCCTTCCTTCCTTCCTTCCTTCCTTCCTTCCTTCCTTCCTTCCTTCCTTCCTTCCTTCCTTCCTTCCTTCCTTCCTTCCTTCCTTCCTTCCTTCCTTCCTTCCTCCCTCCCTCCCTCCCTCCCTCCCTCCCTCCCTCCCTCCCTCCCTCCCTCCCTCCCTCCCTCCCTCCCTTCCTTCCTTCCTTCCTTCCTTCCTTCCTTCCTTCCTTCCTTCCTTCCTTCCTTCCTTCCTTCCTTCCTTCCTTCCTTCTTTCCTTCCTTCCTTCCTTCCTTCCTTCCTTCTTTCCTTCCTTCCTTCCTTCCTTCCTTCCTCCCTTCCTTCCTTCCTTCATCCCTTCCTTCCTTCCCTCCTTCCTTCCTTCCTTCCTTCCTTCCTCCCTTCCTTCCTTCCTTCCTTCCTTCCTCCCTTCCTTCCTTCCTTCCTTCCTTCCTTCCTTCCTTCCTTTCTTCCTTCCTTCCTTCCTTCCTTCCTTCCTTCCTTCCTTCCTTCCTTCCTTCCTTCCTTCCCTCCCTCCCTCCCACCCAGACTGACAGGGATAATGGGCATCGATAGGGCCCCGCTGTAAATATGTTCAGCATGTTTGAGGCTTTTTTTATAGGAACAATTTGAAGATTGTTAGCCTAAAGTTCCCAGAATGTTAATCTATAGCTTCTAGATTTTTACTGTATAAGTCCCAGATTGTTAACAGTATAGTCTTCCTTGTAAATATGTTCTAGAGATTGTTGTTGTTGTTAGAAGTAAATATGTTCTTCAAATGTTTGGCTGAACTTTGTTCAATAAATACTATTTCTTATTAAAACCTCGCCTCTCTTTGCAATTCCTTTGGGCAACCTTTGCACAGTGCTGGTTTCCACTTGCTCATGGTTCCTGGGGCTGCAGGTCCCTGGGGGTGCTGGCACAGCCAGCCCTGGCTGGGGGTCCCTGTGCAGGGGGGTCCCACTGAGCCAGCACTGCTCTTCCTGGGGCACAGCAGTGTCCCCGAGGGCAAAGCTGTCACCAGCAGAGAGGGAGCTCTGACAGCAGCAGGCCCTGCAGCAACGCCGCTGTGGGAATCGAGCTGACTGACATCCAAAGCCAGACCAGTGCTTTTGATGCGTTGCCCCCTGGCCCCAGACCTTGGAGGGCATTTGTTTAAGTTTATAACAGTTCCTAGGAAAGTTGTCAAAGGTTTTAAAACTGTTCCTGGTCAAGCTTTATAACCCTCATTTCCCATTGATTGCCTCTATTCCCAGTTATGTCATCCCTTTTCTCTTCCCAGTCCTGGAAAGTTCTTGTATCCTTGTACCCCCATTGGTTTATGTTCACCGCATTGTTCCACCCATCCTACCTTACTGGTTACTGCCCCATATTACTCCTCCCTTGCACCACTTTTCCCTTTACCCATTGGATTATCATCCTGGACCCACCTCTCATCATCCCTTATAAATACCCTGGATTTTCCCTCAGCCTTGTCTTCTACCCTTTGCTCTTATAGTGTGTGCACGTGTTTTGGGCCTTGTCCCGCATTTTCTTTTATGATTATTAAAGTCTTTAGTTGCAGAGTTGTGGTGTGGACCCGTTCCTCATTTCGCTACCTTAGCCCTGATATCAGGGGAACTTTAGAGGTTGGTCGGGGAGACTGCCCTCGAGACTCGCGCCTTAAGTATTGAAAAACAAAAACCCCGACAGGTGGCCCCTGAACAGGGACCCTGATATTCAGGGCACCTTGTTGCAGAGGTAGGACTGTGTCCCCGGGAGTGTGGCTGCGCCGGGGCCCGGCGGAGTTGTCGGCGCAGAGGGACCTCGTCTGGACACCCGGGGAGCCAGCGAGGGACGTCAACAGAAGCACCTGCAGAATACAGGTGTGTTTGGGGACACCCGACATAATATAGCCCTCTTCGCTGCCCTGTTTTAAAATACGGGTCCTAGTCTTGGCTAGGGGCGTCTCGGCAGCTAGATCCCCTAAGGAGGATTCGAAGGAAGATGGTTGGACAAATGTCAAGCGTAGAGAAGAACGTATATGGACGTTTTAAGTTAATTCTTTTAAGTACCACTAAGGACTTTTCAAAAAAAGAACTGAAAAAATTTGTAAAGTGGGTTTGTAAAAACTTCCCCAACACCCCGAGTGAAGAAATGATGAATACTGCCTTTTGGGACTCGGTGGGGAACAAAATTTATCACTTGTCTGGAAAATGGGACCCCGAGGCACCCTGCATGCTCCCTCTTTTCCACCTTATCCTGGAAACCCTGCACCAATCCCAGCTTCGATTACCCAGCTCGTCGGTTCCTCCTAACCCTTCTCCAAAGCAGCCTGTTCTCTCCCTGTCTCCTGTGACTGACCCTCCAGCTGAGATCCCCGATGGCAGCGCGCGGGCCGTCGTGGATCTCCCCCCTTCCATCCCTCTGGTGTCCTCATGTGTTCGTCCCGCTCACCCTCCTAACGACAGCTCTTGCCCCATCGGCTGCCCTGCCACAAACGGGGGCCATTTTGGAATTACCACTAACACCTTCTGTCAAAGTCTGCGTTCCTCGGCTATTCCCGCCTCTAGCTCTGCCTTCCGGCCCGCCCTCGCTCCCTCACGGCCCGCCCACCACCCTCAGGGGCCGCCCACTCCTGCCCCTGCCGGAACTGGCGCTGAGTGCTCCTCCTCCCGGAAGGAGACCGGAACTGCCCTTCAGGCACTTCCGGAAGAGCCTGCCTCCAAAATGGCTGCGCCCATAGCTGAAGCTTGCAAATCTTACCGGCAGCTTAACACTAATGTAAATGTTATTGCTCCACTTTGTTCATCTTCCTCCGGAGAGAACTCGAGCTCTAGTGACTCTGAGGAGTCTTCACCTTGCCCTCTAACCCCTAAAAACCCTTGGGAGAGGATCCGGAAAGCTGCTATAAAAGAAGGAAACTGGCAGATAGCAGCTAAGTTCAATGCATTCCCAGTGAGGTACCACAGGGGGAGGGGAGGTGCACCAAGATGGGAGCCTATGACATATGGGGAAGTAAAAGAACTGTGTCGGGCAGCCAAGGACCATGGGAGGGGATGCCCATATTTTAATAATCTTGTTCGGGCCACCTTCACAGCACATGTACTGACCCCCCATGACTTAAAATATATAATGACTATGTTGTTGTCTCCCCCTGAGTATTCCTTGTGGGAAGGGGGATGGAAACGCATGCTCCAAGGATTCCTGACTGACTGCGTGAACGATCCAGCCAGAGCAGCATTAACAATGGACCACCTAGCCGGGGAAGGACAATTTACCCAACCTGAGGAGCAAGCTGCAGCAGCCCCCAGGCAAGTACTTGATGAAATTAAAACTCTTGCTAGGAAGGCACTAGTCCACGTGCCAGATGGCAGCACACCTAACTTGGAGTACACTAATATTAAGCAAGAGCCCAGAGAAACATACATGAAATTTATTGACAGGTTAAAATAAGCATTGGAAAAACAGGTTCCTGATGACAAAACCAGGAATACATTGTTAGAGACATTGGCGGTAGCTAATGCTGACTCTGAATGTCGGAAGGTACTGCGCGCTCTGCCACGAGAACCCCCACCGATGCTCCTCCAGATGATCGAGGCATGTAACCGTCTCGGGACGGTGGAGCATGTGGCAGCAGTACAAGCCCAGGCCATCGGACAGGGAGTTGCAAGAGCACTGGTTGCTGCACATTTTCCTTTGAAGTCGCCCCAAACGCAGTGCCAGTCTACATGTTTTCAGTGTGGCCAGCAAGGACACTTGCGAAAAGACTGTCCACAAAGGAAAGGGAGGTACCCAGTTGTTAGTAAAAATCAACCTCAGGCTAAACAGTTTTCCTTTAAAAGTAATTTTCCTAGGCAGCCGTCAAAAAACTTCCATCAGAGCGCAAGTCGGCCTTGCGCTATGACAAGAAACCCACAAGCCAAAGATACTGATGGCTGCGGAGAATCAGAACATTCTAACCACCACTACAGGCCCTGTGGCTCCGAACTCCAGCAGCTCATCTCAGGACTACCAGCAACAATTCCACCAGGTGCCCGGCTGGAGTTGGTGAGTGCTAAACCTGTAGTGCTGACTGACTGTTCCACACATTCAGTTTCAACAGGACAACTTGGGCTTGAAGATCGGCCCCACCAAGTGTTAATTTTAGGCAATTGTAGATCAAAGACTGAGGGCTTTTTTGTCCTTCCTTCCGTATTGTCTGTTACATCTTCCCAGGAAATGACTGTTTTAGCCCTAAGCCCTGACCCTCCTTGCTTTATTCCCGAAGGACTGCCTATAGCCCAAGCGATTATGTTGCCAGATGAAACGGAGGAAGAGGATTCAGAATCCTTTGTCATGTGGACCCAGGTTATAAGTAAGGACAGGCCTAAAATAACCTGTATCCTAGAGGCTAATGGACAGAGGGTAACTCTTAAGGGAACTGTTGACACTGGATCGGACGTTACTGTAATTTCTACCTCAAGATGGCCCTCAGGGTGGGCACTTACACCAGCTTCTGGAGTCCTTATGGGGATTGGAGGGGAAAGCACTGGTCTGAAAAGCATGAATTTGATCAAGATAGAGGGACCTAAGGGTCGTGTTGCCACCACCAGACCCTTCATAGTGAAAACACGAACGCCTGTCGTCCTGTGGGGAAGGGATATTTTGACTGAATGGGGAGCGCGTTTGGAAATGGATTTTTAATTGGGGTCATTGAAGAGCGTGGCACCTTGAAAATAACTTGGAAAGATAATACCCCTATCTGGGTAGATCAATGGCCCCTACATGAGAAAAAACTAGCCGCGCTGCAATCCCTGATATCAGAACAACTTCAAAAAGGACACATAACATTCACCACCAGCCCCTGGAACACCCCCATTTTTGTCATCCAAAAACCACGCAGTGACAAATGGCGACTCCTCCATGATCTCCGGAAAATAAATGAGGTCATAGAGGACATGGGTGCACTTCAACCAGGTCTTCCTTCTCCGGCTATGATCCCTAAAGACTGGTACCTAACAATTATTGACCTTAAAGACTGTTTCTTTGACATTCCATTACACCCTGATGATGCTCCATGTTTTGCCTTTTCCATCCCATCAATCAACAGGGAAGCACCCCTTCAGCGATTCCATTGGGTGGTCTTACCTCAAGGAATGAAAAACAGTCCAACAATATGTCAGTGGTTTGTGGCTAAGATACTAACCCCTGTTTGTAAAGTTCATCCACAGGTGTTGATACTTCACTATATGGATGATATCCTGTTAGCTGCCAAAGATACTGTCACACTGGACACTGCAGTGAAGGATACCATCTCAGCAGTCCAAAAAGCTGGATTAACTGTTTCAGAAGAAAAGGTGCAGCAAATGCAGCCTTGGATGTATTTGGGTTATAAAATTTCGTCACGAACTATAAAGCCACAACTGCTCCAGCTGGAAGAGAACCCACAAACATTACATGACATGCAGAGGTTGCTTGGTGCTATCACTTGGGTGAGACCCTTATTGGGGATTACAAATCAAGACTTATTTGACATTATTTGACCTCCTGAAGGGAGATTCGGCCCCAAACTCCCCGAGACACTTGACAGAGGAAGCAAGACACGCCTTGAATAAAGTGTCTTTTGCAATACAAACCCGGCAAGCACACCGGATGGACCCTATGTTGCCTTTCCTATTAGTGGTTCTGGGGAGGGGTCCTCAACTTCATGCCTGAATTTTTCGGTGGGATCCTGAGTTACCTGGTCCTTTGTTGATTTTAGAATGGATTTTCCTTTCCCACCAACCCAAAAAGACCATCACTACAAAGCCAGAAATAAGAGCTCAGTTAATTATTAAGGCTAGAAGACGTTTGCTATCTTTCTCTGGGAGAGACTTTTCGATTATATTTCTGCCTTTGACTTCTTCCTATTTAGATTGGCTCCTGCAACAATCTGAACACCTTGAAATTGCTCTAATAAATTTCCCTGGACAACTTTCTATCCATTGCCCTAAGCATAGACTTCTAAGTTCTGATTTCAATTTATTTCCTAAACCCTTAAGGAGTGATAAGCCCCTCAAAGCCCTCACTTTGTTTACAGACGGGTCAGGAAAATCTCATAAATCTGTAATTACATGGGAAAACCCTATGACAGGTGAGTGGCTGTCAGATATTGAAATTGTTGAAGGCTCACCACAGATTGTTGAATTGGCGGCAGTGGTAAGGGCATTTTGCAAATTCACCGGCCCCGTTAATATTGTTACTGACTCAGCATATGTTGCAGGGATCGTGGAAAGGGCGGAAAATTCGTTGCTGAAGGACATTGCAAATGAACGGTTATATTCTTTACTGAAAAATAGAGTTTTTCTTCTTTCCCAAAGGCAGCACCCTTACTTCATTATGCATATCCGTTCCCACACTACCCTTCCTGGACCCTTGACACAAGGTAACAATCGAGCTGACACACTTGCCATGACAGCACAAGTAACATTACCTAACATACCTGAGCAGGCAAAGCTTAGCCATGCATTCTTCCATCAAAATGCTCCAGCTTTGCATAGAATGTTTGATATTACCAAGGACCAAGCCAAGGCCATTGTAAACACATGCCCTTGTTGCCAAAAACTTTCCCTACCAGCTATTGGAGCAGCAGTCAACCCTAGGGGACTCCATAGTTTACAACTGTGGCAAGCAGATATAACACACTACCCTTCATTTGGTCGTTTCAAATACATCCATCTTTCTATAGATACCTTTTCAGGTGCTATCTTTGCCTCCGCTCACACCAAAGAAACAGCAGCAGATGCTATGAAACGTTTTCTCCAAGCATTTGCAATCCTTGGTATCCCCCAGGAAATAAGAACTGATAATGGTCCAGCTTATATTTCACACAAAAATAAAACAATTTTTCAATCAGTGGGGAGTCATCCACACCACTGGCATCCCTCACTCCCCCACGGGTCAGTCAATAGTTGAAAGAGCCCATGGTTCCCTTAAAAATCTTTTAGATAAACAAAAAGGGGGAATAGAGATCTTATCAAACACAGAAAGGTTAAGTAAAGCATTATATGTCTTTAATTTTTTGAACAATTCGTTTATGGAACCAAACCCTCCAATTATCTGTCATTTTTCGAATACAACACAGGCTCAACTGAAAGAAAGACCACCAGTCTTGGTAAAAGATGCTGAAACAAATCAAATCTTAGGAGGACCATTCCAACTAATAACTTGGGGGAAGGGATATGCTTGTGTCTCCACAGATAGGGCACCTCGGTGGATGCCAGCCAAGAACATCAAACCTTACCTACAGCCTTTAAAAGAAGACCTACCAGAGAGTCCCAGTAGTCCAACTCCTAACAACAAGCCTGCAACTACTACTCCTTATGACTGACTATTTCACAGCTCCTCATCGCAAGTCATCGTTGGGACCGTGACCTCTGAAAGACTCTCAATCATTGCACTTGTTCTCTTTAATGTCCTACACTTTGCCAGCAGAAGAATTGTTCAACAGCCAAAACAGAACATTTGGATTACCCTGGCCAACATAACGCACCAAGAGACGTTAGGTCTATCTGTTGCCACCCCCAAACAACCCCTTTTCAACATGCCTGGTAGGTCTACCAGCAGACGAATGCCCAGTAAATAAAAAGACCATCAATGCCATGCGAGGTAACAGTCCCAAAAGTAAGTTAAAATACAACCCTGTAGACTTTTGGAACTCATGGGCTCTTGATCTTCCACATGCGCCATTAGAGCCTCAAGAACTGGAACTATTTGGCTCAGTTAAAATGGACTACTGCATCACCTTTCGCTATAAAAAGAGAGTTCAGCTGATAAGGGCTAACGGAGGTAAGCCCCAAATCGTGAAAACAGATGAACCAGCGTTGTGGGATGTTTCCCCCCACCATCCAGGGTATAAAAATGAGAGCCTATGGTGTAATTATACCTCACGACATCCATCTAAATCAAGTGATACTCCTCTGCAGTTACCTCCAGGTACATTTCTTGTTTGTGGGGACAGAGCATGGCCTGCCATTCCGTCTCATATTAAAGGTGGACCATGTAGCCTTGGTAGGCTTACTTTACTAACTCCCAATGTCACAGCACTAATTGGTAATAGCAAAAAGAGGAAAAAGCATTTTGCACATCAATTCCAATCTGATTGTAACAGTAAATTAGAGTTTTGGAATAGAGGACAAAGGATAATCGCCTCTGCTCTTGTACCTTGGGTAGCTGCTGCACAAGCAGTCACCCAGTTGGGAAGATTGGGATGTTGGTTAAGTAAACAAACCAACGCTACTTCCGTCGCTCTAAGTGATCTTCTGACAGATGTTGTCAGTATAAGGCATGCAACATTGCAAAACAGAGCTGCCATAGATTGTTTGCTGTTGGCACAAGGACATGGATGCCAGGACTTTGAAGGCATGTGCTGCATGAACCTTTCTGATCATAGCGAATCTATACACAAAAGTATTCAAGCTCTCAAAGATGGAGTCAAAGAGTTACAAATCAAGGATGACACGAACTGGTTTAATGGACTCTTGAAAAGTTGGGGAAACAAAGGGTGGGTGTTACCTATAATGAAAACTGGGTTACTTCATAATTGTTGTTGTTGTACTGTTAATTGTTTCTTGCTTGTTACAGTGTTTTTACAAAGTTCTACAAAAATCATTTAGCTCTATTTTTATAGTTAAACAGAAAGGGGAAGATGTGGGAATCGAGCTGGCTGACATCCAAAGCCAGACCAGTGTTTTTGGTGAGTTGCCCCTTGGCCCCAGACCTTGGAGGGCATTTGTTTAAGTTTATAACCGTTCCTAAGAAATTTGTCAAAGGTTTTAAAACTGTTTATGGTAAAGCTTTATAGCCCTCATTTCCCATTGGTTACCTCCATTCCCAGTTATGTCATCCCTTTTCTCTCCCCAGTTCTGGAAAGTTCTTGTATCCTTGTACCCCCATTGGTTTATGTTCACCGCATTGTTCCACCCATCCTACCTTACTGGTTACTGCCCCATATTACTCCTCCCTTGCACCACTTTTCCCTTTACCCATTGGATTATCATCCTGGACCCACCTCTCATCATCCCTTATAAATACCCTGGATTTTCCCTCAGCCTTGTCTTCTACCCTTAGCTCTTATAGTGTGTACAGGTGTTTTGGGCCTTCTCCCTCATTTTCTTTTATGATTACTAAAGTATTTAAATCCAGAGTTGTGGTGTCGACCCGTTCCTCATTTCGCCACGTTAGCCCTGATATCAGGGGAACTTTAGAGGTTGGTCGGGTAGACTGCCCTCGAGTCTCGCAACTGAAATATTGAAAAACAAAAAAAACCCGACATTTAAGAGCCAACAGGAAGTCACAAAGTTACGGAGGCTGCTAGATCACCTCCCCAAAAGAAAAAGCTGAAAAAGCTGTGGCTGCTGAGGAAGGGGAGGTGAAGCTTGTGTGGCAAGCTCAGAGCATATTCACAGTGAATGAAAGGTGGAAGAGGGAGGGTGACTCTTCCTCAGGAAGTCTACTGATGGGACAAGGGGGAATGGGATCAAACGGAAAGAGAGTTGGAAGAGATTTGATGCTGGAAAGAAGTTCTTTAATGTGAGGCTGCTTGTCCCTGACACAGGGAGCTGTGCACATGTGGGTGCCCCATCCCCAGCAACATCCAAGGCCACATTGGACAGGGTTGAAGTGCTGGGAGCTTGCTCAGGTTGGAACCAGATGATTTTTAGGGTCTCTTCCAAGCCAAACCACTCAAGGTTTTGATGGTTCTATGGCGTCCATCTCCAAGAGAGGAGTGGCCCTGAAGCTTCTGTGACATCACAGGGCCCAGAGTGCTCCAGGTGGAAGGTCCAGGGCCTGGAGACCAGCACAACAGACAGTTCACCTGCTGCCAGCACTCAGTTCTCCCCCACTCTTCGTTCTCTGCCACGGTGCCAAGATGTTCCTGCTGCCAGTACTCGCTTGTCCCCCGCTCTTCGTTCTCTGCCTTGGTGCTGAGCTGCTCCTGCTGCCGGGACTTTTCCTGCACTTCTACTGGAGCATCAACACCAACAGCATGAGCGCTCCTATCCCAGTGGAGGTACAGTGCCATCCCAGGGAGGGGGGCAGCCCGGAATGCCAGGGCAGGCTGCAGCCCTGTGGGGATTGATGCTGGGGAAAGGGACCCCAAGTGACATTGTGCTGTCTCATGCAGACTGCCAGAGACACCATTGAGGATATGGAGGTGGATGAGCAGGATGACACCGAGCCCATGGAAGTGGACGAATATGATGAGACTGAGCCCATGGAAGTGGATGAACAGGATGACACCGAGCCCATGGAAGTGGACGAATATGATGAGACTGAGCCCATGGAAGTGGATGAACAGGATGACACCGAGCCCATGGAAGTGGATGAATATGATGAGACTGAGCCCATGGACGTCGATGAGAAGGACAAGGAAGAGCCCGTGATCCTGGCATGAGGATGGAGCCCCAGGAGCAGGACAACCTGATGCTCCCCTGCCCTGCCCCCAGGCAGTGCCCAGCCTGGGGCGGGGCTGGCTGGCTCTCCTCAGGGACATGGTGCTCAAGGAAGTCCTGCTCTGCTGCTTCCTTCCTTCCTTCCTTCCTTCCTTCCTTCCTTCCTTCCTTCCTTCCTTCCTTCCTTCCTTCCTTCCTTCCTTCCTTCCTTCCTTCCTTCCTTCCTTCCTTCCTTCCTCCCTTCCTTCCTTCCTTCCTTCCTTCCTCCCTCCCTCCCTCCCTCCCTCCCTCCCTCCCTTCCTTCCTCCCTTCCTTCCTTCCTTCCTTCCTTCCTTCTTTCCTTCCTTCTTTCCTTCCTTCCTTCCTTCCTTCCTTCCTTGCTTCCTTCCTTCCTTCCTTCCTTCCTTCCTTCCTCCCTTCCTTCCTTCCTTCCTTCATCCCTTCCTTCCTTCCCTCCTTCCTTCCTTCCTTCCTTCCTTCCTCCCTTCCTTCCTTCCTTCCTTCCTTCCTTCCTTCCTTCCTTCCTTCCTTCCTTCCTTCCTTCCTCCCTTCCTTCCTTCCTTCCTTCATCCCTTCCTTCCTTCCCTCCTTCCTTCCTTCCTTCCTTCCTTCCTCCCTTCCTTCCTCCCTTCCTTCCTTCCTTCCTTCCTTCCTTCCTTCCTTCCTTCCTTCCTTCCTTCCTTCCTTCCTTCCTTCCTTCCTTCCTTCCTTCCTTCCTTCCTTCCTTCCTTCCTTCCTTCCTTCCTTCCCTCCCTCCCTCCCAGACTGACAGGGATAATGGGCATCGATAGGGCCCCGCTGTAAATATGTTCAGCATGTTTGAGGCTTTTTTTATAGGAACAATTTCAAGATTGTTAGCCTAAAGTTCCCAGAATGTTAATCTATAGCTTCTAGATTTTTACTGTATAAGTCCCAGATTGTTAACAGTATAGTCTTCCTTGTAAATATGTTCTAGAGATTGTTGTTGTTGTTAGAAGTAAATATGTTCTTCAAATGTTTGGCTGAACTTTGTTCAATAAATACTATTTCTTATTAAAACCTCGCCTCTCTTTGCAATTCCTTTGGGCAACCTTTGCACAGTGCTGGTTTCCACTTGCTCATGGTTCCTGGGGCTGCAGGTCCCTGGGGGTGCTGGCACAGCCAGCCCTGGCTGGGGGTCCCTGTGCAGGGGGGTCCCACTGAGCCAGCACTGCTCTTCCTGGGGCACAGCAGTGTCCCCGAGGGCAAAGCTGTCACCAGCAGAGAGGGAGCTCTGACAGCAGCAGGCCCTGCAGCAACGCCGCTGTGGGAATCGAGCTGGCTGACATCCAAAGCCAGACCAGTGTTTTTGATGCGTTGCCCCCTGGCCCCAGACCTTGGAGGGCATTTGTTTAAGTTTATAACAGTTCCTAGGAAAGTTGTCAAAGGTTTTAAAACTGTTCCTGGTCAAGCTTTATAACCCTCATTTCCCATTGATTGCCTCTATTCCCAGTTATGTCATCCCTTTTCTCTTCCCAGTCCTGGAAAGTTCTTGTATCCTTGTACCCCCATTGGTTTATGTTCACCGCATTGTTCCACCCATCCTACCTTACTGGTTACTGCCCCATATTACTCCTCCCTTGCACCACTTTTCCCTTTACCCATTGGATTATCATCCTGGACCCACCTCTCATCATCCCTTATAAATACCCTGGATTTTCCCTCAGCCTTGTCTTCTACCCTTTGCTCTTATAGTGTGTGCACGTGTTTTGGGCCTTGTCCCGCATTTTCTTTTATGATTATTAAAGTCTTTAGTTGCAGAGTTGTGGTGTGGACCCGTTCCTCATTTCGCTACCTTAGCCCTGATATCAGGGGAACTTTAGAGGTTGGTCGGGGAGACTGCCCTCGAGACTCGCGCCTTAAGTATTGAAAAACAAAAACCCCGACAGGTGGCCCCTGAACAGGGACCCTGATATTCAGGGCACCTTGTTGCAGAGGTAGGACTGTGTCCCCGGGAGTGTGGCTGCAACGGGGCCCGGCGGAGTTGTCGGCGCAGAGGGACCTCGTCTGGACACCCGGGGAGCCAGCGAGGGACGTCAACAGAAGCACCTGCAGAATACAGGTGTGTTTGGGGACACCCGACATAATATAGCCCTCTTCGCTGCCCTGTTTTAAAATACGGGTCCTAGTCTTGGCTAGGGGCGTCTCGGCAGCTAGATCCCCTAAGGAGGATTCGAAGGAAGATGGTTGGACAAATGTCAAGCGTAGAGAAGAACGTATATGGACGTTTTAAGTTAATTCTTTTAAGTACCACTAAGGACTTTTCAAAAAAAGAACTGAAAAAATTTGTAAAGTGGGTTTGTAAAAACTTCCCCAACACCCCGAGTGAAGAAATGATGAATACTGCCTTTTGGGACTCGGTGGGGAACAAAATTTATCACTTGTCTGGAAAATGGGACCCCGAGGCACCCTGCATGCTCCCTCTTTTCCACCTTATCCTGGAAACCCTGCACCAATCCCAGCTTCGATTACCCAGCTCGTCGGTTCCTCCTAACCCTTCTCCAAAGCAGCCTGTTCTCTCCCTGTCTCCTGTGACTGACCCTCCAGCTGAGATCCCCGATGGCAGCGCGCGGGCCGTCGTGGATCTCCCCCCTTCCATCCCTCTGGTGTCCTCATGTGTTCGTCCCGCTCACCCTCCTAACGACAGCTCTTGCCCCATCGGCTGCCCTGCCACAAACGGGGGCCATTTTGGAATTACCACTAACACCTTCTGTCAAAGTCTGCGTTCCTCGGCTATTCCCGCCTCTAGCTCTGCCTTCCAGCCCGCCCTCGCTCCCTCACGGCCCGCCCACCACCCTCAGGGGCCGCCCACTCCTGCCCCTGCCGGAACTGGCGCTGAGTGCTCCTCCTCCCGGAAGGAGACCGGAACTGCCCTTCAGGCACTTCCGGAAGAGCCTGCCTCCAAAATGGCTGCGCCCATAGCTGAAGCTTGCAAATCTTACCGGCAGCTTAACACTAATGTAAATGTTATTGCTCCACTTTGTTCATCTTCCTCCGGAGAGAACTCGAGCTCTAGTGACTCTGAGGAGTCTTCACCTTGCCCTCTAACCCCTAAAAACCCTTGGGAGAGGATCCGGAAAGCTGCTATAAAAGAAGGAAACTGGCAGATAGCAGCTAAGTTCAATGCATTCCCAGTGAGGTACCACAGGGGGAGGGGAGGTGCACCAAGATGGGAGCCTATGACATATGGGGAAGTAAAAGAACTGTGTCAGGCAGCCAAGGACCATGGGAGGGGATGCCCATATTTTAATAATCTTGTTCGGGCCACCTTCACAGCACATGTACTGACCCCCCATGACTTAAAATATATAATGACTATGTTGTTGTCTCCCCCTGAGTATACCTTGTGGGAAGGGGGATGGAAACGCATGCTCCAAGGATTCCTGACTGACTGCGTGAACGATCCAGCCAGAGCAGCATTAACAATGGACCACCTAGCCGGGGAAGGACAATTTACCCAACCTGAGGAGCAAGCTGCAGCAGCCCCCAGGCAAGTACTTGATGAAATTAAAACTCTTGCTAGGAAGGCACTAGTCCACGTGCCAGATGGCAGCACACCTAACTTGGAGTACACTAATATTAAGCAAGAGCCCGGAGAAACATACATGAAATTTATTGACAGGTTAAAATAAGCATTGGAAAAACAGGTTCCTGATGACAAAACCAGGAATACATTGTTAGAGACATTGGCGGTAGCTAATGCCGACTCTGAATGTCGGAAGGTACTGCGCGCTCTGCCACGAGAACCCCCACCGATGCTCCTCCAGATGATCGAGGCATGTAACCGTCTCGGGACGGTGGAGCATGTGGCAGCAGTACAAGCCCAGGCCATCGGACAGGGAGTTGCAAGAGCACTGGTTGCTGCACATTTTCCTTTGAAGTCGCCCCAAACGCAGTGCCAGTCTACATGTTTTCAGTGTGGCCAGCAAGGACACTTGCGAAAAGACTGTCCACAAAGGAAAGGGAGGTACCCAGTTGTTAGTAAAAATCAACCTCAGGCTAAACAGTTTTCCTTTAAAAGTAATTTTCCTAGGCAGCCGTCAAAAAACTTCCATCAGAGCGCAAGTCGGCCTTGCGCTATGACAAGAAACCCACAAGCCAAAGATACTGATGGCTGCGGAGAATCAGAACATTCTAACCACCACTACAGGCCCTGTGGCTCCGAACTCCAGCAGCTCATCTCAGGACTACCAGCAACAATTCCACCAGGTGCCCGGCTGGAGTTGGTGAGTGTTAAACCTGTAGTGCTGACTGACTGTTCCACACATTCAGTTTCAACAGGACAACTTGGGCTTGAAGATCGGCCCCACCAAGTGTTAATTTTAGGCAATTGTAGATCAAAGACTGAGGGATTTTTTGTCCTTCCTTCCGTATTGTCTGTTACATCTTCCCAGGAAATGACTGTTTTAGCCCTAAGCCCTGACCCTCCTTGCTTTATTCCCGAAGGACTGCCTATAGCCCAAGCGATTATGTTGCCAGATGAAACGGAGGAAGAGGATTCAGAATCCTTTGTCATGTGGACCCAGGTTATAAGTAAGGACAGGCCTAAAATAACCTGTATCCTAGAGGCTAATGGACAGAGGGTAACTCTTAAGGGAACTGTTGACACTGGATCGGACGTTACTGTAATTTCTACCTCAAGATGGCCCTCAGGGTGGGCACTTACACCAGCTTCTGGAGTCCTTATGGGGATTGGAGGGGAAAGCACTGGTCTGAAAAGCATGAATTTGATCAAGATAGAGGGACCTAAGGGTCGTGTTGCCACCACCAGACCCTTCATAGTGAAAACACGAACGCCTGTCGTCCTGTGGGGAAGGGATATTTTGACTGAATGGGGAGCGCGTTTGGAAATGGATTTTTAATTGGGGTCATTGAAGAGCGTGGCACCTTGAAAATAACTTGGAAAGATAATACCCCTATCTGGGTAGATCAATGGCCCCTACATGAGAAAAAACTAGCCGCGCTGCAATCCCTGATATCAGAACAACTTCAAAAAGGACACATAACATTCACCACCAGCCCCTGGAACACCCCCATTTTTGTCATCCAAAAACCACGCAGTGACAAATGGCGACTCCTCCATGATCTCCGGAAAATAAATGAGGTCATAGAGGACATGGGTGCACTTCAACCAGGTCTTCCTTCTCCGGCTGTGATCCCTAAAGACTGGTACCTAACAATTATTGACCTTAAAGACTGTTTCTTTGACATTCCATTACACCCTGATGATGCTCCATGTTTTGCCTTTTCCATCCCATCAATCAACAGGGAAGCACCCCTTCAGCGATTCCATTGGGTGGTCTTACCTCAAGGAATGAAAAACAGTCCAACAATATGTCAGTGGTTTGTGGCTAAGATACTAACCCCTGTTTGTAAAGTTCATCCACAGGTGTTGATACTTCACTATATGGATGATATCCTGTTAGCTGCCAAAGATACTGTCACACTGGACACTGCAGTGAAGGATACCATCTCAGCAGTCCAAAAAGCTGGATTAACTGTTTCAGAAGAAAAGGTGCAGCAAATGCAGCCTTGGATGTATTTGGGTTATAAAATTTCGTCACGAACTATAAAGCCACAACTGCTCCAGCTGGAAGAGAACCCACAAACATTACATGACATGCAGAGGTTGCTTGGTGCTATCACTTGGGTGAGACCCTTATTGGGGATTACAAATCAAGACTTATTTGACATTATTTGACCTCCTGAAGGGAGATTCGGCCCCAAACTCCCCGAGACACTTGACAGAGGAAGCAAGACACGCCTTGAATAAAGTGTCTTTTGCAATACAAACCCGGCAAGCACACCGGATGGACCCTATGTTGCCTTTCCTATTAGTGGTTCTGGGGAGGGGTCCTCAACTTCATGCCTGAATT
This sequence comes from Cinclus cinclus, assembly GCF_963662255.1. Classification (NCBI taxonomy): domain Eukaryota; kingdom Metazoa; phylum Chordata; class Aves; order Passeriformes; family Cinclidae; genus Cinclus; species Cinclus cinclus. Next base: position 4,117,426 of record NC_085059.1, read on the forward strand.
TTTCGGTGGGATCCTGAGTTACCTGGTCCTTTGTTGATTTTAGAATGGATTTTCCTTTCCCACCAACCCAAAAAGACCATCACTACAAAGCCAGAAATAAGAGCTCAGTTAATTATTAAGGCTAGAAGACGTTTGCTATCTTTCTCTGGGAGAGACTTTTCGATTATATTTCTGCCTTTGACTTCTTCCTATTTAGATTGGCTCCTGCAACAATCTGAACACCTTGAAATTGCTCTAATAAATTTCCCTGGACAACTTTCTATCCATTGCCCTAAGCATAGACTTCTAAGTTCTGATTTCAATTTATTTCCTAAACCCTTAAGGAGTGATAAGCCCCTCAAAGCCCTCACTTTGTTTACAGACGGGTCAGGAAAATCTCATAAATCTGTAATTACATGGGAAAACCCTATGACAGGTGAGTGGCTGTCAGATATTGAAATTGTTGAAGGCTCACCACAGATTGTTGAATTGGCGGCAGTGGTAAGGGCATTTTGCAAATTCACCGGCCCCGTTAATATTGTTACTGACTCAGCATATGTTGCAGGGATCGTGGAAAGGGCGGAAAATTCGTTGCTGAAGGACATTGCAAATGAACGGTTATATTCTTTACTGAAAAATAGAGTTTTTCTTCTTTCCCAAAGGCAGCACCCTTACTTCATTATGCATATCCGTTCCCACACTACCCTTCCTGGACCCTTGACACAAGGTAACAATCGAGCTGACACACTTGCCATGACAGCACAAGTAACATTACCTAACATACCTGAGCAGGCAAAGCTTAGCCATGCATTCTTCCATCAAAATGCTCCAGCTTTGCATAGAATGTTTGATATTACCAAGGACCAAGCCAAGGCCATTGTAAACACATGCCCTTGTTGCCAAAAACTTTCCCTACCAGCTATTGGAGCAGCAGTCAACCCTAGGGGACTCCATAGTTTACAACTGTGGCAAGCAGATATAACACACTACCCTTCATTTGGTCGTTTCAAATACATCCATCTTTCTATAGATACCTTTTCAGGTGCTATCTTTGCCTCCGCTCACACCAAAGAAACAGCAGCAGATGCTATGAAACGTTTTCTCCAAGCATTTGCAATCCTTGGTATCCCCCAGGAAATAAGAACTGATAATGGTCCAGCTTATATTTCACACAAAAATAAAACAATTTTTCAATCAGTGGGGAGTCATCCACACCACTGGCATCCCTCACTCCCCCACGGGTCAGTCAATAGTTGAAAGAGCCCATGGTTCCCTTAAAAATCTTTTAGATAAACAAAAAGGGGGAATAGAGATCTTATCAAACACAGAAAGGTTAAGTAAAGCATTATATGTCTTTAATTTTTTGAACAATTCGTTTATGGAACCAAACCCTCCAATTATCTGTCATTTTTCGAATACAACACAGGCTCAACTGAAAGAAAGACCACCAGTCTTGGTAAAAGATGCTGAAACAAATCAAATCTTAGGAGGACCATTCCAACTAATAACTTGGGGGAAGGGATATGCTTGTGTCTCCACAGATAGGGCACCTCGGTGGATGCCAGCCAAGAACATCAAACCTTACCTACAGCCTTTAAAAGAAGACCTACCAGAGAGTCCCAGTAGTCCAACTCCTAACAACAAGCCTGCAACTACTACTCCTTATGACTGACTATTTCACAGCTCCTCATCGCAAGTCATCGTTGGGACCGTGACCTCTGAAAGACTCTCAATCATTGCACTTGTTCTCTTTAATGTCCTACACTTTGCCAGCAGAAGAATTGTTCAACAGCCAAAACAGAACATTTGGATTACCCTGGCCAACATAACGCACCAAGAGACGTTAGGTCTATCTGTTGCCACCCCCAAACAACCCCTTTTCAACATGCCTGGTAGGTCTACCAGCAGACGAATGCCCAGTAAATAAAAAGACCATCAATGCCATGCGAGGTAACAGTCCCAAAAGTAAGTTAAAATACAACCCTGTAGACTTTTGGAACTCATGGGCTCTTGATCTTCCACATGCGCCATTAGAGCCTCAAGAACTGGAACTATTTGGCTCAGTTAAAATGGACTACTGCATCACCTTTCGCTATAAAAAGAGAGTTCAGCTGATAAGGGCTAACGGAGGTAAGCCCCAAATCGTGAAAACAGATGAACCAGCGTTGTGGGATGTTTCCCCCCACCATCCAGGGTATAAAAATGAGAGCCTATGGTGTAATTATACCTCACGACATCCATCTAAATCAAGTGATACTCCTCTGCAGTTACCTCCAGGTACATTTCTTGTTTGTGGGGACAGAGCATGGCCTGCCATTCCGTCTCATATTAAAGGTGGACCATGTAGCCTTGGTAGGCTTACTTTACTAACTCCCAATGTCACAGCACTAATTGGTAATAGCAAAAAGAGGAAAAAGCATTTTGCACATCAATTCCAATCTGATTGTAACAGTAAATTAGAGTTTTGGAATAGAGGACAAAGGATAATCGCCTCTGCTCTTGTACCTTGGGTAGCTGCTGCACAAGCAGTCACCCAGTTGGGAAGATTGGGATGTTGGTTAAGTAAACAAACCAACGCTACTTCCGTCGCTCTAAGTGATCTTCTGACAGATGTTGTCAGTATAAGGCATGCAACATTGCAAAACAGAGCTGCCATAGATTGTTTGCTGTTGGCACAAGGACATGGATGCCAGGACTTTGAAGGCATGTGCTGCATGAACCTTTCTGATCATAGCGAATCTATACACAAAAGTATTCAAGCTCTCAAAGATGGAGTCAAAGAGTTACAAATCAAGGATGACACGAACTGGTTTAATGGACTCTTGAAAAGTTGGGGAAACAAAGGGTGGGTGTTACCTATAATGAAAACTGGGTTACTTCATAATTGTTGTTGTTGTACTGTTAATTGTTTCTTGCTTGTTACAGTGTTTTTACAAAGTTCTACAAAAATCATTTAGCTCTATTTTTATAGTTAAACAGAAAGGGGAAGATGTGGGAATCGAGCTGGCTGACATCCAAAGCCAGACCAGTGTTTTTGGTGAGTTGCCCCTTGGCCCCAGACCTTGGAGGGCATTTGTTTAAGTTTATAACCGTTCCTAAGAAATTTGTCAAAGGTTTTAAAACTGTTTATGGTAAAGCTTTATAGCCCTCATTTCCCATTGGTTACCTCCATTCCCAGTTATGTCATCCCTTTTCTCTCCCCAGTTCTGGAAAGTTCTTGTATCCTTGTACCCCCATTGGTTTATGTTCACCGCATTGTTCCACCCATCCTACCTTACTGGTTACTGCCCCATATTACTCCTCCCTTGCACCACTTTTCCCTTTACCCATTGGATTATCATCCTGGACCCACCTCTCATCATCCCTTATAAATACCCTGGATTTTCCCTCAGCCTTGTCTTCTACCCTTAGCTCTTATAGTGTGTACAGGTGTTTTGGGCCTTCTCCCTCATTTTCTTTTATGATTACTAAAGTATTTAAATCCAGAGTTGTGGTGTCGACCCGTTCCTCATTTCGCCACGTTAGCCCTGATATCAGGGGAACTTTAGAGGTTGGTCGGGTAGACTGCCCTCGAGTCTCGCAACTGAAATATTGAAAAACAAAAAAAACCCGACAGTTAAGAGGCAACAGGAAGTCACAAAGTTACGGAGGCTGCTAGATCACCTCCCCAAAAGAAAAAGCTGAAAAAGCTGTGGCTGCTGAGGAAGGGGAGGTGAAGCTTGTGTGGCAAGCTCAGAGCATATTCACAGTGAATGAAAGGTGGAAGAGGGAGGGTGACTCTTCCTCAGGAAGTCTACTGATGGGACAAGGGGGAATGGGATCAAACGGAAAGAGAGTTGGAAGAGATTTGATGCTGGAAAGAAGTTCTTTAATGTGAGGCTGCTTGTCCCTGACACAGGGAGCTGTGCACATGTGGGTGCCCCATCCCCAGCAACATCCAAGGCCACATTGGACAGGGTTGAAGTGCTGGGAGCTTGCTCAGGTTGGAACCAGATGATTTTTAGGGTCTCTTCCAAGCCAAACCACTCAAGGTTTTGATGGTTCTATGGCGTCCATCTCCAAGAGAGGAGTGGCCCTGAAGCTTCTGTGACATCACAGGGCCCAGAGTGCTCCAGGTGGAAGGTCCAGGGCCTGGAGACCAGCACAACAGACAGTTCACCTGCTGCCAGCACTCAGTTCTCCCCCACTCTTCGTTCTCTGCCACGGTGCCAAGATGTTCCTGCTGCCAGTACTCGCTTGTCCCCCGCTCTTCGTTCTCTGCCTTGGTGCTGAGCTGCTCCTGCTGCCGGGACTTTTCCTGCACTTCTACTGGAGCATCAACACCAACAGCATGAGCGCTCCTATCCCAGTGGAGGTACAGTGCCATCCCAGGGAGGGGGGCAGCCCGGAATGCCAGGGCAGGCTGCAGCCCTGTGGGGATTGATGCTGGGGAAAGGGACCCCAAGTGACATTGTGCTGTCTCATGCAGACTGCCAGAGACACCATTGAGGATATGGAGGTGGATGAGCAGGATGACACCGAGCCCATGGAAGTGGACGAATATGATGAGACTGAGCCCATGGAAGTGGATGAACAGGATGACACCGAGCCCATGGAAGTGGACGAATATGATGAGACTGAGCCCATGGAAGTGGATGAACAGGATGACACCGAGCCCATGGAAGTGGATGAATATGATGAGACTGAGCCCATGGACGTCGATGAGAAGGACAAGGAAGAGCCCGTGATCCTGGCATGAGGATGGAGCCCCAGGAGCAGGACAACCTGATGCTCCCCTGCCCTGCCCCCAGGCAGTGCCCAGCCTGGGGCGGGGCTGGCTGGCTCTCCTCAGGGACATGGTGCTCAAGGAAGTCCTGCTCTGCTGCTTCCTTCCTTCCTTCCTTCCTTCCTTCCTTCCTTCCTTCCTTCCTTCCTTCCTTCCTTCCTTCCTTCCTTCCTCCCTTCCTTCCTTCCTTCCTTCCTTCCTTCCTTCCTTGCTTCCTTCCTTCCTTCCTTCCTTCCTTCCTTCCTCCCTTCCTTCCTTCCTTCCTTCATCCCTTCCTTCCTTCCCTCCTTCCTTCCTTCCTTCCTTCCTTCCTCCCTTCCTTCCTTCCTTCCTTCCTTCCTTCCTTCCTTCCTTCCTTCCTTCCTTCCTTCCTTCCTTCCTTCCTTCCTTCCTTCCTTCCTTCCTTCCCTCCCTCCCTCCCAGACTGACAGGGATAATGGGCATCGATAGGGCCCCGCTGTAAATATGTTCAGCATGTTTGAGGCTTTTTTTATAGGAACAATTTCAAGATTGTTAGCCTAAAGTTCCCAGAATGTTAATCTATAGCTTCTAGATTTTTACTGTATAAGTCCCAGATTGTTAACAGTATAGTCTTCCTTGTAAATATGTTCTAGAGATTGTTGTTGTTGTTAGAAGTAAATATGTTCTTCAAATGTTTGGCTGAACTTTGTTCAATAAATACTATTTCTTATTAAAACCTCGCCTCTCTTTGCAATTCCTTTGGGCAACCTTTGCACAGTGCTGGTTTCCACTTGCTCATGGTTCCTGGGGCTGCAGGTCCCTGGGGGTGCTGGCACAGCCAGCCCTGGCTGGGGGTCCCTGTGCAGGGGGGTCCCACTGAGCCAGCACTGCTCTTCCTGGGGCACAGCAGTGTCCCCGAGGGCAAAGCTGTCACCAGCAGAGAGGGAGCTCTGACAGCAGCAGGCCCTGCAGCAACGCCGCTGTGGGAATCGAGCTGGCTGACATCCAAAGCCAGACCAGTGTTTTTGATGCGTTGCCCCCTGGCCCCAGACCTTGGAGGGCATTTGTTT